>NW_021703774.1:57755652-58091458 GCF_005190385.1 Monodon monoceros | reverse complement strand
CCTGCAGCCTGTGGAACAAAAACCACATTCACAGAAAGATAGACAAGATGAAAAGGCAGAGGGCTATATACCAGATGAAGGAACAAGATAAAAAACCCAGAAAAACAACCAAATGAAGTGGAGACAGACAACCTTCCAGAAAAAGAATTCAGAATAATGATAGTGAAGATGATCCAGGACCTTGGAAAAAGAATGCAGGCAAAGATCGAGAAGATGCAAGAAATGTTTAACAAACACCTAGAGGAATTAAAGAACAAACACACAGAGATGAACAATACAATAACTAAAATGAAAAATACACTAGAAGGAATCAACAGCAGAATAACTGAGGCAGAAAAACGGATAAGTGACCTGGAAGACAGAATGGTGGAATTCACTGCTGCGGAACAGAATAAAGAAAAAAGAAAGAAAATAAATGAAGACAGCCTAAGAGACCTCTGGGACAACATTAAAAGCAACAACATTCGAATTATAGGGGTCTCAGAAGGAGAAGAGAGAGAGAAAGGACCCGAGAAAATATATGAAGGAATTACAGTCGAAAACTTCCCTAACCTGGGAAAGGAAATAGCCACCCAAGTCCAGGAAGCATAGAGAGTCCCATACAGGATAAACCTAAGGAGAAACCCATCAATACACATAGTAATCAATTTGGCAAAAATTAAAGACAAAGAAAAATTATTGAAAGCAGCAAGGGAAAAATGACAACATACAAGGGAACTCCCATAAGGTTAACAGCTGATTTCTCAGCAGAAACTCTACAAGCCAGAAGGGAGTGGCATGATAAAGTGATGAAAGGGAAGAACCTACAACCAAGATTACTCTACCTGGCAAGAATCTCATTCAGATTCGATGAAGAAATCAAAAGCTTTACAGACAAGCAAAAGCTAACAAAATTCAGCACCACCAAATCAGCTCTACAACAAATGCTAAAGGAACTTCTCTAAGTGGGAAACACAAGAGAAGAAAAGGACCTACAAAAACAAACACTAAACAATTAAGAAAATGGTCACAGGAACATACATATAAATAATTACTGTAAATGGATTAAATGCTCCAATCAAAAGACAAAGGCTTGCTGAATGGATACAAAAACAAGACCCATATATATGCTGTCTACAAGAGACCCACTTCAGACTTAAGGGCATATACAAACTGAAAGTGAGGGGATGGAAAAAGATATTCAATTCAAATGGAAATTAAAAGAAAGCTGGAGTAGCAATACTCATATCAGATAAAATAGACTTTAAAGACTGTTACAAGAGACAAGGAAGGACACTACAAAGTGATCAAGGGATCAATCCAAGAAGAAGATATAACATTTATAAATATATATGCACCCAACATAGGAACACCTCAATACATAAGGCAAGTGATAACAGCGATAAAAGAGGAAACCAAGAGTAACACAATAATAGTGGGGGACTTTTAACACCTCACTTACACCCATGGACAGATCATCCAAAATGAAAATAAATAAGGAAAGAGAAGTTGTAAATGACACAAGAAACCAGAAAGATTTAATTGATATTTATAGGACATCCCATCCAAAAACAGAAGATTACACTTTCTTCTCAAGTGCACACAGAACATTCTCCAGGATACATCACAACTTGGGTCACAAATCAAGCCTCAGTAAATTTAAGAAAACTGAAATCATATCAAGCATCTTTTCTGACCACAATGCTATGAGATTAGAAATCAATTACAGGGAAAAAAACGTACAAAACACAAACACATGGAGGCTAAACAATACGTTACTAAATAACCAAGAGATCACTGAAGAAATCAAAGAGGAAATCAAAAAACACCTAGAGACAAATGACAATGAAAACACTACGATCCAAAACCTATGGGATGCAGCAAAAGCAGTTCTAAGAGGGAAGTTTATAGCTATACAAGCCTACCTCAAGAAACAAGAAAAATCTCAAATAAACAATCTTACCTTATACCTAAAGGAACTAGAGAAAGAAGAACAAACAAAACCCAAAGTTAGCAGAAGGAATGTAATCATAAAGATCAGAGCAGAAATAAATGAAATAGAAACAAAGAAAACAATAGCAAAGATAAATAAAACTAAAAGCTGGTTCTTTGAGAAGATAAACAAAATTGATAAACCATTAGCCAGACTCATGAAGAAAAAGAGGGAGAGGACTCAAATCAAAAAATTAGAAATGAAAAAGGAGAAGTTAACAACAGACACCGCAGAAATACAAAGCATCCTAAGAGACTATTACAAGCATCTCTATGCCAATAAAATGGACAACCTGGAAGAAATGGACAAATTCTTAGAAAGGTATAACCTTCCAAGACTGAACCAGGAAGAAATGGAAAATATGAACAGACCAATCACAAGTAATGAAATTGAAACTGTGATTAAAAATCTTCCAACACACAGAAGTCCAGGACCAGATGGCTTCACAGGTGAATTCTATCAAACATTTAGAGGAGAGCTAACACTCATCCTTCTCAAACTCTTCCAAAGAATTTCAGATGAAGGAACACTCCCAAACTCATTCTATGAGGCCACCATCACCCTCATACCAAAACCAGACAAAGATACTACAAAAATGAAAATTACAGAACAATATCACTGATGAATATAGATGCAGAAATCCTGAACAAAATACTAGCAAACAGAATTCAGCAACACATTAAAGGGATCATACACCATGATCAAGTGGGATTTATCCCAGGGATGCAAGGATTCTTCAATGTATGCAAATCAATCAATGTGATACACCATATTAACAAATTGAAGAAGAAAAACCATATGATCATCTCAATAGATGCAGAAAAAGCTTTTGACAAAATTCAACACCCATTTATGATAAAAACTCTCCAGACAGTGGGCATAGAGGGAACCTACCTCAACATAATAAAGGCCATATATGACAAACCCACAGCCAACATCATTCTCAATGGTGAAAAACTGAAAGCATTTCCTCTAAGATCAGGAACAAGACAAGGATGTCCACTCTCGCCACTATTATTCAACATAGTTTTGGAAGTCCTAACCACAGCAATCAGAAAAGAAAAAGAAATAAAAGGAATTCAAATTGGAAAAGAAGTAAAACTGTCACTGTTTGCAGATGACAGGATACTATACATAGAGAATCCTAAAGATGTCACCAGAAAACTACTAGAGCTAATCAATAAATTTGGTAATGTTCCAGGATACAAAATTAATGCACAGAAATCTCTTGCATTCCTATATACTAACGATGAAAAATCTGAAAGAGAAATTAAGGAAACACTCCCATTTACCACTGCAACAAAAAGAATAAAATACCTAGGAATAAACCTACCTAGGGAGAGAAAAGACCTGTATGCAGAAACCTATAAGACACTGATGAAAGAAATTAAAGATGATACCAACAGATGGAGAAATATAAGATGTTCTTGGATGGGAAGAATCAATATTATGAAAATGTCTATACTACCCAAAGCAATCTACAGATTCAATGCAATCCCTATCAAATTACCGATGGCATTTTTTACAGAACTAAAACAAAAAATCTTAAAATTTGTATGGAGACAGAAAAGACCCTGTATAGCCAAAGCAGTCTTGAGGGAAAAAAACTGAGCTGGAGGAGTCAGACTCCTTCAGACTATACTACAAATCCACAGTAATCAAGACAGTATGGTACTGGCACAAAAACAGAAACATAGATCAATGGAAGAAGATAGATAGCCCAGAGAGAAACCCACACACCTAAGGTCAACTAATCTATGACAAAGTAGGGAAGGATACACAATGGAGAAAAGACAGTCTCTTCAATAAGTGGTGCTGGGAAAACTGGACAGCTACATGTAAAAGAATGAAATTAGAACACTCCTTAACACCATACACAAAAATACACTCAAAATGGATTAGAGACCTAAATGTAAGACCAGACACTATAAAACTCTTAGAGGAAAACATAGGATGAACACTCTATGACATAAATCACAGCAAGATCTTTTTTGACCCACCTCCTAAAGAAATGGAAATAAAAACAAAAATAAACAAATGGGACCTAATGAAACTTCAAAGCTTTTGCACAGCAAAGGAAACTAAAAACAAGACAAAAAGACAACCCTCAGAATGGGAGAAAATATTTGCAAATGACTCAGTGGACAAAGGATTAATCTCCAAAATATATAAAAAGTTCATGCAGCTCCATATTAAATAAACAAACAACCCAATCCAAAAATGAGTGGATGTCCTAAATAGACATTTCTCCAAAGAAGACATACAGATGGCCAAGAAGTACATGAAAAGCTGCTCAACATCACTAATTAATAGAGAAATGAGAATCAAAACTACAATGAGGTATCACCTCACACCAGTTAGAATGGGCATCATCAGAAAATCTACAAACAACAAATGCTGGAGAGGATGTGGAGGATAGGGAACCCTCTTGCACTGTTGGTGGGAATGTAAGTTGATACAGCCACTATGACGAACAGTATGGAGTTTCCTTAAAAAACTAAAAATAGAATTACCATATGATCCAGCAATCCCACTACTGGGCATGTACTCAGAGAAAACCATAATTCAAAAAGACACATGCACCCCAATGTTCACTGCAGCACTATTTACAATAGCCAGGTCATGGAAGCAACCTAAATGCCCATCGACAGACGAATGGATAAAGAAGTTGTGGTACATATATACAATGGAATATTACTCAGCCATAAAAAGGAACGAAACTGGGTCATTTGTTGAGACGTGGATGGATCTAGAGACTGTCATACAGAGTGAAGTAAGTCAGAAAGAGAAAAACAAATATCGTATATTAACGGATATATGTGGAACCTATAGAAATGGTACAGATGAACCGGTTTTCAGGACAGAAGTTGAGATACATGTAGAGAACAAACATATGGTCAGTAAGCAGCGAAAGCCGCAGGGGGGTGGGATGAATTGGGCGATTGGTATTGACATGTATACACTGATGTGTATAAAATTGATGACTAATAAGAAAAAAAAAAGAAATAAAAGCTGAGATGAAATGAGACCTGACTATTGGAAGGAAAGGGGAGTGAAGGGAGAAAAAAAGATGGAGAAGGAAAACTTATAATATAAAATAAACATGAAAATTTTATTTGGAAACAATAAAAGTTTGTGGTAAATAAAGGTTTTTATTTTAGAAACACACACACACACACACACACAAATAGCTTGTAAAAAAATCAGTAATATTATAGATTGAAACTTTGTATATAGAAATTTTACATTTCCTCAAAATGTTTACCTGGTAATATTTTTGGATCTTGGAACTACTTAACCAGTGAGACCTTTCTGTATGAACAGCTAACCATAAGAATGGGGTATGTAATGGTAGAAGTCTGTACTCCCCTATAGATTTTCAACACTCTCTCCTCAACAACCAATTCTGTATAATAACTCGGCTTTAAATTTGCTTCTGTTGAAATGAAAATAAAAGCAAATAGGTTTGGGGGGAAAAAAAAGTCAGGTAACAAGTATCAGTGCGGATGTGGAGAAACCAAGACTTTCATATACTGCTAGTGGTAATGTCAAATGGTGCAGTAGCTTTGGAAAACCTGTCTGGCCGATCTTCAATTAAACATAAGGTTACTATATGATCCAGCAATACTCATCTCAGGCATACACCCAAGAGAACTGAAAACATACATCCCCACAAACTTATACACAGCGTTTACAGTAGCATTATTCATAATGACCAAGGAAAGGAAACAACACAAATGTCCATCAACTGACAAACGGATAAACAAAATGCGGTATATCTATAAAATGAATGCTATTCAGCCATAAAAAGAAAGTACTGAATACATGGTACAACATGGATGAACCTTGAAAACATTATGCTATGAGAAAGAAGCCAGTCACAATAGATCACGTATTAAATGATTCCATTCATATGAAATGTCCAGAGCAGGGAAATCTACAGAGGCAGGGAGCAGATCAGTGGCTGCACAGGGCTGTGGGGCAGGAAGGAAATAGCATAAGGTATGGGGTTTTTTTTGAGGTGATATTCTAAATGTTCTAAAACAGACTGCGATAATGGTTGCACATATATGTAAATATACTAAAAACTATTGGACCATACATTTTAAAACAGGTAAATTGTATTGGTATGTGATTTATATCTCTGTAGTGCTATTTAAAAAGCAAAGGTATATAACTTACTCAGTTTTTTACAAACTTCACAAGATTTTCTTTCTCTTCCCCTCACCCCCTTTTTTCAACCTCTCTGAAAGAATTAATTTACCAGACAGCCTATCAAGATAATTATTTCTTTAAAAAGATGTTCTTGGGCTTCCCTGGTGGCGCAGTGGTTGGGAGTCCGCCTGCCAATGCAGGGGACACGGGTTCGTGCCCCGGTCCGGGAGGATCCCACATGCCACGGAGCGGCTGGGCCCGTGAGCCATGGCCGCTGAGGCTGCACGTCCGGAGCCTGTGCTCCGCAACGGGAGAGGCCATAACAGTGAGAGGCCCGCGTAAAAATAAAAAAGATATTCTTTCATTGTCTTTGTTTTGATTATGCAAAATGTGACAGATAATAATACTTAAAAATGGTTAAAGCTAAATACTTAAAGCTAAATGTATATTTTTTCTTCCACATTTCTCAAAAATAATGCCACTGCACCCTTTAGACCTTGGCCCGTATCATACTGTAAGGGTGCAGTATATGATTGAGTAGTGATTGTCATAATCACTACACCAATGACATTACACCAATGACAGTAATAATGCTAGCTAATATCAATTACACTTCACTATGCTAGGGAGTTTACATGAATAATCTCATTTATTCTTTATAATAATAATCCCAAGCAGTAGATATCATTATTATCCCGATTTCACAGATGAAGAAATTAAAATTTTGAGAGGTTTCCTACTTGGACAAAGAGCAATTGGTGTAGGTGGGATGTGAACTCAGATAACAGAACCCAAGTTCTTAACCACCTTGATATACTTCTTGGATATTATACATACAAATAAAAATCATGTACCACATTTTGTAGAGTTTCAACTTTTAAAACTGTAAATTATACTTCTAAGCCATGTAAAGGGAAAGGGAAAGGTATAATTTACCAAAAGTTCAGCAAAAAAATAAAAATTTTACAGTTGGAAGGAATAGCATAAATCATTTGGTTTGATGACAATTTCATGGACGTGATAAAACCTGAGGATTTAGGGACTTTTGCCTAACTCTTACAAAATAAAGAAATCTCATTAATGATGCCTTTCTACAGTTAAGACTGATTCAGAACTCATTCATTCATTCACTTATTCATTTAGTCATTTTTCATTTCAGTCAACAAATATATAGTAAATGTCAACTATGTGCTAGGTTACACACTCCAGAAAGTCAGAGGAATACAACAGTTCTAGCTCTGAAGGGGCTCACAGTCTGACTGGGAGGGGAGGTGGTCTTAAGCAACACATGTAAACTAATAATTACAATATAATGTGATAAGCAACACTGAATAAACATGGCAGGGCCTTATGAGTCTGTTGGAAAGGTCAGGGAAGCCTTCACCAAGAAAATCATTAAGAGATAAATTTTCTTTCCCAGGAAGATGGTACGGAACTTTAGCATGGAATGGTCAGAAATTGCAAGTCATTTAGGATTAATTGGAGCACAGCCAGTGAGAGTGGGAGGCTGTATCAAGCACGTCTCTTTATTGTGATGTTCTGACATCAGGGGCTTTACTGACCCTGGAAAGAACAACCAGTCCAGAGCCCCACAAACAACCTCACCTCCTCTATCACATTTATACCCCAGGCCAGTTTTCCTCTGCCCTTATCACCCCAGGGCCAGGTACCAGACAACTCAGAACAGCCACCTACACCCTAGGTCCCACTAAAATTATTAAAACCAGTCAATACAAAGCCTGCTTACCCTGTCCCGCCTATCCTTCCATAGAAGCCACAATAAAGGCTCTTGCCCACGTACCCCACTGCCACCCCACTCCTTCTGCTTCCTGACTAACCCCAGTGCTTTTCCCTGTGGCTCTGTGTAGGATAGCACACCCCTTCCACTTGAGAACTGTAAATACCTTTCAACAGCAATCGTCTCCTGATCTGCGGACTTCACCATGTCTGAATAATAATAAAACCTACATTTTAAAACAGAGACACAGTAAGTGCAACTACATAGCTAGAAAAGGGGAAAGATAGTGTATGGCTTTGTCTGTCTTGCTGAGGAGTTTTTAACTACGCAGTAAACACTGGAAGCAAAAGAATGGTTTTAAGAAGGGGCATGACGTGATGAGATTTACATTTAAAAAAATTACTCAGGTAGCTGTGTGGTTACTGAATTGGAGGGAGGTAATTCTGAAAGCAAGGAGACTAGGTAGAAGGTTATTGTCTAAAATAGTCAGGAAGTGGAGAAAATCTCAAGATTTTTCTTTTTTTTTTTTCTGTTCCTGCACTGTTTCAACTCTTCTCCACGTAGAAACTAGAGATACTGCTAAAACACGTCAGATCGTGTTGGTCCTTTGCTCAAACTCATCAACGGCCTCTCTTTCACTCAGAGTAAAAGCCAAAGTCCTTTCAGTGGTATGCAATGCTCCAACCTGGGTATTTCTTCCCATCCCTTACCAACTTGACCTCACCTCCTGCTGTTCTCCCCGTGGTCACTCTGCTCCAGCCACACTGGGCTCCTGGCTTTTTCCAACATACCAGGCACTCTGCAACTTTGGGACTTGCTGTTCCCTTGACCTAGACTGCTAAATGACTCTTACCCTTACCTCCTTCAAGTCTGTATCCAATGTTACAGCCTTCCTTGTCCACTCCCTTTAAAAGCTGCAAATTCCTCCCCTTCCGGGAGAACCCTATTTCCTTCCCTGATTGATTCCCCCCTACAGCACTTACCATCATTGGCCATACTAAACATTTTACTTATTTATTCTGTTCGTGGTATATCTCCCTCCATTGGAACGTAATGTCTGTGAGGACAAGGTTCATTGCTTGTTTTGTTTATTGCTGTATCTCCATAGTCTACTCAGTACCTAACAGGTACCCCCCAAATATTTGTTGAATGAATGAGTGAATTCATCCAAATATCTGTATAGAAGTTGGAGCAGGTGTTAAGAGAATGAACAATAAGTATGGGATACAAGTCTTGTAAGTTCTCAGAAGCTTAGGGTGGCAAGGATGGGGAGGATTCATGCTGGGAAAAGGAATAAAATAGAAGAAGCTGCCTTGGGTACTACTCTGTCTTCTAACTCCAGGGCTCCTTGTTTATCTTTATTTGACCCTGTGTATCTTCCTCTGGCCTTCATTTTGTCTTATGCTTGGGTCCTCTTTTGGCAGCCTGATGAAGTCTAAAAACCTTTCTCAGAGCAATGCTTTTAAATGCATAAAACACAGAGGATTACAAAGGAAACGTTATTTTGAAATATAATTATCAAAATAGTTTTTAAGTGGTAATATAAAAACATAATGTGCATCTTTATTAAGATCTAGCAGCTCTTCTAACAACTCCTATGCTTTTAAAGTAGCAATGGTTTTAAATGATATTCTACGATCTCTACAATTGTAACGTGATATAAAAATGTTTGTAATTTCTAATGATTGCAAAGTCAAGGTATAGCCATTACAGTGGTTTATTGCTTGTATTCACAGGAATTCTAACTTTCATTCAGAGATTGGTGAAAATAAGTACATGATTTTTTTTTCACATCCAAGGTCACAGACTCCTGAATTCTATTCCCCAAAACTTTAGGGGTCTGTAGACAACAGGATAAGAATCCCTGCTCTAGGTTCAGTCTCAGGCTACATTCAAAGGGGAAGGAGAGGATCAAAACTAAGTACCCCTCCATACACACAATGCAATACTACTCAGCTATAAAAAAGAATAAAACAATGCCATTTGCAGCAACATGGATGGACCCAAAGATTATCGTACTAAGTGAAGTAAGTCAGAAAGAGAAATACAAATACCATATGATATCACTTATATGTGGAATCTAAAATATGACACCAATGAACTTATCTACAAAACAGAACCAGACTCACAGACATAGAGAACAGACTTGTGGTTGCCAAGGGGGAGGGGGAGTAGGGGAATAATGGATTGGCAGTTTGGGGTTAGCAGATGAAAACTATTATATACAGAATGGATAAACAAGGTCCTACTGTGTAGCACAAAGAACTATATTCAATATCCTGTGATAAGCCATAATGGAAAAGAATGTGAAAAAGAATGTATATACATATATAACTGAATCACTTTGCTGTACAGCAGAAATTAACATAACATTGTAAATCAACTATACTTCAATAAAATAAATTTAAAAATAATAAAATAAAATAAAAGCTAAGTACCCTTCTGTCCTCTCAGCACCTGAAACTTGGGGGAGGGGGGAGGAGAAAACAAAAGCAAAACAAAACTATTTTTCCAAATTCCTTTAACTGTAGATAATCCTTTTCATTCAATACTTAGAGAATAGACCTAAAAATGCAAGAATTTGTGAATGTTAGAATATCAGGATGAATGAGTTTCAACAACAGTACAAATGGTTACTTTTTAACACTCTTGAGAAGTTCAAAAGCACAGAAGCATGGGAGACTCAAAATCAGTGCAAAAATCCATAGCACAGGGAAGGGAGTGTGCTGGGATGAGTAAGCGGGAAAGAAAGAAGAGAAATTTTGAAATTTAGATTTATGTAGCCCTGTTTACCTTTCTCTCTTTCCTGAAAAGGAAAAGCTATGTTTCAAAATTCTTTATGTTCTCTTCATGGTCCCTGCAGGCAGCTTAGCAAGAATTATATGGTTTGCAATTTCTTCTTATCCTGACTGTCATCTCTTACTTTTGGCAACAAAGTTGGAATATACTTCATGCCAGATGCCCTTTTTGGAGATTCACAATTTATGTTAGCATTCAAAATGTTCTAGATTCCTGTACTAGACAAATTTGCTTAACGTCATTTAACCCAGTATTTCCTAATCTTTTTGCTTGTCTTTTCAGTTGTTGGAAATTTATCAATTTTTTCTTCCAGTTTTCTTGGTATATGACTAACATATAGCACTGTACAGGTTTAAGGTGTACGGTGTAATGATTTGCCTTACATATATCTGGAAATGAGAACCACAATAAGTTTAGTGAATATCCGTCATCTCATATAAATACAAAATTTTAAAAACAGGAAAATTTTTTTTTTCCTTGTGAGGAGAACTCTTAGGATTCACACTCTTAACTTTGATATAGAACTTACATCAGTGTTAGTTATGTTTATCATGTTGTACATTAACATTCCTAGTACTTATTTATCTTATAACTGTACCTTTTGACTACCTTCATCCTACTATCCTTCATCCCCTACCTGCTGCCTCTCATAATCACAAATCTTATCTCCTTCTATGAGTTTTAAAAAAAAATAAATTTATTTATTTATTTATTTTTGGCTGTATTGGGTCTTCACTGCTTTGCGTGGGCTTTCTCTAGTTGCGGCGAGCAGGGGCTCTTACTCTTTGTTGCAGCGTGCAGCATCTCATTGCGCTGGCTTCTCTTGTTGCAGAGCACGGGCTTCAGAAGTTGTGGCACGTGGGCTCAGTAGTTGTGGCTTGCGGCCTCTAGAACTCAGGCTCAGTAGTTGTGGCACACGGCTTAGTTGCTCTGCGGCATGTGGGATCTTCCCGGACCAGAGCTTGAACCCGTGTCCCCTGCACTGGCAGGCGGATTCTTAACCACTGCACCACCAGGAAGGCCTATGAGTTTGTTTTTGAAATATAATTGACCTACAACACTATATTAGTTGTTGGTATACAACATAGAGATTCAATACTTCTATACATTTCAAAATGATCACTGTAATAAGTCTAGTTACCATCTGTCACCATACAAAAATATTACATAATTATTGACTTTATTCCCCACACTGCACATTTCATACCCATGACTCATTTATTTTGTAACTAGAAGTCTGTACCTCTTAATCTCCCTCACCTATTTCTGTCCTCCCCCAACCCTGCTCTCCCCTTTGGCAACCACCTGTTTGTTCTCTGTATCTATGACTGTTTCTGCTTTGTTGTATGTGTTCATTTGTTTTGTTTTTTAGATTCCACATATGAGTGAAATCATACAGTATTTGTCTTTCTCTGTCTGACTTCACTTAGCATAAGACCCTCAAGGTCCATCATGTTGTCGCAAATGACAATATTTCATTCTTTTTTACGGCTAATATTCGATTGTATATATAGCCCACATCCACTCATCTATTGATGGGCACTTAAGGTTGCTTCCATATCTTGCCAATTGTAAATAATGCTGCTATGAAAATGGGGTGCGTATATCTTTTCAAATTAATGTTTCAGTATTTCTCAATCTTATTTGATCACAAACTTTTTTCCATTTGATACATATGTCTATCATGGCAATTATAAGACTTTATTGCAATTATTGATTGTGCAGAGATTTCCTTCCACTAGGACATAAGTTCCTTTGGCTCAGGGAAAATGTGTTTTCATCTTCTCATTGTCAATGCCTAAGAATTCTAGACATCTAGATGGTTTGTAAATGTTGTTTGGTGGTTGGTGGGTGGGTTGATTGAATGAATAAATCAGAGAGATAAAAAGAAATGCTTTGAGCCAAATTCTTGTAAGGAAACTTCAGAAGCCTGAAGTTAACAGTAGGAGAGGATAACAAAGATCAGTGGCTATTATCAGTAAAAGTCAACATGCACAGTTATATTTAATCTAAAATAATAGTGAAATCTCAGTTAAGAAAAGGAAGGCACATTTCTATTCTAATCATTTCCACAGCTTTGAAATTAGAAAGACTACGTCATTAATGATTTAATCAGCATCTCATTTGCATTCCATGCAAGATTAATTGTGACATCTCAGTAAGTGTCACATTTACTAGCAATAAATTATGGTAATTAATAGGAAGGCTTAAAGGCCAAAACTGGGACCAATCTCAAATAGTTTATAAATGTAATCTTTAATGGCTTGGATCACATTTATAGGAGATAATAAATTAGTAAATATATATCCACAGAGTTACAGGTTTAGGAAAAAAAATATTATTAGTATTTGGCTTTCAACTCCATAAGGTTTTAAAGAATGTTTTTTCATAGTCTATCTGTTTTTGGATCCTAATCAACTAATTCCACCTACTTCTGATTCCCCAAAGCAGAACTAACAAGCAAGCAACATCTGCTGGTTACAGCAGGATGATATGTAGCATTTTTCTTTTTACCAAACCCGAGTTCAAAAAAAAATCTTCAAAATTAGAATTAACATTGAAGGAGCTGAATAAGGGCCCATTACTGCCAGACTATTTTCTTTAAGAACAAAACAGGGGCTTCCCTGGTGGCACAGTGGTTAAGAATCCACCTGCCAATGCAGTTCGAGCCCTGGTCCAGGAAAGATCCCACATGCCGCGGAGCAACTGAGCACATGCACCACAACTACTGAGCCTGCACTCTAGAGCCCATGCTCCGCAACGAGAAGACACTGTAATGAGATGCCTGTACACTGCAACGATTGTAGCCCTGCTCACAGCAACTAGAGGAAGCCTGCGTGCAGCAACAAAGACCCAATACAGCCAAAAACTAAATAAATAAAATAAATAAATTTATTTAAAAAAAACAAAAACAAAACAATGGACATACTCAAGAACTTTACCAGGGGATTCCAAATTTACTAAAAGCTGATAGATGTCTAAGAAACATAGTTTAAACTCAAGATTGAATGTTTTTTCTCTATTCCTATCTCCTACTTTTGAAAGTAGAAGCTATTTATGTGTACCTAAAATTTAAACTGATAGCTCAGGAAGAGTATGTAAATAGTGAATAGTTAAATAGGCTTTGGTGTTTTAATCACTGTTTTTGTATCTCTTCTAAAATACATATGTATAACTGAATCTTTGAATTTTGTATCTCTTCTAAAATATATAACTGAATCTTTGTACTTTGCTGTACACCTGAAACTAACACAACATTGTTAAGCAACTATACTCCAATATAAAATAAAAATTAAAAAATAAATAAAATATGAGTCCCTTCTATCACCAATTTGTTTATCTATAGTAGATAAACTACCTAACTCTTCATACCCAAGTTCTGTAAGCTCTCCTTTCCAACAGTATATTTCAAAACCTCCCACTGTCACCATCCAATGATGGTTATAAGCCCAGGGTCTCATAATCTCTAGTCAGAATTATTTTACCCTGCTCCAACCAATTTTCCACATGGTAGAGTGATATTTTAAAATACAAATTTAATCATATTGACCCCTCGTTGAAACTTTTCCATAGAACTTCCCACTGTACTTGAATAAACACAAACTAGTTAATGTGGCCTTCATAACCTGCCTAAACTATCTCTTCAGTCACACCGTAGGCTACCCTCCTCTTTGTACTGTAAGTAGAGCCAAACTGGACTTCTCTGAATTCCTAGAATATGCTAGGTTCTCCCCAGATTTAGGGTCTCCACACATGGCTGTTCTCTATCCTTCAAATTTGGAATAAATGAGAATGTTTCAGGAATCTCTCCACTTCAACTAAGCTACAGCCTTCTGTTATAAGCTCTTGCACAATGATGACACTCTGTTATAGCACTTAATGTAGTTCTAATACATACATATTCATATAATCATTTGTTTAACAGCCATATTCCTCATTAGACTATCAATTCCACATCGACAGAGCTAACATCTATCATCCTACTGCTGAATACCACCCCCACACACAATGTACTCAATAATTTTAGTTGAATGAAACTAAGTAAATCCCAATCTACCAAAAATGTAGGTAAAAGGTAAAAATCTCTTAAAGGGAGATTTATTTCTAGTATACCCTAAGTCTACACCATAGTCAATCTCTAGAAGTTTTATTCACAAAGGATACTTTCCTATATTCTCCATGCCACTAGAAGATAGATAGACAGAGAGATAGAGATGTATATCTGTAAAACACTATTCTTTGTATGATTTTTTTTTTAGATTCCACATATAAATGAGATTATATGGTATATGTCTTTTTCTGTGTGACTCATTTCATTTAGCATAATGCCCTCAAGATTGATCCATTTTGTCACAAATGGCAGGATTTCCTTCCTTTTATTTTTTCTTTGCCTGAATAATAATATTCCACTGTGTCTACATACCACATTTTCATTATCTATTAATCCATCAAAAGACACTTAGGTTGTTTCCATGTCTTGGCCATTGATTCTGCAATAAATATGGGGATGCAAATATGTTTTCAAGTTAGTGTCATTTCCTTTGGATATATACCTAGAAGTGGAATTGCTGGATCATATGGAGGACCATCCATACTGTTTTTCATAGTGGCTACACCAATTTACATTCCCACCAAAGTGCACAAGGGTTCCCTTTTCTCCACATCCTTGTCAACACTTGTTATTTCTTGTCTTTTTGATAGTAGCCATTCTGACAGGTGTGAGGTGATATCTCATTATGGTTTTAATTTGCATTTCTCTGATAATTAGTGATAATTAGTGATGCAGAGTACCTTTTCACATACCTGCTGGCCATCTTCATGTCTTCTCTGGAAAAATGTCTTCAGATCCTCTGCCCATTCTTTTAATCAGATTTTTTTTTGCTATTGAATTGTATGAGCTCTTTATATATTTTAGATACTAACTCTTCTAAAAATATCATTCTCGGGCTTCCCTGGTGGCGCAGTGGTTGAGAGTCTGCCTGCCGATGCAGGGGACACGGGTTCGTGCCCCAGTCTGGGAGGATCCCACATGCCGCGGAGCGGCTGGGCTGGTGAGCCATGGCCGCTGAGCCTGTGCGTCCGGAGCCTGTACTCCGCAATGGGAGAGGCCATAACAGTGAGAGGCCCGCATACCGCAAAAATAAATAAATAAATAAATAAACAAAAATATCATTCTCAATATCACTATATTTTTTTTCTGTCAGAATAAAAGAGTGTACTCTAAATGTAATGTGCCAAAACAAGAATTGTAATGTTATTATAGAATAACAGACTTTCCCAGTTATAATCACAAATAAAATGGGGGGAAAAAAGGGGAGTGGGGGGAAGAGGTTTCATGATCAAAGGACAGTGTGATACCCCTAGAGAATCAGACAATGAACAGCTCTCACCAGCTAAGCTAGCCCAATCATGTTTGGTGGACTTACAATGCAGATGCTAGAGAAACATTTGGATATATTAAAAAGAAACTTTTGGAAAAGAATTAACCATAAACACTATTCATCATAAAAGTATAAAAATGGTGTTTAAATGGTTTTACAGGGGAAAACATTATTTTATTTCTGAATATACAATATGTAATAGCTAGGAGTTAAAGTGAGATAGTATAAAGTTCCTTTTGTCTTTAATCCAACTTTTTACTGTTTTCTTGGGTTTTGGGCATCTATTCGTAATATAAGTAACTATGATATATGTGAAATAAGGCAAACACTGTCATTTATTTTGTGGCTTTTGGGTCAGCTTACAGCTAAATCACTCAGAAAAAGGATTACACAATCTCTCATTTTAAAACTTTATAGAGAAGAAAGTACTTCTGTATCTACTTTTCAAAAGTCATTTGATTTGTACATGTTTAATGCCTTGGTAATGTGACAGGGTCTCGCAGACAAGTAATAAGACTTGTATAATATTGATAAAATGGTTAAAAGCATGAACTCTGAATCCCAGTTCAAACGTTTGGATCCCAGTTCTGACACTTAATGGCTGGAACAAAAACAAAAAAAAAGAGGAGAAAATATTTCATGTTAACTTAGTTGAAAAATCTACACATTACCAGAAGAAGATATGTAATAATTTTAAACATCTTCCTTGTAAATTTGAATTACATCTCCTGCCTTTTCAGGAAAATACTGCTTGAACCAGTAATACTAATATATTTGAATAAAGCTTTATTTTGTCATTGAAAAGTATTATAAAATATTGTTTTATTTCAGTAGTTTAATGTCAACTGCTTTTGTTACTCTCTTATTAGATCACATTGTTTCATCTTTTTTAAAAAATAAATCTATTTATTTAATTAACTTATTTTTGGCTGCATTGGGTCTTCGTTGCTGCACGTGGGCTTTCTCTGGTTGCGGTGAGTGGGGCCTACTCTTGGTTGTGGTGCGTGGGCTTCTCGTTGCGGTGGCTTCTCTTGTTGCGGAGCACGGGCTCTAGGTGCACAGGCTTCAGTAGTTGTGGTGTGTGGGCTTCAGTAGTTGTGGCCCGTGGGCTCTAGTGTGCAGGCTCAGTAGTTGTGGTGCACAGGCTTAGTTGCTCCACGGCATGTGGGATCTTCCCAGACCAGAGATCGAGCCCGCGTCCCCTGCACTGGCAGGTGTATTCTTAACTACTGCGTCACTAGGCAAGTCCTCATCTTTTTATAATCACAGAGAGAGTTACGATCTTTGCCAAGTTTTTGAGCTGAGTGTTATTTGACACCAAAACAAACGAAATCCAAAACAATAGTTATTCTGAAATGTAAGAATTTTCTATTATGTATTTTGTACTTTGAGCTAATTATATTAAACACTATCTATACTCTTCATGAAAAGTTATTTTCTTTAGCCAGGATATTTTATTAATCAGGCATTGCTAATTATATTCTCTACTTTTATGAAAGTCATTCGAGCTTACTATTTTAAAAATGTAAAAAATACAGTCAATCCTTATTATTCATGGATTCCATATTTGCAAATTCACTTACTCACTAAAATATGTAACTCCAAATTAATACTTGGAGCACTTTCATTGTCATTCACGGACATGCAGAGAGTGGCAAAAATTTGAATCACCTGCCATGAAAGTTCCCAGCTAAGGCTGAACAAAGCAACAGTATGCCTTCTTGTTTTAGCTCTCATACTATAAGCAAGTATCCTTTCTGCAGTCTATTTAGTGCCACATTTTTTGCATTTTTGTACTTTTTGCTGATTTCACTATTTACAATGGCCCCTAAGCATAGGACTTAAGTGCTGTCTAGTCCTCCTAAGTGCAAGAAGACTGTGATGTGCCTTACAGAGAAAACACATGTGCATTACAAGCATCATTCGAGAATGAGTTACAGTGCTGTTGGCTGTGAGTTCAATGTTACTGAATCAACAATACATGTTAAATAAGGTGTCAGTAAACAGAAAAACACAAAAAACAGGGTTATGTGTTGACTGCTTGACAAAAATGCATCTAGAAGCTCATGGAAACCTAACCCTGTACTTCTCCACTAGGCAATATTTCAGTATTCACTAATTCAGTGTTCATAATGACTTTACAGACCATAACTATTGTGAATAATAAGAATCAACTGTAGAAAAATGAAAAAACATCTCAATCATAGTACTACAACCTAGATTGCCTTTTCTACCACATGGTTGCCAATGCTGGATCTTATGTATCATTTTATATTTTGTCAAACTCACCAGTTTAAGAAAATTCTATTATTCTGTTTTAATATGCATTTCCCTGATTAATAAGACTAAGCATATGTTATATGAAATAGGCATCTCTTCTGTGAATTGTTCCCCATTGTTTTGTCTTCCTCAAGTATGGAATTATAACCAACGAATCTTTAAATATATCTAACAGAGAATGAGTACCGAAGAAATTTCCCTGGTTGACTGTCCAAAGTGATTTAGATGACTGCTTAGACCTAGCCAAGAGAGACCCATCCTGGTCAGACAGAGGTCCGAGTTTAAATGATTTCAGTTGTTTGCCAATAGAATCATCTCATAAAAATGGTAAAGTCTCCTTGAAAGAAAATATATGTACACACACAGTGGAAACTCTGTTAACTAATCTCCAGTTAAAAGACTGTCCAAATTTCCCAATGCTATACATTCATTCCCTTTGTAATACACATTGACTGGTGGTACGAGCACACAGACATCCATAGCAGTAAGCTACTTTCTGGTAGTGTATCGCTCGAAGATCTGTATAAGCAGTCCTACTTATCATCTGAGAATTTCAAAAGTGAGTTATGAGATAAGAGAACCTTAGTCCTCATTAGGTTTTGATAGCTGTGAGACAAACCAAGCATAGAGGATTTGGGTGAAACAGGGCTCTCCAAGATGAAACTTAGGAAATATGCTAGAAGCAAGTGGTTTGAAGAAGAGCTTATATGTGAGATTAGAATTAAATTGGGCAGAAGCCCTAGAAAAAAAGCCTCAATATTGTTCTCCATCATTATTCCTTTTAAAAAGATTGGCAGATCCTTTTCCAAGGTGTTCTCTGAGCCTGAGCCTGGTGAAGAAGGGGATAACCTGGTTTGAAAACATGACTATGGAACCTGCAGTGGCTCCTCCAACTCCCTTGGCTCCTCTATTCATTTGGAAAAACCCAAAGCTTTTATGTGATTTTTCTACCATTTCAAAAAATGAAAAGAGGTCCAAGTTAAATTATCTTAAGAACATCAAAGAGTCTTTTGACTAGGAAAGAAGACCCCTGGGCATTAGGTAAGGCTTTCTTCTTAGGATTATTTTATTTGCAGAGAAAGAAGTCTTCCTAACTTTCTCCAGGTCCATGTTAACATACAGAGGTGGTATAAAGAAGGATTAATGTCAAACTGGAACAAAGAAAGAGATGACTCATTTTTTTCAAATTTGAGGAATACTAGCTTAGCACCATATTTTGAGCTTTAGAAAGTAGGAACACAACTGGGAAGCAAAGAGGAAGTTAGTTCTAAAGGTAGGCTAAGGCCTTAGCCCAAAACGATGATAATATTGACCAGAGCCCTCAGATAGCTACATAAAGAACCTTAGAGCTTATTACCCATAAGAATAATAATCACATGCTAATCAATTACTGGAAGTAGAATGGGGAATGAAGAATTTATGTGGGAGAGGCATATTACAGTTAAATAGAATGGTCCTGGTAAGTTTGATTGAGAAGGTTACATGTGAGTGGAGACTTGAAGAAGGTGAGGCAGTTTGACATGTGGCTCACTGTGGGAACAGCATTATAGGCAGAAAGGACAACCAGGATAAAGGCCTGAGCATATGAGCAACACGATCCAGATGTCATATGCTTGGCCTAGAGACTTCTCTCATATCGTGTTGATATCACAGGAGGAACACCCAGCCATTTGCCACAGATATTTTGCTTGTTTAAACACCAATATAAAATAACTAAAAACAACAAAGACTCAAAATTCAGTGTGATTTGATACTGATCAGGATTATCAGCAGATGGCAGGACAACTTGATTTATTAAAACTTCAGAAACCTGGCCATGGATGTTCTAAGGCAACTATATTCATAAAAACATATGAGAAGATTCAATACCATAAAGTTTCTTGCCATGACTGAACCAGAGATATTACATCTGTGGGTCCTTCCCTAAGAGGAACCTCCTACTTAATACGTAGGCTTTGGAATTAAAGTTCAAATCTGTGAGTTCAAGTCTGTCACTTAACTGCATGACATTAGGTCACACATTCACATTCTCTCAGGACTTGAGTTTTCTCAACTGTGCATTGGAATAAATCATAATGATCTCATAGGATTGCTGAGAGAATTAAATGATTAAATGGTTTTTAGCACAGGGATAGGCAAATACAAATGCTTAATAAACAATGGATAGTATCTACCATACCTTTCCCCTTTAGAAAGTCACAACTGTTTAAATGGCTTGCTCACTTAAAGATTTTAAATATAACAAAACTCATAATTTCAGATCTTCTAACAAAGGAACTAGACTGATGTATGATACAAAGAAAAAATATTTCTAGTAACTGAGGGAACCTATTAGTACATGTAATATTCCTGATCCCAAGAAGGAATTTTATTCTGTGAGTCTTTACATTTACTTAGGTGAATCAGCAAAGAAAGAAATGGAGGATCAATGAAAGTAATTTCTAAGAGAAGCAAGAAGAACTACAATCCTTTAGCCTGTGGAACAAAAACCACATTCACAGAAAAACAGACAAAATGAAAAGGGAGAGGACTATGTACCAGGTGGAGGAACAAGATAAAACACCAGGAAAAAAAACTAAATTAAGTGGAGGTAGGCAACCTTCCAGAAAAAGAATTCAGAATAATGAGAGTGCAGATGATCCAGGACCTCGGAAAAAGAAGCTAGACAAAGATCGAGAAGATGCAAGAAATGTTTAGCAAAGACCTAGGAGAATTAAAGAACAAACACTTAGAAGAATTAAAGAACAAACAAACAGAGATGAACAATCGAATAACTGAAATGAAAAATACACTAGAAGGAATCAATAGCAGAATAACTGAGGCAGAAGAACACATAAGTGACCTGGAAGACAGAATGGTGGAATTCACTGCTGCGGAACAGAATAAAGAAAAAAGAATGAAAAGAAATGAAGACAGCCTAAGAGACCTCTGGGACAACATTAAGTACATCAACATTCACATTATAGGAGTCCCAGAAGGAGAAGAGAGAGAGAAAAGACCAGAGAAAATATTTGAAGAGATTATAGTCAAAAACTTCCCTAACATGGGAAAGGAAATAGACACTCAAGTCCAGGAAGTGCAGAGCATTCCAGGCAGGATAAATCCAAGGAGTAACATGCCAAGACACACAGTAATAAAACTGACAAAAATTAAAGATAAAGAAAAATTATTAAAAGCAACAAGGGCAAAACAACAAATAACATACAAAGAACTCCCGTAAGTTTAACAGCTGATCTTTCAGCAGAAACTCTGCAAGCCAGAAGGGAGTGGCAGGACATATTTAAAGTGATGAAAGGGAAAAATCTACAATCAAGATTACTCTGCCCAGCAAGGACCTCATTCAGATTGGACAGAGAAATCAAAAGCTTTACAGGGACTTCCCTGCTGGCACAGTGGTTAAGAATCCGCCTGCCAATGCAGGGGACACGGGTTTGAGGCAGGGTCCAGGAAGATCCCACATGTCACGGAACAACTAAGCCTGGGCTTGACAGCTACTGAGCCTGTGCTGTAGAGCCCGCAAGCCACAACTAGTGAGCCCGCGTGCCTAGAGCCTGTGCTCTGCAACAAGAGAAACCACCGCAATGAGAGGCCCATGCACCGCAACGAAGAGTAGACCCTGCTCCCCGCAAACAGAGAAAGCCCATGCACAGCAATGAAGACCCAAGGCAGCAAAATTTAAAAATTTTTTTAAATAAAAAAAAAGCTTTACAGACAAGGAAAAGCTAAGAGAATTCAGCACCACCAAACTAGCTCTACAACAAATGCTAAAGGATCTTCTCTAAGTGGGAAAAACAAGAGAAGAAAAAGACCTACAAAAACACCCCCAAAACAATTAAGAAAATGGTCAAAGGAACATACATATCGATAACTACCTTAAATGTGAATGGATTAAATGCTCCAAACAAAAGACACAGGCTTGCTGAATGGATACAAAAACAAGACCCATATATACACTGTCGACAAGAGACCCACTTCAGACCTAGGGACAGATACAGACTGAAAGTGAGGGGATGGAAAAAGATATTCCATGCAAATGGAAATCAAAAGAAAGCTACAGTAGCAGTACTCATGTCAGATAAAATAGACTTTAAAATAAAGAATGTTACAAGAGACAACGAAGGACACTACATAATGATCAAGGGATCAATCCAAGAAGAAGATACAACAATTATATATGTACCCAACATTGGAGCACCTCAATACATAAGGTAAATGCTAACAGCTATAACAGAGGAAATTGACAGTAACACAATAATAGTGTGGACTTTAACACCTCAATTACACCAATGGACAGATCAGACAGAAAATTAATAAGGAAACACACTTTAAATGACACAATAGACCACATAGATTTAACTGATATTTATAGGACATTCCATCACAAAACAGCAGATTACACTTTCTTCCCAAGTGCACAAGGAGTGTACATTTTCCAGGACAGATCACAGTTTGGGGCACAAGTCAACCCTCGGTAAATTTAAGAAACTGAAATCATATCAAGCATCTTTTCCTACCACAATGCTGTGAGATTAGAAATAAATTACAAGGAAAAAATGTAAAAAACACAAACACATGGAGGCTAAACAATACGTTACTAAATAACCAAGAGATCACTGAAGAAATCAAAGAGGAAATCAAAAAAATACCTAGAAACAAATGACAATGAAAACACGACTACCCAAAACCTATGTGATGCAGCAAAAGCAGTTCTAAGAGGGAAGTTTATAGCACTACAATCCTACCTCAAGAAACAAGAAAAATCTCAAATAAATAATCTAACCTTACACCTAAAGGAACTAGAGAAAGAAGAACAAACAAAGCCCAAAGTTAATAGACAGAAAGAAGTCATAAAAATCAGAGCAGAAATAAATGAAACAGAAACAAAGAAAACAATAGCAAGGATCAATAAAAGTAAAAGCTGGTCATTTGAGAAGATAAACAAAATTGATAAACCTTTAGCCAGACAGATCAAGAAAAAGAGGGAGAGGACTCAAATCGATAAAAGTAGAAATGAAGGAAGAGAAGTTACAACAGACACCACAGAAATACAAAGCATCATAAGAGACTACTACAAGCAATTCTATGACAATAAAATGAACAACCTGGAAGAAATGGACAAACTCATAGAAAGGTATAACCTTCCAAGACTGAACCAGGAAGAAAGAGAAAATATGAACAGACCAATCACAAGTAATGAAATTGAAACTGTGATTAAAAGTCTTCCAACAAACAAAAGGCCAGGACCAGATGGTTTCACAGGTGAATTCTATCAAACATTTAGAGAAGAACTAACACCCATGCTTCTCAAACTCTTCCAAAACTGTAGAGGAAGGAACCCCCAAACTCATTCTATGAGGTCACCAGCACCCTGACACCAAAACCAGACAGAGGTACAACAAAAAAAGAAAATTACAGACCAACATCACTGATGAAAATAGATGCAGAAACCCTGAACAAAATACTAGCAAACAGAATCCAACAACACATTAAAAGGATCATACACCATGATCAAGTGGAATTTATCCCAGGGATGCATAATTCCTCAGTATATGCAAATCAACCAATGTGATATACCATATTAACAAACTGAAGAATAAAAACCATACGATCATCTCAATAGATGCAGAAAAAGTTTTTGACAAAATTCAACACCAATTTATGATAAAGACTCTCCAGAAAGTGGGCACAGAGGGAACCTACCTCAACATAATAAAGGCCATATACAGCAAACCCACAGCAAACATCATTCTCAATGGTGAAAAACTGAAACCATTTCCTCTAATATCAGGAAAAAGACAAGGATGTCCACTCTCACCACTATTATTCAACATAGTTTTGGAAATCCTAGCCAGGGCAATCAGAGAAGAAAAAGAAATAAGGAATACAAATTGGAAAAGAAGAAGTAAAACTGTTACTGTTTGCAGATGACATGAAACTATACACAGAGAATCCTAAAGATGTCACCAGAAAACTACTAGAGCTAATCAATGAATTTGGTAAAGTTGCAGGATACAAAATTAATGCACAGAAATCTCTTGCATTCTTATACACTAATGATGAAAAACCTGAAAGAGAAACTAAGGAAACACTCCCATTTACCACTGCAACAAGAAGAATACAATACCTAGGAATAAACCTACCTAGGGAGACAAAAGACCTGTATGCAGAAAACTATAAGACACTGATGAAAGAAATCAAAGATGATACAAACAGATGGAGAGATATACCATGTTCCTGGATTGGAAGAATCAATATTGTGAAAATGACTATATTACCCAAAGCAATCTACAGATTCAATGCCATCCCTATAAAATTACCAATGGTATTTTTTACAGAACTAGAACAAAAAATCTTAAAAGTTGTATGGAGACACAAAAGACCCTGAATAGCCAAAGCAATCTTGAGGGAAAAAAACAGAGCTGGAGGAGTCAGACTTCCTGACTTCAGGCTATACTACAAAGGTACATTAATCAAGACAATATGGTACTGGAACGAAAACAGAAATATAGATCAATGGAACAGGACAGAATGCCCAGAGATAAACCCATGCACCTAAGGTCAACTAATCTATGACAAAGGAGGCAAGGATATACAATGGAGAAAAGACCGTCTCTCCAATAACTGGTGCTGGGAAAACTGGACAGCTACATGTAAAAGAATGAAACTAGAACACTCCCTAACACCATACACAAAAATAAACTCAAAATGCATTAGAGACCTAAATGGAAGACCAGAGAGTATAAAACTCTTTGAAGAAAACATAGGAGGAACACTCTTTGACATAAATCACAGCAAGATCTTTTTTGACCCACCTCCTATAGTAATGGAAATAAAAACTAAAATAAACAAATGGGACCTAATGAAACTTAAAAGCTTTTTCACAGCAAAGGAAACTATAAACAAGACAAAAATACAACCCTGAGAATAGGAGAAAATATTCGCAAATGAATCAATGGACAAATGATTAATCTCCAAAATATATAAATAGCTCATGTAGCTCAATATTAAAAAAACAACCCAATTCAAAAATGGGTAAAAGACCTAAATAGACATTTCACCAAGGAAGACATACAGATGGCCAAGAGGCACATGAAAAGCTGCTCAACATCACTAATTATTAGAGAAATGCAAATCAAAACTACCACGAGTTATCACCTCACACCAGTTACAATGGGCATCATCAGAAAATCTACAAACAACAAATGCTGGAGAGGGTGTGGAGAAACGGGAACCCTGTTACACTGTTGGTGGGAATGTAAATTGATACAGCCACTATGGAGAACAGTGTGGAAGTTCCTTGAAAACCTAAAAATAGAACTACCACACGACCCAGCAATCCTACTACTGGGCATATACCCTGAGAAAACCATATTTCAAAAAGAGTCACGTACCACAATGTTCACTGCAGCTCTATGTACAATAGCCAGGACATGGAAGCAACCTAAGTGTCCATCGACAGATGAATGGATATAGAAGATGTGGCACATGTATACAATGGAATATTACTCAGCCATAAAAAGAAATGAAATTGAGTTATTTGTAGTGAGGTGGATGGACCTAGAGTCTGTCATACAGAGTGAAGTAAGTAAGAAAAGAAAAACAAATACAGTATGCTAACACATATATATGGAATCTGAAAAAAGAAAAAGGTTCTGAAGAACCTAGGTGCAGGACAGGAATAAAGACGCAGGCATAGAGAATGGACATGAGGACACTGGGAGTGGGAAGGGTAAGCTGTGACAAAGTGAGAGAGTGGCATAGACATATATACACTACCAAATGTAAAATAGCTAGTGGGAAGCAGCCGCATAGCACAGGGAGATCAGCTCGGTGCTCTGTGACCACCTAGAGGGGTGGGATAGGGAGGGTGGGAGGGAGCGAGACGCAAGAGGGAGGAGATATGGGGATATATGTATATGTATAGCTGATTCACTTTGTTATAAAGCAGAAACTAACACACCACTGTAAAGCAATTATACTCCAATAAAGATGTTTAAAAAAAAAAAACACTGTTTGGGGAGGGAAGGAGATGCACACGACTCTACAGGGTTAGAAAAATAAAAATAAAAAAATAAAAATAGAATTACCATATGACCCAACAACCCACTACTGGGCATATTCCCAGAGAAAACCATAATTCAAAAACACACATCCATCCCACTGTTTATTGCAGCACTATTTACAATAGCCAGGTCATGTAAACAACCTAAATCTGCCCATTGACAGATGAATGGATAAAGAAGATGTGGTACATATACACAATGGAATATTACTCAGCCATAAAAAGGAATGAAATTGGTTTATTTGTAGAGATGTGGATGGACCTCTTAGAGCCTGTCATACAGAGTGAAGTGAGTCAGAAAGTGAAAAACAAATATCGTTTATTAACGCATATATGTGGAATGCAGAAAAATGGTACCGATGAACCAGTTTGCAAGGCAGAAATAGAAACACAGATGTAGAGATCAAATGTATGGACACCAAGGGGGGAAACCGGGGTGGGTGATGGTGGTGGTGGTGGGATGAACTGGGAGATTGGGATTGACATATATATACTAATATGTATAAAATACGTAAGTAATAAGAACCTGCTGTATAGAAAATACATAAATAGAATTCAAAAAAAAAAGTAACTTATAAGACTGTCAGGCTGCTAAAGGGTCAACAACAGGAGATGAAAATGAAAATGATACAAAAGACATGAAAAGGGATTAAAAGCTATAAATATAGAAATTATGAAACAATAAAAATAGCAGGCTAAAGTAAGCTGAAAAGAATATACAAACAATATACAGCTAAAAATAACTGTGTAATTTATAAAACCATAGGATGTAGTGTAAAACCTTAGAGGAATTAAAAGGTCAAGTAGGTAACAGCATATAATCCTTGGATTTTAAAAATTCCTTAGACTTACAGAAATAAAACAAGTTCTCTACACCAGTGCAGTCTAATAGAACTTTCTGTAACAACAGAAATGTTGTATAGTCTACGCTATCCAATATGGCGGCCCTTAACCACATATGGTTATTAAGCACTTGAAATGTGGTGGTGTGACTGAGGAGTTAAATTTTAAATTTTATTTAATTGTAATTAAATGTAAATAGATACATGTGGCTAGTTGGTGGCTACTGTACTGGACAACGTATCTGTAGACAGAAGTAGCTCCCACAGCCTGTGTTCAGGGCTCAGAGGAGGCACCTTCCTCTACTGCAGCCCTTTATTAACTGTGGCCCCTTGGCAGCCTTCACAAATCTCTAACTTGCAAGCAAGAAAAAACCTGATAGCACCACAAACACAGGGTTGAAATGATTTTCCTTCTTCAGTCTTTGACTCAGCTAGAAGAGGGAAAAGTTTTCCACATGTGCTCTACAGGATGCAACATGGACCCTAAATAACCTTTTAACAGAAAAAAAACATGTTAAGATAACTCATTCTTATGTCTAGCACTCTGGTCACTCTCCCTGCCCCTTTACCACAAGTTCACTGAAAGACTGGTTCTAACCCCTTAGAGGTCAATGACCTTTCTGTATGCTCTCACAGAGCCATGTGGTGACTATCTTAACTATTCATGTCTTTTAAATGTTGGCTTATTTGTGGCTTCTCCCACCCCCACAGAAAACTGCTTGAGTTCAGATACTATATTATTCATGAGTGTATTCCCAATATACATTCCAATGCATCTTAAATAATAATTAATATTTGTTATAAGAATAAATTGAATATACTATGCTTTCTCAAAATCTTTCATTCATTCCTCAACACATTTATAGCCTGGCTTTCGTCCTCACTATTCCACTGTAATTACTTTTACCACTTTCATCAGGTTTCCCGATATGCTAAGTTGGATGCTTTTCAAACTCTACTCTCTACACTCCAAAGTCAGTATGCACCAAAATGAAATTCAACATTTCATCTCAAACTGGATTCCCTTCCTATATTTTCTAGTTTAATTAATGGTACTACTTATAATCCAAGTTGCTTAAGATAAAATTTTTTTTAAAGCTAGGAGTCATCCTTGATAGTTTTTCTTATACCACACTTAATACCAAGCACTGTGGATTCTATAGCCTTCCTTAGTATCTCTTAACGTGCCCTCTCTTCTCTGTCTGCACTGCTACTACCTTAGTTTATCCCTTCATCACTTCTTATCCACATTTTTATAGGACGTAAAAAAATAAAAACAAATGGAAACCTCAAATAAAGTTGGGAGACCAGAAGGGGGAGCTCTCACTCCCTGTGAAGATAGCAGAGCCCAAAAGGCAGAAAGACTCTTCCTCTTTCCTGGCAAGGATTCAGTTAATGAAAAGCCACGGACTCTTTACTATACCCCTTCCACTTTCCTTTTCCTCTCTATAAAAGTGTTCTCTTTCCCTTGCCGTCTGCATATTTGCACATGGCTCACCATGGTTGCAGGCTCCAAATTGCAATTCTCTGCTGATCCTGAATAAACCCATCCTTGCTAGAGAAATATCTGGCAGTCTATTTGTTTCAGGTCAGTAAGGACCTTCTCTTTGCTTCTAATCAAGCTGCCCTATTATGGGTCCTCCACACTACCATAATATTAACTTCTCTAAAATGCAAAAATGATCACATAATGGCCCTGCTGAAAACTCACTAACTCCTCCCTCTTTCCCACCCTTCAGCCTCTGGAATTAAATCCCAACCCTTTAGCATAATTTATAAAGCCTTTTCTAATCTGGCCTTTGCCTACCCCCAACTGCATGGTCCAGTGAAACACGCAGTGAGAACTTAGGGTAAGACAGATTAATGATATTCTGGCCAAGAGATCTGACTCCTACCTAAGACTTTGGCTAATTCTCTCTAAAGTACCTGAGAGAAATATGCACAAAGGAATTAAAACTATTCATTAAACACTTTATTGTTTGTATTGTTTACCCAGTGTAGCACTCCAATAACCTCAGCTACACTATGGGAGAAGGTTCTTTATTCATAAGCAAGGTCTACTGGAATGGCCCAGATTTGCACTGTCCAATATGGTAGCCACTAGCCACATGTGACTATTAAGTACTTGATATGTGGCTAGTTTAAATTGAGATGTGCTCTAAGTGTAAAATAAATGCAAGATTTCAAAGACAATAAAAAAGAACAGGTGTAGTATCTTGCACAAGATCCAGACTTTTCTGAGGGAAGTAATAGTGAAGGCAGATGGTAGGAGCTTTGATCTCCCATTAGAAGCCTGCTCAAACCATGCTCTCTCACCCTACTGTGATAAACAGGATTCATTCTTTACCTAGGCAAATTTTACTGTCTAAATTTTACCTCCAGGGACTTCCCTGGTGGTCCAGTGGTAAAGAATCCACCTTCCAATGCAGGGGACGCAGGTTCGATCCCTGGTCGGGGAACTAAGATCCCACATGCTGTGGGGCAACAAAGCCCACACACCTCAACTAGAGGGCATGTGTCCCACAAACTACAGAACCAACATGCTCTGAAGCCCGCGTGCCACAGCTAGAGAGAGAAACCCTGCATGCCACGACTTGAGAGAAGCTCACGTGCTGCAACAAAGATCCCACGTGCCGCAACAACAAAAAAACCTCTCATGCCACAATGAAGATCCTGCACACCACAATGAAGACCCGATGTAGCCAAAAATATAAATAAATAAATAAATTATACCTCCTGGCATCATTTCCTCTGGGAAGTCTCTCCTGAATAGTCTCTTCCCTGGACCCCCATCCCACCTCCTCTCTACCCAACACTGGCTGAGTTGTGTGTTCTTTCTATGTATTTCCTTAGCATCCTGTACTTTCCTCTAAGATAGGTTTCATCATGTCTGACTGAAATTTGTCTGATTCTCCTATTAGACTGTGAACTCCTGAGGGTCCCAACTGTGCAGAACCCATCTTTGAATCCCCAAGAGATATGCATGATGCTAGGTTCATATCAATTCTTCAGTAAATGCTTGAATTTATGAATAAACAATGACAGGTGAAATGAACAAGATAATATTTACTCTATTTCTCCCGTTCTGAAACATGTTCCAATATCCACTTTCAATGATAAAGAAGCTACAGAAACTTGATGTAAGGAAGGTCAGGAAGATCTTCTGAGACAGTTTTTCCTTATTTTCCTTTCATTTTGGTTCTCATCCTTCATGAAAGATTTTCATAAGTCATAACTTTAAGTACTTACTTACATTTCAGTTTCAAAGTCTATGCTTTCAATCCCATTTGTTTTAGGAAATGGGCCTCTACTTAATATCCCTACATGTAAACAAATTCTAGTAAAAGGGTAACTTGTAAAGTAAATACAGCTGATTTCAACACTTCACCAATTTTCACCTTTAAAACTGAAACTAACTGACCATCTCTCTAGGTGAGTGGAAGCATTTTAACTGTATTTCTGTATTTCTTCTGACCTTTTATAACTTAATACAACATCCATTTAAAAATTCTTTTAAAATGAATACGAATAGTTAAACCTTAGTTACAGTTTGTTTTTAAGAGATATCGTGCAATAATGTGGTAAATTTTTTCAAGTGATCTACCATCTATCTCAGTTTTCCTGGGATTCAGAGATTTCTCAGGACTCTGCTCTTTTGGTGCTAAATCTGGGAGAGTCCTGGGCAAACTAAGACAGTGTTTGTCACTCTAGCTGGTATACAACACTGAGATAAGTGGTTTCTGTTTTGTTTTCTTTTTCTGTTAGAGAAATAATTCTTCATTAAAAACATGATAATTCACAATAGGATTATTTTTAAATACCGAATCACTTAATAGGTATTGTAAATTACTGCACACAATTACTTCAAATTAAGTAAATTACTTTCACATAGTATTTTTGCATACTACTCTACGTTCTTATTGTACTTGGAATAATTTCAATGTTCTTTATTCTTTTAAATGCATTTAAGTCACTTAATACTTTTCTGAAAATGTATTTTTAAATCATTTTTATACTTTCTAAAATCAGTAAAATGCTTATAAAATAATTAAGTTGATTAACCTTAAAAAAAAAAAAGTATTGCTTATATTTTTTCCAAAAACTAGCAACAGAAATTCTTGGCCTGTTTTAATCTGCGAATAGGTCTTTTATCCCTGGTCAGGCATAAATGTCTTCTCTAATTGTTGTTATGCACTAAACTGACAGAGGAGAAATATGGATTCACCTTCCACTTGTCTCATCAATAGACTGAGATGAAACCAGAAAAGAATGAAGAGAATTCTGTTCCGTTCTAGTCCCATCACTTAGATCTAAGGATTCCTCCATATCCCTTCTCTAGGTTTTCATCATTTTTAACCTTCATCCACTCATCCACTAGAGATAAAGAGAAGCAAAAGGTAAGAAACATGGTAAACAACACCTGGCTGCCTCTCAGCACATCCACTGCTACCATCCTGGGCATAGTCAACATCATCTTGGTCCTGGATTGCAACTTCTACCCTTGTTTCCCTTTAGACTATTCTCAACACAATTGTCAGAATGATCTTTTTTTTTATTATTATTGTTTCTTGCAGTACGCGGGCCTCTCACCGCAGTGGCCTCTCCCGTTGCGGAGCACAGGCTCCGGACGCGCAGGCTCAGCGGCCATGGCTCACGGGCCCAGCCGCTCCATGGCATGTAGGATCCTCCCGGACCGGGGCACGAACCCGCGTCCCCTGCATCGGCAGGTGGACTCTCAACCACTGCGCCACCAGGGAAGCCCCAGAATGATCCTTTTAAAAGTCAAATCATGTCACTACTCTGCTCAAACCCTTTGAAAACGTATGGTCTCATATAGAGTAAAAGCTAAAGTCATTACAAGGGTCTACAAGATCTTCCCAGTCTTTATCTATCTCAGTGACTTTATCTCCCACCTTGCTTATTCCCCCAAGTTCTGGGATTACCTCAAGCAAGCTCCTCTCCCAGAGCCTTCACAATGCCTGTTCCCTCTGCCTATGATGCTCTTCATCCAGAAATGGGTATGGCTGGCTCTTTTCTCTTCCTTCTTTCATCCTTCTCTTATGACTCCAATTTAAAGCAGAATCCTATCTATACGTCCTTAACTCTAGTCCCCTAACTCTAAAGTTAGAACTGTTTTTCTTTTAAGACAAAAATAATGCACACTGTTTAAAAAGGAAAAACCCTAGGAAGCGATAATATATTCATTCTGAGTAGTAATTTGCATCTCAGTGTGACTGAATTTGCCAGATCTGATTAGAGACGTCGTTGTGTTAAGAAAATGAGGAAGCCTAAGCCCAAGATCCTGGGATTGTGGAGAACGGAGGAAGGAGACAAAGAATCTAAGGAGGCAAAGAATATAATCTACTTCCTTCATACTTTTCAGGGTGCAAATGTGGAGGACAGAGGAGAGGAAAAATTGCAGCAAGAAATGAGGCTGGAAGTAGTAAGGACTATATCATGGAGGACTCTGTAGCCTCCTAGAAAAAGTGAACTTTAACTGTAAGCAATAAGGAGCCACTGGCAGGGTTTTAAACTGAGAAGTGTTACTTATTTATATTTTAGCAAGAGTATTGCATCAGGAATGTCGAAGAGTATATGAAGGATAAGACACTGCAAAATGGAGAAAACTTAAGATATAATAGAAATAGTGAGTATAAGCAATAAAAAAGTAGCACTGAGGATGGAGACAAGGAGACAGATACTTAGCTATGAAATGGTATCTGTTACTGGATTGGGACACAAACAAATATGTTGGGATAAAGGAGAAAAGAGAGTTTCAGCTGATTCTTCAGTTTCCAGGTAGGAAGGTATTACTGGCATTCATAAGGATAGGAGAATGTGTGAGAGGAGGGAGAAATGTGTAGGATGCACAGAGTTTTAGAAGCACATGAAACACAGGAGAAAGGTCTGGGCTGCAGTTATGGATTTAGAGTCATCAGCATATTAATTCATAGAAAATGTACTGTTATATATAAACATTAATGCTATCACCCAAGAGCTTACGGACTTTAAACAGATGAAAGGATGAGGTCCTTTAGAACAGGGGTCCCCAACCCCTGGGCCACAGAGCAGCACTTGTCCATGGCCTGTTACGAACTGGGCCGCACAGCAGGAGGTGAGCGGCGAGCAAGCAAGCAAAGCTTCATCTGTATTTACAGCCACTCCCCATTGCTCACATTACCGCCCAAGCTCCGCTTCCTGTCAGATCAGCGATGGCATTAGATTCTCATAGGAGCGCGAACCCTACTGTGAACTGCGCACGTGAGGGATCTAGGTTGCGCGCTGCTTATGAGAATCTAATGCCTGATGATCCGAGGTGGAGCTGAGGCAGTGATGCTAGCGCTGGGGAGTGACTGCAAATACAGATTAACATTAGCAGAGAGGTCTGACTGCCCAGAGACCATAATAAATCAATTGCTTGCAGACTCATATCAAAACCCTATCAGTGAGTGGCGAGTGACAATTAAGCTGCATCTGGTGGCAGGCTTTACAGTGGCAAGTGAGTTGATGTACTTCAACTGTACAGCTGCATCTGGTGGCAGGCTTTAAGTCAGAATCCTACACTTATTTTAGTCTGCGTGTGGACCACCCATTATTTTATTTATCACTTCTGTCTGTGTCTCTTTCCTGTACTGCGTACTTGTCACAGTTTTGGTAAGCCCACAAGCTAACCCCAGCCAAAATAAGTAAAAAATAAATGTCACTGGAGAGCTTCTTTGAAAGGGGGAAAGACCCAATGATGAGACAGCAGAAGACTCTAAGACTGCCAACAAAAAGAAAGCTGCATTTAAAAGAAAATACCAAGAGTCCTACTTAAATTAGGGGTTCACTGCAACAGGTGATTCACATTCTCCAAGCCCACTTTGTATAATATGTGGCAACTGGCTATCCAACGAAGCCATGGAACCTTCAAAACTGCTTCGCCACATAGAGACCAAGCACCCTGCATTAAAAGACAAGCCTTTGCGGTTTTTCAAAACAAAAATAAGTGAACAGAAAGGAAAGAAGCAATTATTGAAGGCTACCACTTCATCAAATGTGTCTGCACTGAGAGCATCATTCTTAGTGGCTAACCACGTTGCTAAAGCTAAGAAGCCCTTTACTACTGGTGAAGAGTTGATCCTGCCTGCTGCTAAGGGCATTTGTCATGAACTTTTAGGAGGCTGCAGTTCTAAAGGTGGCACATGTTCCTCTTTCAGCTAGCACCATAACTAGATGAACTGATGAAATAGCAGAGGGTATTGAGGCACAATTGTTAGAGAGGATTAATGAGTTGCCGTGGTATGCAATCCAGGTTGACGAATCTACTGATGTTCACAACAAGGCAACAATGCTTGTTTTTGCACGATATATATTTCAGGAGGATGTGCATGAGGATATGTTATATACACTTTTGTTGCCAACCAACAACACAGCTGCAGAACTATTCAAGTCTTTGAATGATTACATATGAGGAAAACTGAATTGGTCATTTTGTGTCGGTATATGCACGGATGGAACAGCTGCTGTGACTAGACATCTTTCTGGTTTCACTACTCGGGTCACAGAGGTGGCTTCTGAATGTGAATCTATGCACTGTGTCATCCATAGAGAAATGCTGGTTAACTGAAAATGTCACCTGAACTTAACAACGTTTTGCAGGATGTGATTAAAATTATCAACTACATTAAAGTACATGTCCTTAACTCATGTCTGTTCGTGCAGCTCTGTGAGGAGATGGACATAGGGCACACACGTCTTCTCTTATACACAGAAGTGAGATGGCTTCTAAAGGTAGATCACTGGCCAGAGTTTTTGAGTTACAAGAGCCGTTCCAGAGATTTCTTTTAGAAAAACAGTCACCACTGGCAGCACATTTCAGTGACACAGAATGGGTCACAAAACTTGCTTACTTGTGTGATATATTCAACCTGCTCAACGAATTCAACCTGTCACTTCAGGGGAGAATGACAACTGTGTTCAAGTTGGCAGATAAAGTGGCTGCATTCAAAGCCAAACTGGAATTATGGGGGTGACTAGTGAACACTGGGATTTCTGACACGTTTCAAACATTAGCAGAGATTTTGAAAGAGACTGAGCCAGGGCCTTCTTTCTCCCACCTGGTGCATGATCACCTATCTCAGCTTTCCAAAGAGTTTGAGCATTCCTTCCCAACCACAAAAGACCCCCGAACTGGGAAGGAATGGATCTGCGACCCATTTGTGAATAAGCCTGGTGAATCGACTTTGTACATGCTGGAAGAGGATCAACTGCTTAAGATGGCAAATGATGGTGGCCTTAAAAGTATGTTTGAGACAACTTCAAATCTCCATACGTTCTGGATTAAAGTCGAGGCAGAATATCCTGAGACTGCACAAAAGCACTGAAAAGCCTGCTTCCATTTCCAACACCCTATCTTTGTGAGGCAGGGTTTTCTGCTGTGACAGCCACCAAAACGAGATTACAGAGTAGACTGGACATAAACAACACACTTCAGGTGTCACTGCCTCCCATCACTCCCAGATGGGACCATCTAGTTGCAGGAAAACAAGCTCAGGGCTCCCACTGATTCTGCATTATGGTGAGTTGTATAATTATTTCATTATATATTACAACGTAATAATAATAGAAATAAAGTGCACAATAAACGTAATGCGCTTGAATCATCCCTAAACCAGCCACCCCCCCACCCCAGTCCCTGGAAAAACTGTCTTCCAGACAACTGGTCCCTGGTGCCAAAAAAGTTGGGGACCGCTGCTTTAGAACACCCTCACTTAAAAAATAGATAGTTAAAGAGTGTAGCTAAGGGGACCAAGTCTCAGCCTGTGATTTCTCCCAAGTGGAGAAAGTGAAAGTCTGTGAGTGAGCACCTGGCTTCCACAGCACTGCAGGATGATGCCAAAGAAGCCCATTTCTCTCTCACTACATTCAAAGTACTGAATTGTGAGCTGCATGACTAGAGAGTGGGAACAGCTGGGAAAGCAGCAGATAAGCGCACTAAAAGGACACGGATCCTAAAAACTCTGTCACAGACTCCATCAGGAAGCCTGTCCATGAGCTGCTGGGGATGCCTCACCAGAGGATCACCTCAACTAGCCCAGGGGCACCACCAGTACTCACACATGCCTCACCCACCATGTGAGGTGCTCACCCCGTGTGCTCCCTGTGTGCATTCCCAACGGCAGCAGTGAGAGAAAGTGTTGGCAAATGGCTAGTGAGCCTGTGCAGAAAGCCAACAAGAATTTGTGAGCCAGGGAGAGACCACAAACTTGAGCTTTAGTGTCATCTTTGAAAAAGCAAAAGGCAAGCTGTCGGCATCCAGCCTGGTGCATTTCAGGATCAAGAGAAGGCATACAAATTTAAGAATTCTGCCAGAAGAGGGAGCAAGAAGTGTGAAGCTGATATATCCATACAAGTTCTAAGAAACCCCGGAATCCCTAGCAGGGCTGATGGAAGATATTTCTCTCCAAAAGGTAGTTAATAAAGAAGAAAAGAGGTGAGTTCTACTTCAAATGTGAAGACAGCAACACAAAACTTCAAGATATATGAAAAAAAAATCAATGAAACATGACACAACCAAAGGATCACAATAATCTTCTAGTAACTGATCCCAAGACATGAAGATCTGTTACTTACCTGATAAAATCTTCAGAATACCTGTTTTAAGGAAGCTCAATGAACTACAATAAAGCACAGAAAGGTGGGACTTCCCTGGTGGCACAGTGGTTAAGAATCTGCCTGCCAGTGCAGGGGACACGGGTTTGAGCCCTGGTCTGGGAAGATCCCACATGCTGTGGAGCAACTAAGCCCATGCACCACAACTACTGAGCCTGCACTCTAGAGCCTGTGAGCCACAACTACTAAGGCTGCATGCCACAGCTACTGAAGCCTGCATGCCTAGAGCCCGTGCTCTGCAACAAGAGAAGCCACTGCAACGAGAAGCCCATGCACCACAATGAAGAATAGCCCCCGCTTGCCACAACTAGAGAAAGCCCATGCGCAGTAACGAAGACCCAACACAGCCTAAAATAAATAAATAAATTTAAAATATGTACAGCTTTAAAAAAAAAAAAATGTACAGCTTTAAAAAAAAAACACAGAAAGGCAATTCAAAAAAATCAGGAAAACAATACACACACAAAATGAGAAGTTTAACAAAGAGACAGAAATTAAAAAAAAAAAAAAGAACCAAACAGAAATTCTGAAGCTGAAGAATACAATGAATGAAAAGAAAAATGAGCTAGAGAGCATCACTCTCAGAATGAATCAAGCAGAAGAAAGAATCTTTGAGTTAGAAGAGAGAAACCAGGAAATCATTCAGTCAGAGGAGGACAAAAAAGAACGAAAAGAGTGAAGAAAGTCTACATGATCTATATTATCAAAAGCAATAACTCGCAAATTATTGGAATCTCAGAAAAAGAGAGGAACGTGATGATAGAAAGCTTAAGTAAAGGAGGGATGGCTGGGAATTTCCCAAATCTAGAGAGGCTTGGATATCCAAGTTCATGAAGCTCATAGGTCACCGAACAAACAAAACCTAAACAGATCCTGTCCAAGAGATATTATAATAAAACTCAAAAATCAAAGACAAAGAGAGAAACTTAAGAGCAGCAAGAGTAAAAAAAGGTTGTAACTTACAAGGGGACCCCCATAAAGCTATTAATGAATTTCTCAGCAGAAAACTTATAGGCCAGGAGAGAGTGAGGTGATTCAAAGTGCTGAAAGAAAGAAAACAAAAAACAAAAAAGCACCTGCCAATCATAAATACAATATCTGGCAAAGTTGTCCTTCAGAAATAAAGGAAAGCTAAAAACTTTTCCATACAAACAAAAGCTGAGGGAGTTCATCACCCCTAGACCTGCCTTACAATGCTGAAAGGAGTTCTTCAGGCTGAAATGAAAGAATGCTAAGTAGTAATATGAAAATATACAACACATGGGGTAAAGGTAAGTATGTAGTCAGATTCTGAATGCTCTAAAATTGTAACATGGTGGTGTATTAACCAGTTAACTGTAGTAGAAAGGTTAATAAACAAGAATATTAAAAATAACTAACCTAAGACATCAAAAACAAAAAAGGGGAGAGTCAAAGGGTAGAGTTTTTGTATGCAATCAAAGTTAAGTTGTTACTAGTGTAAAACAACAGACTGTCATATATTTAAGTGTTTATGTAATACTCATGGTAACCAAAAAGCAAAAGCCTACAGTCCACTCACAAAAAAACAAAGAGAAGGGAATCAAAGCACACCACTATGGAAAAATCATCAACACACACATAAAGACAGCAAAAGAGGGAGAAAGGAACACAGGAACTACAAAACAGTCAGAAAACAATAAGATGCCATTAGTAAATCCTTATCTATTAATAATAACTCTATATGTAAATGAATTGAATACTCAAAACAAAAGGCATAGAGAGGCTGGATGGATTAAAAAAAAAGATCAAACTATATTCTGCCTACCAGAGACTCACTTTAAGGACATACATAGGCTCAGAGTAAAGGGACGGAAAATAATACTTCATGCAATTAGAAGTGAAAGAGAGAAGAGCTAGCAATATTTACTCAGAAAAAAAAAGATTTTACACCAAAAACTGTAACAAAAAACACAGATCATTATATAATGATAAAGGGGTTAATTTATCAAGGGGATATAATAATCACAAATATATATACACCTAACATCAAAACACCTAAATATATTAAGCACATACCAACAGAACTGAAGGGAGAAACAGACAACAATATAATAATAGTAGGGGATATCAATACTCCACTTTCAACAATGGACAGATCATTCAGAGAGTAAGTCAATAATAAAACATTGGAGTTGAACTATACTTTAGACCAAATGAACCTAAGAGACATATACAGAACATTCCCTCCAACAGAAGCAGAATACACATTCTTTTCAACACACAGGGGAACTTCTCCAGAATAGACCATATAATAGGTAACAAAATAGGCCTTAGAAAATTTAAGAAAGTTGAAATACCAAATATCTTTTCTGACCACAATGGTATGAAACTAGAAATCAGTAACAGGAGGAAAACTGGAAAATCCATAAATACTTAGAAATTAAACACTCCTGAACAACCAATGGGTCAAAGAAGAAATCAAAAGGAAAATCAAAAGATATCTTGAAACAAACGAATATGGAAACACATATATTAAAATTTATGGGCGAAGTCTGGAAAGTGTTTGGGACTTGCCTTAGGTGATATCTATTTCCCTGACCCACTCCCTTCACCTCCAGTCATGGGTAGGTTCATGTCTTTTATGGTTCTTTATTATCCTCTACCCTCTAGTGTCTACACTCAGCACTTTGCATCCTACTCGTGTAAGTGACTATCTCTCCCTTTAGACACCAGGCAAAATTTTCTTGTACTGGCTCTCCAGATCAGGGTCTGGTATAACTTCTAAGTTCAATAAATGTTTGCTGAATAACTGCAAAAAAAAGCTTATGGAATGCAGCAAAAATAGATCTAAGAGGGAAACTCATAGTGATAAGTGCCTACATTAAGAGACAAGAAATACCTCAAAATGAACAACCTAACTTCTCATCTCAAGGAACTCAAGGAAGTAGAAATTAACTAAATCCAAAGTCAACAGAAGCAAGAAAATAACAAAGGTCAGAGCAGAAATAAATAAAATAGAGACCACAAAAACAATAAAAAGATAAATGAAACCAAAAGCAGCTGGTTTTCTGAAATGATAAACAGAACTGACAAACCTTTAGCTAGACTACTTAAAAAAAAAAAGTGAGAAGACTCAAAATCAGAAATAAAGAGGAGACATTACAACTAATACCAAAGAAATAAAGGATCATAAGAGACTACTGTAAAATCATACACAACAAACTGGACAACCTAGAAGTACTGGATAAATTCCTAGAAATATGAAAGCTATGAAGAATGAATTATGAAGAAATAGAAAATCTGAATAGACCAATAATGAGGAGGTTGAATCAGCAACCAAAACTCTCCCAATGAAGAAAATCCTAGGACCAGATGGTTTCCCTGGTGAAATCTACCAAATATTTAAAGAAGCATTAACATCAATCCTTCTCAAATTCTTCCAAAAAATTGAAGAGGAATAGGAATGAATGCTTCCAAACTCATTCTATGAGGCCAGCATCACCCTGATACAAAAACCAGAAAGAGACTCGATGATTAAAAAAAAATTACAGGCCAATATCACCGATTAACATAGATGCAAAAATACTCAACAAAATATTAGCAAACCAAATTTAACAATATATTAAAAAGGATCATACACCATGATCAAGCGAGATTTATCCCAAGGATGCAGTATGGTTCAATATCTGCAAATCAATGTGATACAACACATAAACTAAAGAATAAAAATCACATAAACATCTCAATAGATGCAGAAAAAGTTTCTGACAAAATTCAACATCTATTTATCATAAAAACTCTCAACAAAGTGGGTGTAGAGAATACATACCTCAACAAAATAAGTGTCATAGATGACGAACCTAAAACCAATATCATACTCAATGGTGAAAATCTGAAAGCATTTCCTCTATGACTGGGAACAAGATATGATGCCTACTCTCACCATTTTTACTCAACAGAGTACTGGAAATCCTAGCCACAGCAAAGGCAAGAAAAAGAAATAAAAGGAATCCAAATCAGAAAGGAAGAATTAAAACTGTCACTATTTGCAGATGACATGATACTATATATAGAAAATCCTGAACACCACCAAAAAACTAGTAAAATGAATTTAGTAAAGTTGCAGGACAAAAAAAAATATCAATATATAGAAATCTGTTGCATTTTTATACACCAATAGTGAACTATCAGAAAGAGAAAATAAGAAAATAATCCCATTTACAATCACATCAAAAGTAATACAATACCTAGGAATAAACCTAACCAAGGAGGTAAAAGATTCATACTCAAAAAACTATAAGACATTGATTTAAAAAAACCTGAAAATGACAAAAAAAAAAAATGGAAAGATATAACATGCTCATGGATCAAAGAATATTGCTTAAATGTCCATACTACCCAAAGCAATCTACAGATTCAATGTAATCCCTATCAAAATTTCGATAGCACTTTTCGCAGAAATAGAACAAACAATCTTAAAATTTTAGGGAACCACAGAGGACCCCAGGTAGTCAAAGTAACCTAAGAACAACAAAGCTGGTGGCATCACACGTCCTGATTTCAAACTACAGTACAAAACTATAGTAATCAAAATAGTATGGTATTGGCATAAAAACAGACATACAGATCAATGGAACAGAATAGAGAACACAGAAATAAACCCATGCATATACGGTCAGTTAATTTACAACAAAGGAGCCAAGAATACACAACAGGAAGAAGATAGTATTTCTGCAATAAATAATATTGGGAAAACTGGACAGCCACATGCAAAAGAATGAAACTGGACACTATCCTATACCATACACAAAAATTAATGCAACATGAATTAAAGACTTAATCCATAAAACTCCTAGAAGAAGACACAGGCAGTAAGCTCCTTGCTATCGATCTCGGCAATGATATTTTGGATCTGACAGCTAAAGCAAAGGTAACAAAAGATAAACTAGTGGGACTACATTAAACTAAAAAGCTTTTGCACAGCAGGACTTCCCTGGCATCCAATGGTTAAGACTCTGTGCTTCCACTGCAGGGTTCAATCCCTGGTTGGGGAACTAAGATCCTGCATGCCATGCATGCCATGTGGCCAAAAAATCCTTTGCACAGCAAACAAAACCATTAACAAAGTGAAAAGGCAGCCTACTGAGCAGGTGATGTTTGCAAATAATACATCAATAAGGGGGTAATATCCAAAATATATAAAGAACTCACACAACTCAACACCCAAAAAACAACTGATATAAAATAAAACAAACAACTGAAATAAAATACAAAATAAAATGCAAAATTAATACACAGAAATCTGCATTTCTATACACTAACAATGAAAGATCAGAAAGAGAGATTAAGGAAACAATCCCATTTACCACTGCATCAAAAAGAATAAAATATCTAGGAATAAATCTACCTAAAGAGGCAAAACACCTGTACCCAGAAAACTATAAGATACTGATGAAAGAAACGAAAGATGACACAAACAGATGGAGAGATATACCATGTTCTTGAACTGGAAGAATTAATATTGAGAAAATGACTATGCTACCCAAAGCAATCTACAAATTAAATGCAATCCCTATCAAATTACCAATGGCATTTTTCACAGAATTAGAACAAAAAACTGTACAATTTGTATGGAAACACAAAAGACCACAAATAGCCAAAGCAATCTTGAGAAAGAAAAATGGAGCTGGCGGGGGACTCCCAGAAATACAGATCGATGGAACAGGATAGAAAGCCCAGAGATAAACCCACGCATATATGGACACCTAATTTACAACAAAGGAGGCAAGAACATACAATGGAAAAAGACAGCCTCTTCAATAATGGTGCTGGGAAAACTAGACAGCTACATGTAAAAGAATGATATTAGAACACACCATAACACCATACACAAAAATAAATTCAAAATGGATTAAAGACCTAAATGTAAGGCTGGATACTACAAAACTTTTAGAGGAAAACACACGGAAAATACTCTTTGACATAAATCACAGCAAGATCTTTTTCAATCCACCTCCTAGAGTATGAAAATAAAAACAAAAATAAACAAATGGGACCTAATGAAACTTAAAAGTTTTTGCACAGCAAAGGAAACCATAAACAGAATGAAAAGACAACCCTCAGAATGGGAGAAAATATTTGAAAACAAAGCAACCAACAAGGGATTAATCTCCAAAATACACAAGCAGCTCATGCAGCTCAATATCAAAAAAACCCAGCAACCCAATCAAAAAATGAGAAGATAGGGCTTCCCTGGTGGCGCAGTGGTTGAGAGTCCGCCTGCCGATGCAGGGGACATGGGTTCATGCCCCGGTCCGGGAAGATCCCACATGCCACGGAGCAGCTGGGCCCGTGAGCCATGGCCGCTGAGCCTGCGCGTCCGGAGCCTGTGCTCCGCGACGGGAGAGGCCACAGCAGTGAGAGGCCCGCGTACCGCAAAAAAAAAAGGGAAGATATAAACAGACATTTCTCTAAAGAAGACATACAGATGGTTAAAAAGCACTTGAAAAGATGCTCAACATCACTAATTATTAGAGAAATGCAAATCAAAACTCCAGTGAGGTATCACCTCACACCAGTCAGAATGGCCATCATCAAAAAATCTAGAAACAATAAATGCTAGAGAGGTTGTGGAGAAAAGGGAACCCTCCTACAGTGTTGGTGGGAATGCAAACTGGTACAGCCACTATGGAGAACAGTATGGAGGTTCCTTAGAAAACTGAAAATAGAGCTACCATATGACCCAGCAATCTCACTCCTGGGCATATATCCAGAGAAAACCATATTCAAAAAGATACATGCACCCCAACGTTCACTGCAGCACTATTCACAATAGCCAGGACATGGAAGCAACCTAAATGTTCATCAACAGAGGAGTGGATAAAGAAGATGTGGTACATATATACAATGGAATATTACTCAGCCATAAAAATAGAACAAAATAATGCCATTTGCAGCAACATGGATGGACACTCATACGGAGGGAAATTCTCATAGTGAAGTAAGTCAGAAAGAGAAAGACAAATACCATATGATATCTCTTTTAGTGGAATCTAAAAAAAGGCTACAAATGAACTTATCTACAAAACCAAAACAGAGTTACAGATGTAGAAAATAAACTTATCGTTACCAGGGGGTAATGGGGAGAGGGATAAATTGGAAGATCAGGATTGACAGATACACACTACTATATATAAAATAGATAACTACAGTAAGTCCCCTACATACAAACGAGTTCAGTTCCAAGAGTGCATTCGTAAGTCCAATTTGTTCGTGAGTCCAACAAAGTTAGCCTAGGTACCCAACTAACACAATTGGCTGTACAGTACCGTACTGTAATAGGTTTATAATACTTTTCACACAATAATACAACAAACACACACACAAAATAAACAAAACATTTTTAATCTTACAGTACAGTACCTTGCAAAGTACAGTAGTACAGTACAGCAGCTGGCATACAGGGGCGGCATTACTGACTGGAGGAGGGAGAGGAGGTGGGAGATGGTAGAGCTGAAGGATTGTCAGCAATAAGAGATGGCGGGCAAGCTGCAATTTCACTCATGCCTGACGTTGATGGCTCAGGTTCTGGTTCCTTGCTGGATTCAATTCTATCTACCCTCTTGAAAAAAAAAAATCCAGTTTTTTTCATGTCTGGGTAGTAGCTAATTTTTTCTCATCATAGATGACATGGCAGCACTGGATTGCATTCTGAATGGCTGCTGTAACCTTTGTGTACCATTCTACATTTGGGTCCTGTGCCTCCTCAAATAAAGAAAATCCCCTTGCCATGTCCTGCACCGCGAATCTCTTCAGTTCTTCAGTTACTTCTTACTTCTATCTCTCTTCGTCCTTTCTCTGGGCCTCTAATTCCATCTCTATTGCTTGGCACTTCTTAGCAGTACCAGCTACATCACCACTGCTTTTACACTTGCTTCCGCACATCCTGGGCTTGAAATAAAGATACTGTACTACTGTACTCTGTACAGTGCTGTACAATAAAGTACGCAAAAGCACCACCACTTGTAGAGGATGCACGCATGTGACAACGTACGCCAGATACGCGAACTAACTTACATGATTGGACATGCGAACGCAGTTCTAATCTCTGAAAGTTCGCAACTTGAAGGTTTGTATGTAGGGGACTTGCTATAATAAGGACCTACTGTATAGTACAGGGAACTCTAATTCAGTACTCTGTAATGGGCTATATGGGAAAAGAATCTAAAAAAAGAGTGGATATATGTATTTGTATAATAGATTCACTTTGCTGTACAACTAAAACTAACACATTGTAAATCAATTATACTCCAATAAAAAGTAAAAAAAAAATGGCAGAGAATCTGAGTACATGCTTTTCTGTAGAAGACATACAGATGGACAACAGATACATGAAAAGATGTTCAACAACTGCATAATGGAATATTACTCAATCATAAAAAGAAGAAATCTTGCCATTTATAACAACATGGATAAATCTAGTGTGTACTACACTAGTGAAATAAGTCAGACAGAGAAAGAGAAATACCACATGATCTCACTCATATGTGGACTCTTAACAAACAAATGGAACAAACAAAACAAAACAGAAACAGATTAATAGATACACAGAGCAAACTGGTGGTTGCCAGAAAGGGTGGGTGTTGGGTGAAATAGGTGAAGAGGATTAAGAGGTACAAACCTCCATTTACATAATAAATAAATCATGATGAGTATAAGGAATATATATATAAGCATAAGGAATATGGTCAAAAATATAATTATTTTGCATGGGGACAGATGGTTACTAGATTTATCATGGTGATAATTTCAAAATGTATGCAAATGTCAAATCACTACGTAGTACTCTGAAACTAACATAATGGGTAAGTCAACTATATTTCAGTATTTTAAAAAAGCATTGAATATGGCTGTGGAAGAAAACTGAGAAGATAATTGACGAGAGCTGAGCTCTGAGGCCAGGTGTTGGGTGAATCTTCCACATGGATGTTATGGTAAGAAATGGGATGAAGAGAAGGACTATGATCATGGTTTCCAAGTCTTCAGTGAATAAAGGAATGTGACCAGAAAGTCAATAGATGACAGAAGCAACAACTTCCAAGCATTTCTCTTCCAAGTTACAACAACTTTCTGCACATTCATGAAGAAAGAACGGCCCTTCAAAATATCATACTTCTACTTTGATCCTGAAATCAGTGAAGGCCACTAGATAGCAGGTAAAGTATCCCTCTGGAAAATCAAATGAATGAAAAACTTCATTAAATTTGAAGAGGCACTTTTACTTTTTGTGTATGAAAATGACTCAATTCAATCTGGCAATGGGGTAAAGGTTTCAAAGCACGAAAGCAGATGAGGGTAGATATTCACCTGACAAAATAATTCAGATTCCCTTAAATAAGATCCTTTGCGTAAAATATTTTACGAACACATTTTTCATGTGTTCACATTTTTCATAAAATACGGCATACCTATGTTAGGTTATTTTGGCTTGTCATGCTCACCAGTCCAAGAACAAATATATTCTGCATGATTTTTCCAAACAATTTACCACTTCTTTGGTGACTCTTTCAGGTTCCTAATGGCTCAGCAGGAAAACTGCCAAGCTACTCAACAGTGAAATTCTTCAGCAGGTGCAATTAAAATCTCTTCCAGAGGCAAATCTGGAACCGATTTTCTGCCTAAGTGAATGTATTTTCTGCAGGTGATTGTGTGGTGAGTGAATACTTCTGTAATTGTAAAGGAATCTGTTGTGACAATTTTACCATTCTATATAGTAGCGTCCAACATTTTTCAAGCACCCTTATGAGTAGAATATGTACATACATCAAAATATGTTATCTATTTTAATAGATTATTTACATGTACTCTTATTAGTCCACACATTAACTATATCAAACTTTATTTTTTCTTATTTTTCATATGGTAAATAAATATAAATGGAAAGTCTAATAATCCCCACCCCACCCCACCCCCACACACACAATGTATTGTCTTGTGCACCTCCCCCTCTTTGGAGACCACTTCTGGACAGACTGGAAGAAATTCCATTCATACATACGACTGTTTCCTTCCAGCTATGAGACCACAGAGAGGCAGAATCTCTGCCAATAGCAGATATCAATGATGAAAGTGATGTCAATATACAACATATACAGTTGACCCTTGGACAACAAGGGTTTGAACTGCTCAGGTCCACTAATATGCAGATTTTTTTCAACAGTAAATACTACACTACTACACAACTTGCGGTTGGTTGAATCTGTGGATTCAGAACATGGATATGGAGGAACCACAGATATGGGAGGATGACTATAAGTTACACATGGATTTTTGACTGCTCAGAGGCTTGGTGCCCCTCCACTCGTTGTTCAAGGGTCAACTGTATGGTTACAAAGTTCAAGGGTCAACTGTATGGTTACAAAGTGATCTAATGATCACTGTTAGGCCGAATCTTCTTTTGAATCAACTTAAAAAGTAGTTCTACATCTTAGAAAAGTATAAAGAAAAAAAGGACCCACTTTGTAGATAAAATACATTCAAACAATAAATTAGTACCAGTTGTTAAGTAGGTGTAAAAATATAGCCAGTGTATTCATTAATTCATCAAATATTAATTGCATGGCCATTATGTACCTGGCTTTCTTCCAAGTGCTAATTATACTGACGTGTATTGTAACCGAGGCTCTCACTTTATATGTGGGAATTACTAAGCAGTGAAGAAATAAATTTCTAAATTATTTTTATATAACACATGAACAGATTGGCACACCTGGCAGTTAAAAGTGAGATTGCTATTTAATTATCAATTCTGCCTCCTAGAGCTAAACCATTAAGTTCCTCAAAGATAAGGACTGTATTTGTTTATTAATATAAACCTGGTAGCACCTAGCATAGTGGCTGGCATGTAGTAAACATTCAATATCTATTTACTGGAAAGGTGGGAGAAAGAGAGAGGAAGAAGGATAAAATGAACTAAAGTCTGAGACCAAACTGTAAGAGCCATTTTATTGTCCCTAAAGCTTGACTGTAACTACTAATGGTGTTTCTTCTGACTTGGAAATACCCATCAATACCCATCAAAAGCATATGGTTGTGCACAGGGAACTAAACTCAATATTTTGTAATAACCTATAAGGGAAAAGAATCCAAAAAAGAAAAGATATTTATATATGTGTATAACTGAATCACTCTGCTGTACACCTAAAACTAAGACAACATTGTAAATCAACTATACTTCAATAAAATTAAGAAAAAATAAAAACACCCCCAAATTAAACTAAATTTTAAAAAACCATATGGTCCCCCTTGAAATCCTGTACCTATACTTAGGAACAGTACATAATTCAGGACCCTGAAACTAAAGAGGAGAAATCAGTCCTGAATCAGCCCCAACTGCTCATTTAAAAGTTCATTTACTTTCAGGTTTTATGATAAAATAAAATGTATTTTTCTAATTATAAACGTAATATAAATACTTTGAAGAAAATTTGTAAAATATAGGAAAGTAGAATTGAACATTATTATAATCCTACCACCCAGACAGCCACTGTTAACATTTTATATGTTAAACTAGTACCAAATTTTAAAATCCCTGTGATATAACTTTGTATTGATATAATGCAATAAGGGGCTCATAAATAACTAGAATGAAAAAAATATAGTGGAGTAATTCCAACTATGCTTAATGATGCAAGACTTAGGACCCTGAAAGAGATTATGAGTTCCTTAAGGAAAGATACCTTGTTCTAGTCATCTTTGTTATAGCCCAGCCATGGGACCAAGCAGTGAGTCTTGTACATATTATACTATTCATTCCATAAATGTTCACTGAATAAATATCTAGAAAGAAAGGGAATCAGCAAATTTTTTTATTGTCAGGACTCTTCCTTCTATGATTACTCACATGCTCACTTTCCAACTCTTCCCCCAATGACCTAACTTCTATCATTCACTGCCCTGTACTTTAGCTACAGTAATAACAGTTTGCTGCAGCCCAAAAGTGATGCTGTTTTATGCATTCATAACTTTACTCCTATCATTCCCCACCTTCTTCACTTAGCTAACATCTACTCATTCCTCATAATTTAGCTTAGATGTCGTGTTCTTCAAGAAGACTCCCCTGACCTCATCATCCATCCCCAGACTAAGCTAAATGCTATGATTCTGGGCTCCCATAGTACCCAATACAAACATCCAACAATGCAGTTGCCACAAAACATGGAAACTAACCACTTATATATTTGCGTCCACTCATAGAATGTAAGCTCTTTAAAGCTTCTTTCTTTATAGTCACAAATACCAGCACAGGTTCAATTAATATTTATTGAATGAATGAAAGAATGAACAAACTCATCTCATTCTTTTTTTTTGTCTTAGTTTCTCTCTAATTTACCTCTGGTCAGCTGGTCACCCATAATTTTAATTATCTTAAAAAACAAATGAACAAAACCCCCTCTTGGTCATAAAACACAAATCAAAAATTAAAAACAGCAAACACTGAGTTCTGCTTATTCATCTAGCCAAAAAGTATTCCTTCTTAATATCTTACAATTAATATTTAATAAATAATATCACCACCACTTTCTCCTAATGTCCTCTAAAGCAGAATCACATTTTAATAATCACTCTTTCACAATCACACATATTACTTACTTCTATTCTTCTTTCTCCCTGAAAAGATATAAAGTAGGTCCTGCCAACTCTTTCTCTAGTAATGTCATCAGGTCTGCTTCTTTCCTTTTCTATAGCCCCTGCCTTTAATCTCTTCCAATTTAGTTTGCTCTAGTTTCACCAAAGGAATAATTTAGTATATCCAAAATTAAACTACATACAAGGAATTCCTATTTTCTACTATACAGTATTCTAATTATACAGAATCCATAATTTTTAGCCTGGCTTTTAAAGCTATGCATCCCATACTCATCTCTACCAGTACTCCCTACCTTGTTTCCTCTCAGAAAACATATTTCCTTGTGTTTCTAGGTATGCATTTCCCATTGAAGCCAAGCGAATATTCCTGCTGTATACCATAGTAAATCTTCAAATTCTTTCATTGTTACCTTTGTACATAGAGTTTTACAGCTTTCCCTATTCTCTTCATGCCTTGATTCATCTTTAAAATCCCTGTTTACATCTCTCTTCCTCTTACCAAGATTCTTTAATTACCTTCAGGTCATACTAATTGCTCCCTTAATAAACAACCCTTTACCATTTGTATTTTACCTGAACTAACAATATTTTAGACCTTACTAGTATGTTGCTCTGTAAGTGTTTGGAAAGATCTTTATGTATGTGCTTTTTTGTAAATTTATTTTATTTATTTACTTTTGGCTGCATTGGGTCTTCGTTGCTGTGCGCAGCCTTTCTCTAGTGGCGAGCAGGGGCTACTCTTCGTTGTGGTGTGCGGGCTTCTCATTGTGGTGGCTTCTCTTGTTGCAGAGCACAGGCTGTAGGCACGCAGGCTTCAGTAGTTTTGGCACACGGGCTCAGTAGTTGTGGCACATGGGCTCTAGAGCGCAGGCTCAGTAGTTGGTGCACACGGGCTTAGCTGCTTCACAGCATGTGGGATCTTCCTGGGCCAGGGTTCAAACCCGTGTCCCCTGCATTGGCAGGCAGATTCTTAAACACTGCACCACCAGGGAAGTCCCCTATGCGCTTTTTGATTGTTGAGAACAGATGTATTGTTTTTTTCCTACAGGGCTTAATCTAGCAGCACTCTCATACAAGCTGGCTTCTTAATAGATGCTGCTAATTTTTTATCTTACATTTAAGGGAACCCAATAAATTGTCTGAATTAAATTAAATTGAACTGGCTGTTCTTCATCAATAAACTTTACAAGTGATGGTGAAATAAAGGGTAAATTTAAATTATAGTTAGTGTTTAAAATTGGTAATACTTCCTATAATCCTACCCAGCTTATAACATTTGCATGGAGCTTTTGCATATGTATTCAAATGTTACTTCTGCTTTTCAGTCCCATCCCTGTCTCCATTCCCCTTACCACCAAATGTCCATGTGAAGAAAACCCGAAGCAAACTGAAAGGCATACTAGAGAATATCACTTTTCACATAAGTCCCACTGCTCATATTTATTTACATATCTGGTATGAAGCCACCATATCAATATTCTTCCCACTGAGAGCTTTATTTATGGTCTCCCTATGTCAAAGGATAATTAATACTTTAGACAATTTCTATCACAGAGCTTAACAAATTTACTTACCTACGCAATTTAACAACAAGAAACAATAAAAGAAAATGTCACAGTGTTTCTGCCCATTCTATATTGTCACGAGGCTAATAAAAATTCACTTTTGTGGCAATACTGTATAAGAAATAAAGGACGTAAAATGCGATTTTGAATAAACATTTGTATCTATTACATTCATTTTGTATTATTTCTTTTAAAGAACTAAAACCATCAAAAACCTGTTAAGATATTTAGTTAATGGATAAAACAAACTTTATGTTTTAAACAATAACTTACAGGATCAGCAGGTCCACAGAATTCTCGAAATGTCACTGTAGGATTAGTCTGTTGAATCTCCATTGCTACACAAGGGCCAGAATACATTTCTGTCACCATTTCCTGTAATATGTAATATAAAATAATATTAACAAACAAGTAGAATTTAATCATCTTTTACTCCTCCTCTTTTAATTGTACCACTATTCTACTGAACTCAAAATGTTAGAGTTATGTTTGACATCTTCTCTACCTGTACCCTCTATGCCAAGCAGTTCCCACATTTTGTCCATTTTTCCTGCAAAAATGTATTTTAGATATGTCCCCTTTTCTCCATTCCTACCACTACCACTTTTAGTTTAATGCTTTACCACTTGACATGTTCACTGTTTGAAATTAGCTTCTAGTACATCTTCCTTTTAAAAGGCTCTCTCCCCTTGAACACAGTACTGTCAAATGAACACTTCTAAAGATATAAATTCCAAAGTGTTTACCACAAAGAAACTTACAAAAATCATAATGAGTTCCAGCAAAAAGGAAAAACAGGCACCAGATTTATTCTCTCACATTAAACATGTAGAAACTAAAAATAAATATATATAAAACAACAGTTTTTAGACACTGGATGACAAACAGCACAGTACTATGATCCCCTAGAGGAGGAAAACAAAAGCTATATAACAGCCCCATCTTACTGCCTGAAGGCTTCCAGACAGTGGGATAGGTAGAGCAAACACAAAAGGGCCCAACATTCTCACTGAGTAGAAGAGACAAAGACGTGAGTTTAGGGAGACCAATGAGGCTAGAATTTGCAGGACAGAGTACTACAGGAGGTGGGAGAGCTACAGGAGAGTAAGCTACAGGGATTTGCAGAGAAGTTCACTTGAGCCTTTGACTAAGAGTCTGTGTATGTATAAAGCATACTACCCAAGGCTGAAAAAAGAACTACCAGAAAGCAGAAAATGAAACAATTCACAAAGATAGCACAAGGCTGAGAAGAGTTTGTGCTTCTACCAGCCAGAGTGGAAAGCCCTCATATGATACACAGGGCATCAGGTAGACTCCTCAGAATGGTACTGCATCATAGTAATTGGCCTAAACTTGCTTTAGATATGGAATGCTCTATACCTCTCCTATAAAAGCTTAAAAGCAAGTCTCAGAAGGGTCCAACTGATCCCAAGTAACTTGACTGAGTGCCAGTACAAAGTCAAACATTCTTCAAAGGAATACAAAAATACCATGTAACACTGTAAGTTTCACAACATCAGCATATAGTAAAAACTACCAGGCATGCAAAGAAGTAGGAAAATATGAACCATCACCAGAAGAAATAAATAGACCCAGCAATGACAGAAATGATGGATGTAATTACAGAAGAATTTTAAAAGTCACTATAAATAGGTTCTATATGCTCAAAATATAGAAGGAAACATGGACATAATGCACAGAAAACAGGAGATATTAAAAAGATCCCAATAGAACTTCTAGAGATGAAAATTACATCTGAACTTAAAAATACACTTTATGGGATAAACAGGAAAAGATTTTGTGGAATATCAATGAATTTGAAGGCATGCAATAGAAACTATTAAAAAGCAAGCATGGAGAGAAAGAGAAATAAAGAAAAAGTTAAAAACTAAAAAAAAAGACTTGTGGGACAATGACAAGCTGTGTAATTGGAGCCCCAAAAGAAGAAAGGGTGATGAACAGAAATATATTTCAAGAATTAATTGCTAAAAAGAGTTCAAATTTGATGAAACCCACAAACTCACATATCCAACAAAATCAAAGGAGAATAAATGGAAAGAAAAATAAAGTAGGGCACATCATAATCAAATTGGCTATAAAACAACAACAAACAAAACAACCCAGTGATAAACAGTAAAAACAAAAACAAAAACCTTAGAAACATCCAAAAAAAGAAACATAACAGTAGAACAAAGATAAGGATAAAAACAAAAACAACAACCTATCTAGAATTCTACACCCGGTTGAGAAAACATTTGGAAAATATTTTCCAAAATGAATGAAAAATAAAGACTTTTTCAGAGTATAGGTCTTTAACCTCCTTGGTTAAGTTTATTCCTAGGTATTTTATTCTTTTTGATGCAACTTTACTTTTTTATTTTTTATTATTTTTTTTTATGTTGGGGGTAGGAGTTTATTAATTAATTAATTTATTTTTGCTGTGTTGGGTCTTTGTTTCTGTGCAAGGGCTTTCTCTAGTTGTGGCAAGTGGGGGCCACTCTTCATCACGGTGCGCGGGCCTCTCACTATCGTGGCCTCTCTTTTTGCAGAGCACAGGCTCCAGACACGCAGGCTCAGTAGTTGTGGCTCACGGGCCTAGTTGCCCCGCGGCATGTGGTCCTCCCAGACCAGGGCTCGAACCCATGTCCCCTGCATTAGCAGGCAGATTCTCAACCACTGCGCCACCAGGGAAGCCAATTTGATGCAACTTTAAATGATGATTGTTTTCTTGCTTTCTCTTTCTGATAGTTCATTATTAGTGTATAGAAAAGGAACACATTTCTATATACTAACCTTATATCCTGCAACTTTACTGAATTCACTTATTAATTCTAATAGTTTTTTTTTGTGGAGACTTTAGAATTTTCTCTATATAGTACCATATCATCTGCAAATCATGACAGTTTTATTTCTTCCCTTCCAATCTGGGTGCCTTGTATTTCCTTTTCTTGTCTGATTACTGTGACTAGGACTTCTAATACTATGTTAAATAAAAGTTGGGAGAGTGGGCATCCTTGTCTTGGAAGTGAAAGACCTATACTATGAAAACCATAAAACACCGATGAAGGAAATTAAAGACAATACAAAGAAATGGAAAGACTGCAGAAATTAATATTATTAAAATGGCTATATTACCCAAAGCAATCTATAGATTTAATGCAATCCCTTTCAAAATAGCCATAAAATTTTGCACAGAATTCAAACAAATAATCCTAAAATTTATATGGAACCACAAAGGACCCTGAATTGCCAAAGCAATCTTCAGGAAAAAAAGAACAAAGCTGGAGGTATCATGCTCCCTAACTTCAGACTATACAACAAAGCTACGGTAGTCAAAATAACATGGTACTGACACAAAAACAGACACATAGATCAAGGGAACAGAACAGAAAGCCCAGAATAAACCCACACACTTATGGTCACTCCACAACAAAGGAGGCAAGAATATACAATGGAGAAAAGACAGTCCCTTCAACAAGTGGTGCTGGGAAAACTGTATAGCCACATGTAAAAGAGTGAAATTAGAACATTTCCTCATACCATATACAAAAATATACTCAAAATGGATTAAAGGCCTAAATGTAAGACCTGAAACCAAAAATTTCTAGAAGAAAACATAGGCAGAACACTTTAACATAAATCGTAGCAATAATTTTTTTGGATCTGTCTCCTATGGCGAAAGAAATAAAAGCAAAAATAAATACATTGGACCTATTAAACTTAAAAGTTTTTATACAGCAAAGGAAACTGTTGACAAAATGAAAAGACAACCTACTGAATGGGAGAAAATATTTGCAAATGCTATGACTGATAAGGGGTTAATATCAAAACATAATTTAAAAGCTCATACAATTCAATATCAAAAAAACAAACAACTCAATTAAAGAACTGAATAGACATTTTTCCAAAGAAGACCTACAGATGGCCAACAGGCACATGAAAAGATGCTCAACACTGCTAATCATCAGAGAAATGCAAATCAAAACCACAATGAGATATCACCTCACACCTGCTAAAATAGCTATTATCGAAAAGTCTACAAACAACAAACACTGGTGAGGATGTGGAGAAAAGGGAACCCAAGTACACTCTCAGTGGGAATGTAAATTAGTGCAGCCACTATGGAAAACAGTATGGAAGTTCCTCAAAAAACTAAGAATAGAACTACCATATGATCCAGCAATTCCACTGCTGGGTATACATCTGAAGAAAATGGAAACACTAATTCAAAAAGATACATGCATTCCAATAGCAGCATTATTTACAACAGCCAAGATATGGAAGCAATCTAAGTATCCCACAACAGATGAATGGATAAGATGTGGTATATATACATACAATGGAATACTACCCAGTCATAAAAAAGAATGAAATTCTGCCATTGGCAACAATGTGTATGGACCTAGAGGCTTAGTGAAGTAAGTCACAGAAAGACAAATACTCTATATGTTATCATTTATATGCAGAATCTTAAAAATAAAACAAACACATGTATATAACAAAAGAGAAACAGACTCACAGATGTAGAGAACAAACTAATGGTTACCAGTAGGGAGAGGGAAAGGAGTAGGGGCAAGATAGGGTTATGGGATTAAGAGATACAAACTGGCATGCATAAAATAAGCAACAAGGATATATTGTCAGGGAAATATAGCCATTATTTTTAATAACTTTAAATGGAATATAATCTATAAAAATATTGAATCACTGTGTTGTACACCTGAAACTAATATAATATTGTAAATCATTGATCTTTCAATTAAAAGAAGACTTTTTCAGACAAACAAAATCTGAGAGAATTCACCACCACCAGCCATATACCATAGAAAATGTTAAAGGAAGTACTTCAGACAGAAGAAAAATAATGCCAGACAAAAATATGGATCTATACAAAACAGTGGTAAATATGTGGGTAAATATAAAACATATTTCACAGCAACTAAAAAAGAAAAAAATGTAATTGATTTTTTAAAGCAAAAATATTAAAAATGTATTGCAGAGTTTATAACATACATAGATGTAAAATGTATGACAACAGCATGCAGAATAGGAGAGAAGAAATGGAAGTATACTGTTTTAGGGTTCTTAACTCTATATGTGAAGTGGTTTAATGAAAAACATGGTCAAAGAAAAGTGCCCCTCACAGTGTCTGAAACATTCAATGAATGAAACACTTCAGGCAGAAGTGAAAATACATATAAAGCCTGGAGGAAAAAGTACAGTTGGGGTATATGAAGATCAGTAAAGGAGCCATGATATCAGGATCTGAGTGAGATCACAGGAAAGCAGTTAAGAGATGAGGCCAGATCATGGAGGGCCATGTAAACCATTTTAATGATTTTTGAAGGTTTATGATATATAATGCCAAAGTAAAATAAAGGCAATTTATTACAGAACAATATTTAAATATTAATCCGAACTCAGTCATCATGCCTACTAGAAATGCCAGGAGTTAAAGGAGGGAGAGAACTTCATAATTAACATGGTACACAGAACCCTACTCATTAGAATCCCTAGATGTATGCCCCTGAAGTCACTTTACTATTTCACAAAGGTCATATGAAATTGATTTTTATGGATAATTATGTTGAGTAGGATTTTCTGTCTAATGAAATTGAAGTACTGCCTACACATAAACGTCAAGAGCCAAGTTGTCAGTAGGAGTAGAAGAAGGCGTGAGCATGTTATCCAAAAACAGAAGTGTAAATTTTGTCCACCTTTCTTTCACCTGTCTCTCTTTCAGTATTAATAACAAATACCAGTAAAACAATAAACATAGAGGGCTGCACAAAATGCAAAGAAAAATGTTGAAAAAAGGACTCCATCAATAGCAAAAAGTGTTCCTTAAAAAATGGACTTGAGAATTCTGTTAACAGATTACGAGAATTAATTAATTAAAAGAATTAACAGAATTCTCAAGTCACCTAGGTTTTTACTTAAGCAAAACACTGTCAAACAAAAAAGCACTTGTGTCCTTCCTTAATAGCCCTTTGACTACCATCCTTAAGCAGCTTCCTTAAGTAGTTGCAGTGGGATGTCTGATTTAATATCTCTCCTCACCAGGACATAAGCTCCATGAATGCAGGTAGTGTGCTTTTTTTGTTCATTTCTGTCTCCCTGGTAGCCAACACATTGTACGGCCCACAGGAGATACTCAGTACATGTGTGGTAAATAACTGGATCATGATAACTCTATAAGATGGAATTATTACCTTTTAATGACTGCAAATGCTGAAACAGCAAATTTAACTGTAAATGATCAACACAGAATCTACTATAAAGATTCTCAGCTACAGTAATAACAATAATGGTAGTAATAATAAAAATAGCTAATATTTACTAAAGCAATAGTCTCAGTATGTGAGACTGCTTTACATGGTTTATTTCATTTAATCACAATAACTTCATAAAGTAATAGCGTTGTTTCTATTTTATATATGGGTAAACTAAGGCTTAAAGAAGGTAAATAACTTCCATGGTCACACAGCTGGTGGGTGTGTTTGGGATTTGAACTTTGCATCTGACTCCATAGCCAAAAAAAAACAACAACAAAGGAAACTGAGGTCAGGAAGCTGTAAGCTGTTGCAATGAATTTTGGGAAACAGGAAAGTTTTACAGTTTGAAGCAAGTAACATGGGAAAACCTAGAACTAGAGTAGAATTATTAAAAAATATCTGGTACAACAGTGTCAGTGATGCTGTACTATTTCACACTACATATTCTACATTTCACACCCTTACATCTTTAAGTTCAAAACAATAAAATGGATGGAACCACTAATATGACCTTATATATCTTATTTCTTTTATAAGTAAGAATCTGAAGACAAAGAGGGTAAAGTGCTGTACTAAAAGTCAGAGTAAGAATCAGATCACCTGTTTTTGTTTCTTTAGACTATGTTGCCTCTTAAGATTATCTTTACATGGCCTACTTTATAGAATTAAATAAATCTCATAAAATTAAGAGACATCCAGTATCAGCATTTAAAAACTTACCTCTTCCTTGAACTTAAAGCTTGAGTCCTAAATATTAACTGTCATGAAAAATAAGAGACCCAAGAGGAAATACAACAATCACAATAGCAAATGAGACCCAGGATTTGCTATCTGATTCTTGCTATCCCAAATTACCCAAAGTAAGATATCACAATCATATGCATTTCTAGTATACGAATACAGACCATCATACAACTTCCTTTGAATGAAATAGTCAGAATCATGAAATGGGAAAATAACTTTAAAAGAATCAGAGATTATATACCATTCATAAGAATATATTTACTTCAATAAAATATTACTGGGATAAAAACACTCTTTCCCTTTGGGGAAAATGTTCAAGGAAACATTTCTTACCATAAATAAAATTTTATATCATATAAAGCAGTAACATCTCAAAGATACCTGGATATTGATATATTCTGGTTCATATATATAGTGCATTCTCCCATTAAGATACTGCTACAAACCAATAATCTGAAATACTTGTTTTCAGCTGAATAAGCCATTTTAAGCTGAATAAAAATCATAACGATTACTAAAAATTACTCACAAGACTAATAATTACTCTGAAATAAGGTAGTTTTTCCCCTTCCAAACAGTCCCTCTGTTCCTTCTCCTAAGTAGGTTCTTTTATTAATATTACAAGATTTAAATAGTAATTATAGACAATATCTTACTGAGAAGATTAAACCGAAGAAAGTACATCAATGTCAATCATTCTGGGCTGTCCTGACATTAGAGTATAATATTGCTATTGTCATTCAAATTCCTGATTTCTCAGGGGAAATGACAAATACACTCAGTGATGTTTTTATCTTTATCTCCAGAATCCCAAGATCAAAAAATTCTAAGAGTAGGGCTTCCCTGGTGGCGCAGTGGTTGAGAGTCCACCTGCCGATGCAGGGGACACGGGTTCATGCCCTGGTCTGGGAAGATCCCACATGCCGCGGAGCGGCTGGGCCCGTGAGCCATGGCTGCTGAGCCTGCGCGTCCGGAGCCTGTGCTCCGCAACGGGAGAGGCCACAACAGTGAGAGGCCCGCGTACCGCAAAAAAAAAAAAAAAAAATTCTAAGAGTAAATGTATAGTATATAAAAAAATTGCATGTATGGTATTTTCAAAGCACAGTATAGCACAGAAATATAATGTTGTACACATGAAACATATAATGTTATAAACCAATGTTACCTCAATAAAAAATAAAAGAAAAAGATGAGGCTTTTTTTTTTAAAAAAAGTTTTTTACCAAAGGGAAATATGGCTTACCTCAGATATGTACATAAAACATTAATGTCCTCAACTACTACTTGCTACCAAATTCAGTACTACCTGATGTTGTATGAGAATGTAACTCAGGATCAAGGCTACTGTAAGATATGCCTCCACGAGTCTCTTCATCTTATATACAATAAAACTATAATATAATGTGCATTAATAAAGGTAGTTGCTTCTAACCATATTTTTTAAAAAGTCAATCAAACACACAAAAGAAGGAAAATGTAAAAAGGGAAGATTTAAGAAATGGGAAACATCTGTCACTGGTTGAATAAATGATGTTAAGATAATTACAGTGGGGGGGACCTTCAAGATGGCAGAGGAGTAAGACGTGGAGATCACCATCCTCCCTGCAAAATACTTCAAAAAAAAAAATCTCCGTGTGGAACAACTCCTACAGAACAACTACAGAACGCTGGCAGAAGACCTCAGACTTCCCAAAACGCAAGAAACCCACACCTGGGTAGGGCAAAAGAAAAAGCAGAGACAAAAGAATACGGACAGGACCTGCACCCCTGGGAGGGAGCTGTGAAGGAGGAAAAGTTTCCATACACTAGGAAGCCCCTTCACTGGTGGAGATACGGGGTGAGCTGGGGAGAAGATTCGGAGCCACAAAGGACAGCGCAGCAACAGGGGTGCAGAGGGCAAAGCGGAGAGATTCCCACACAGAGGATCGGTGCCGACCAGCATTCAACAGCCTGAGAGGCTTGTCTGCTCACCTGCTGGGGGGGCTGGGGGCTGGGAGATGAGGCTCCAGCTTCAGAGGTCAGATCCCAGGGAGAGGACTGGGGTTGGCTGCGTGAACACAGTCTGAAGGGCGTGTGTTCACCACAGCTAGCAGGGAGGGAGTCCAGAAAAAGTCTGGAACTGCTTAAGAGGCAAGAGACAAATGTTTCGGGGTGCACGAGGAGAGGGGATTCAGATCACTGCCTAAATGAGCTCCAGAGAAGGGTGCGAACCACGGTTATCAGCACAGACAGCAGAGGTGGGCATGAAATACTAAGGCTGCTGCTGCAGCCACCAAGAAGCCTGTGTGCAAGCACAAGTCACTATCCACACCTCCTCTCCCAGGAGCCTGTGCAACCCACCACTGCCAGGGTCCCGTGATCCAGGGACAACTTTCCCAGGAAAACACATGGTGCACCTCAGGCTGGTGAAACGTCACGCCAGCCTCCTCCACTGCAGGCTTGCCCTGCATTCTGTACCCGTCCCTGCCCCTGGCCTGAGTGAGCCAGAACCCCCTAATCAGCCACTCCTTTAACCCCATCCTGTCTGGGCAAAGAACAGATGCCAGAGGGCGACCTACACGCAGAGGCAGGGCCAAATCCAAAGCTGAACCCCAGGAGATGTGCAAACAAAGAAGAGAAAGGGAAATCTCTCCCAGCAGCCTCAAGAGCAACAGATTAAATCTCTGCAATCAACTTGATGTACCCTGCACCTCTGGAATACCAGAATAGGCAATGGATCATCCCAAAACTGAGGCAGTAGACTTTGGGAATAACTGTAGACTTGGGGGTTGCTTTCTGCATCAATTTGTTTCTGGTTTTATGTTTATCTTAGTTTAGTACTTAGAGCTTATTATCACTGGTAGATTTGTTTATTGATTTGGTTGCTCTCTTCCTATTATATATATATTTTTTCTTTTTTTCCCTCCTTTCTTCTCTTTTTGGGAGTGTGTGTGTGTATGCTTCTTGTGTGATTTTGTCCGTATAGGTTTGCTTTTACCATTTGTCCTAGGATTCTGTCCGTTTTTTTCTTTTTCTTTCTTGTTTTAGTATAGTTTTTAGCGCTTGTTATCATTGGTGGATTAGTTTATTGGTTTGGTTGCTCTCTTCTTTCTTTTGGATTTTTATAACATTTTAATATTTGTATTTTAATAATATATTTTAATTATTTTATTTTATTTAGTTTTTCTTTCTTTTTTTTTCCCTCCCTTTTCTTCTGAGACATCTGGTTGACAGGGTCTTGGTGCTCTGGTCGGGTGTCAGGCCTGAGCCTCTGAGGTGGGAGGCTGACTTCAGGACACTGGTTCCCCAAGGACCTCCCAGCCCCACATAATATCAATCGGCGAGAGCTCTCCCAGAGATCTCTGTTTCAACACTAAGACCCAGCTCCACTCAATTACCAGTTCCACTCTACAACCAGGAGGCCCATGCCAAACAACTAGCAAGACAGGAACACAACCCCACACATTAGCAGATAGGCTGCCTAAAATCATAATAAGCTCACAGACACCCCAAATCACACCACCAGATGTGGTCCTTCCCATCAGAAAGGCAAGATCCAGCCTCATCCACCAGAACACAGGCACCAGTCCCCTGCACGAGTAAGCCTACACAACCCACTGAACCAACCTTAGCCACTGGGGGCAGACACCAAAAACAACGGGAACTACAAACCTGCAGCCTGCGAAAAGGAGACCCCAAACAAGGTAAGTTAAGCAAAATGAGAAGATAGAGAAACACATAGCCGATGAAGGAGTAAGGTAAAAACCCACCAGACCAAACAAATGAAGATGAAATAGGCAGTCTACCAGAAAAAGAATTCAGAGTAATTATAGTTAAGATGATAAAAATCATGGAAATAGAATGGAGAAAATACAAGAAACGTTAAACAAGGACCTAGAAGAACTAAACAGCAAACAATGATGAACAACGAAATAAATGATATTAAAAATTCTCTACAAGGAATCAAAAGCAGAATAACTGAGGCAGAAAATGGATAAGTGACCTGGAAGATAAAATAGTGGAAATAACTACCACAGAGCAGAATAAAGAAAAAAGAATGAAAAGAATTGAGGACATTCTCAGAGACCTCTGGGACAACATTAAATGCCCCAAAATTCGAATTATAGGGGTCCCAGAAGAAGAAGAGAAAAAGGACTGAGAAAACATTTGAATAGATTATAGTCGAAAAATTCCCTAATATGGGAAAGGAAGTAGTCAATCAAGTCCAGGAAGCACAGAGAGCCCCATACAAGATAAATCCAAGGAGAAACACACCAAGACACATATTTATAAAGCTATCAAAAATTAGATACAAAGGAAAAATATTAAAAGCAGCAAGAGAAAAGCAACAAATAACATACAAGGAAATCCCCATAAGGTTAACAGCTAATCTTTCAGCAGAAACTCCGGAAGCCAGATGGGTGTGGCAGGACATATTTAAAGTGATGAAAGGGACAAACCTACAACCAAGATAACTCTTCCCAGGAGGGAGGGAGATGCAACAGTGAGGAGATATGGGGATATATGTATATGTATGGCTGATTCACTTGGTTATAAAGCAGAAACTAACACACCACTGTAAAGCAATTATACTCCAAAAAAGATGTTAAAAAAAAAAAAGATTACTCTACCCAGCAAGGACCACATTCAGATTTAATGGGGAAATTAAAACCTTTACAGACAAGCAAAAGTTAAGAGAATTCAGCACCACCAAACCAGCTTTACAACCAATGCTAAAGGAACTTCTATAGGCAGGAAACACAAGAGAAGGAAAAGACCTACAATAACAAACCCAAAACAATTAAGAAAACGGTAATAGGAACATACATATCGATAATTACCTTAAATGTAAATGGATTAAATCCTCCAACCAAAAGACACAGAAAGCTGAAAGCATACAAAAACAAAACCTGTATCTAGGCTGTCTACAAGAGACCCACTTCAGACCTAGGGACACATACAGACTGAAAGTGGGGGGATGGAAAAAGATATTCCATTCAAACGGTAATCAAAAGAAAGCTGGAGTAGCAATTCTCATATCAGACAAAATAGACTTTAAAATAAAGAATATTACAAGAGACAAAGAAGGACACTACATAATGATCAAGGGATCAATCCAAGAAGAAGATATAACAATTGTAACTATTTATACACCCAACATAGGAGCACCTCAATATATAGGGCAAATGCTAACAGCCATAAAAGGGGAAATCAACAATAACAAAATAATAGTAGAGGACTTTAACACGCCACTTTCACCATGGACAGATCATCCAAGATGAAAATAAATACGGAAACACAAGCTTTAAAAGACACATTAAACAAGATGGACTTAACTGATATTTATAGAACATTCCATCCAAAACAACAGAATACACTTTCTTCTCAAGTGCTCATGGAATGTTCTCCAGGATAGATCATATCTTGGGTCACACATCAAGACTTGGTAAATTTAAGAAAATTGAAATCGTATCAAGTATCTTTTCCAACCACAACACTATGAAAGTAGATATCAATTACAGGAAAAAATATATAAAGAATACAAACAGATGGAGGCTAAACAATACGCTATTAAATAACCAAGAGATCACTGAAGAAATCAAAGAGGAAATCAAAAAACACCTAGAAACAAATGACAATGAAAACATGATGACCCAAAACCTATGTGAAGCAGCAAAAGCAGTTCTAAGAGGGAAGTTTATAGCAACACAATCCTACCTCAAGGAAAAAGAAAAACCTCAAATAAACAACCTAACTTTACACCTTAAGCAATTAGAGAAAGAAGAACAAAAAAAACCCAAAGCTAGCAGAAGGAAAGGACTGATAAAGATCAGACCAGAAATAAATGAAAAAGAAATGAAGGAAACAATAGCAAGGATCAATAAAACGTAAAACTGGTTCTTTGAGAAGATAAACAAAATTGATAAACTATTAGCAAGACTCATCAAGAAAAAAGGGAGAAGACTCAAATCAATAGAATTAGAAATGAAAAAGGAGAACTAACAACTGACACTGCAGAAATACAAAGGATCACGAGAGATTACTAAAAACAACTATATACCAATAAAATGGAAAACCTGGAAGAAATGGACAAATTCTTAGAAAAGCACAACCTTCCAAGACTGAACCAAGAAGAAACAGAAAATATAAACAGACCAATCTCAAGCACTGAAATTGAAACTGTGATTAAAAATCTTCCAACAAACAAAAGCCCAGGACCAGATGGCTTCACAGGCGAATTCTAACATTTACACAAGAGCTAACACTTATCCTTCTCAAACTCTTCCAAAATATAACAGAGGGAGGAACACTCCAAAACTCATTCTATAAGGCCACCATCACCCTGATACAAAAATTGGACAAAGATGTCACAAACAAAAAAACTACAGGCCAATATCACTAATGAACACACATGCAAAAATCCTCAACAAAACACTAGCAAACAGAAACCAACAGCATATTGAAAGGATCATACACCATGATCAAGTGGGGTTTATCCCAGGAATGCAAGGATTCTTCAATATATGCAAATCAATCAATGTGATAAACTGTACTAACAAATTGAAGGAGAAAAACCATATGATCATCTCAATAGACGCAGAAAAAGCTTTTGACAAAATTCAACACCCATTTATGATAAAAACTCTCCAGAAAGTAGGCATAGAGGGAACCTACCTCAACATACTAAAGGCCATATATGACAAACCCACAGCCAACATCATTCTCAATGGTGAAAAACTGAAACCATTTCCACTAAGATCAGGAACAACAAGGTTGCCCACTATCATCACTATTATTCTACATAGTTTTGGAAGTTTTGGCCACAGCAATCAGAGAAGAAAAATAAGTAAAAGGAATCCAAATCAGAAAAGAAGAAGTAAAACTGTTACTGTTTGCAGATGACATGATACTATACATAGAGAATCCTAAAGATGCTACCAGAAAACTACTAGAGCTAATCAATGAATTTGGTAAAGTAGCAGGATACAAAATTAATGCACAGAAATCTCTTGCATTCCTATACACTAATGATGAAAAATCTGAAAGAGAAATAAGGAAACATTCCCATTTACGACTACAACAAAAAGAATAAAGTATCTAGGAATAAACCTACCTAAGAAGACAGAAGATCTGTATGCAGAAAACCATAAGACACTGATGAAAGAAATTAAAGATGATACAAACAGATGCAGAGATATACCATGTTCTTGGATTGGAAGAATCAACATTGTGAAAATGACTATACTACCCAAAGCAATCTACAGATTCAACTGCAATTCCTATCAAACTACCAATGGCATCTTTCACAGAACTACAACAAAAAATTTCACAATTTGTATGGAAACACAAAAGACCCTGAATAGACAAAGCAATTTTGAGAAAGAAAAGCAGAGCTGGAGGAATCAGGCTCCCTGACTTCAGACTATACTACAAAGCTACACTAATCAAGAAAGTATGGTACTGGCACAAAGACAGAAATATATACCAATGGAACAGGATAGAAAGCCCAGAGATAAACCCACACACATATGGTCACTTATTTTTGATAAAGGAGGCAAGAATATACAATGGAGAAAAGACAGCCTCTCCATTAATTGGTGCTGGGAAAACTGGACAGCTACATGTAAAAGAATGAAATTAGAACACTCCCTAACACCATACACAAAAATAAACTCAAAATGGCTTAAAGCCCTAAATGTAAGGCCAGATACTGTAAAACTCTTAGAGGAAAACATAGGCAGAACACTCTTTGACATAAATCACAGCAAGATTCTTTTTGACCTACCCCCTAGAGAAATGGAAATAAAAACAAAACTAAACAAACGGGACCTAATGAACCCTAAAAGCTTTTGCACAGCAAAGGACATCATAAACAAGACAAAAAGACAACCCTCAGAATGGGAGAAAATATTTGCAAATGAAGCAACAACAAAGGATTAATCTCCAAAATTTACAAGCAGCTCATGCAGCTCAACATCAAAAAAACAAACAACCCAATCCAAAAATGGGCAGAAGATATACAGACTGCCAACAAACACATGAAAGGATGCTCAACATCACTAATCATTAGAGAAATGTAAATCAAAACTACAGTGAGCTATTACCTCACACCAGTCAGAATGGCCATCATCAAAAAATTTACAAACAATAAATGCTGGAGAGGATGTGGAGAAAAGTGAACTCTCTTGCACTGTTGGTGGGAATGTAAATTGATACAGCCACTATGGAGAACAGTATAGTTCTTAAAAACCTAAAAATAGAACTACCATACGACCCAGCAATCCCACTACTGGGCATATACCCTGAGAAAACCATAATTTAAAAAGAGTCATGTACCACAATGTTCACTGCAGCTCTATTTACAATAGCCAGGACACGGAAGCAACCTAAGTGTCCATCGACAGATGAATGGATAAAGAAGATGTGGCACATATATGCAATGGAGTATTACTCAGCCATAAAAAGAAACGAAATAGAGTTATTTGTAGTGAGGTGGATGGACCTAGAGACTGTCATATAGAGTGAAGTGAGTCAGAAAGAGAAAAACAAATACCATATGATAACACATGCATATGCAATCTAAAAAAAAAAAAAAGGTTCTGAAGAACCTAGGGGCAGGACACGAATAAAGACACAGATGTAGAGAATGGACTTGAAGACACAGGGAGGGGGAAGTGTAAGCTGGGACGAAGTTAGAAAGTGGCATGGACATAGATACACTACCAAATGTAAAATAGATAGCTAGTGGAAAGCAGCTGCATAGCACAGGGACATCAGCTTGGTGCTTTGTGTCCACCTAGAGTCGTTGGCTAGGGAGGGTGGGAGGGAGACTCAAGAGGGAGGCGATATGGGGATATATGTATACGTATAGCTGATTCACTTTGTTATACAGCAGAAACTAACACACCATTGTAAAGCAATTATACTCCAACAGAGATGTTAAAAAAAATAAAAATAATAGGTAATAGCTAAATTCATAAGCCCTAAGGATTTGAGATGAGGTAATAAATTTAATTAGAAAGCATACAAATAGTCATCAAAAATTGTAGCATAGTCAGACAGAAAAAGACAAACATCGTATGATATCACTTATATGTGGAATCTAAAAAAATGATACAAATGAACTTCCTTACAAAACAGAAACAGACTCACAGATTTAGAAAACACACTTACTGTTACCGAAAGGGAAACGGGGTGGGGGGGAGAGATAAATTAGGAATTTGGGATTAACATATACGCACACTACAATATATAAAATAGATAACCAACAAGGACTTGTTTTATAGCTCAGGGAACTCTACTCAATATTCTGTAATAACCTGAATGGGAAAAGAATCTGGACAAGAATAGATATATGTATATGTATAACTGAATCACTTTGCTGTATACGTGAAACTGACACCACATTGTAAATCAACTATACTCCAATATAAAATGAAAATTTTAAAAATTAATAAAAAAGATAAGAACACATTTTAAAATTTCTTCCATTTAAGAAAAGAAAGAGCATAACTCTAAAATCAGGAAGCTAACAAGATTAAAGTTCGATAACCTACAGCAAAAGAACACTCTGGTTCCTCTAAAGAAGGGTGGATCACTACCAGTATGCTGAATGCAAAATATAACATCTCATTATTGGTCTTTACTATGTAGGGCTAAATAAGACAAAGGCTCAGGTCATTTCTTAAAGTAGGTTGAAAGGAAAGGGCATAGAGAAGTGAGGAGAAGGGAATCTAGTTTCATTGTCAGGAATAGTGAACTTTATGCAAAAAAAAAAGCCAAAATTCTCTATAAAATAATGTGGGGGATGAGGCAGGCCACCAGCACAAACGTATCTAATTTGATAAAAGGCGAAAGAAACTAACTTTGATTAAATATCTATCATGTATCATTTTAGGAAACAACATTCAGTTTATCTGAATATAGTCTTGTTTTCAAGAATGAATTCACTGCCCTCTGAACAACTCCCTTTAAGTCTAACCATTTATTCAGTCTCTATCGCATTGTCAGATGATTCTATCTGCATTTGTAGCATTAAGTAGACACTAACTACCGCTATGAAGTTACATTAAGAACTATTTGCTCTCAACTTTTTAAAGCATTTTGGACAGTCTTCCACCCTGAGAATTTTATAATGTTCATAGATAATATCAAAATGTGTCAATATCTCAGCAAAGTGTTTTTTTGATTCCTGTATATTTTTGTTTCATAAATGAAATAGCATCATATTTTTAAAACTGACCCAGTGGCACTGAGGGATAAAAAATGCCTCAGTCACTGGTATGATCAGTTGGCAATTGGCAGAATCATGAATACTTCAAGCAATACTTTCATGATTATAAATTATACTGAGATCTACAAGATTTGAGATACACAAGTTGTTTTCAGTACCAATGCTTTACATTTATTTTGATACTTACGTTATACTCAGACACGACTCCTTTATAAATTTCATAAAACTCTTCAACATTAACTCGATCCATGTTGAACTATATTTAAAAAAAAAAACAAAAACATAAGCCAACCAACACAATAGAATGAGCCACACTTAGCACTCAACATTTATGATCTCTTGGATATATTTCCTTTAAAATGTAAACCTTGAACAAATTAAACAGTCTTTGAAGAAAAAGTGTTAAAGTTCAGATCATCAATAACAAATTATTGTTTATTAAAAATAAAAAATTATTTATAACATTTGAGTACTTAAATATATCAAGCATTGTTCTAGGTCCTGTAGGTACATCATCTCAGTTAACCGTAAAAATCACCCTACAAGGTAAGTAATGTTAATAGCCCCCATTTACAGATGAGGTGAAGACTCAGAGGGGTTATGTAGCCTTCAGTACTTGGCATTCCATCTTAAGCAGTCTGATCTCACTGACCATACTCTCAGCCACTACACTCTACCTCGCTGAAAAAAACCTCATTCCTGGTACAGAAACGACTTATGTATCTATACAATGTAATGTTGTTTATCAATAGATTAGTGGCACAAATAAGAAGCACAGGGAGATCAGCTCGATGCTTTGTGACGACCTAGAGGGGTGGGATAGGGAGGGTGGGAGGGAGGGGATATGGGGATATATTTATACATATAGCTGATTTGCTTTGTTGTACAGCAGAAACTAACACAACATTGTAAAGCAATTATACTCCAATAAAGATGTAAAAATAAATGAATAAATAAAAATAAAATTAAAAAAAATTTTTTTAAAGAAATATTACTAAAGAAAAGTTCTTCAAATTTTGTAGAGGGGGCTGGAAATAATACCCTTTTCCTCCCAAGCATTCAGAAAAATCCCTAGTCTGGCTCAAAATAAAGCACTGACACCATTCATCTGGAAATCCTACTCCTCTTCAAAAAGAATTGTCAGAATATGCTAATAAGGTAAACCTACATGAGTCATTCTTATCCAGGCTGGATTCAAACTTAGAAATAAAATTTCATTAAGTTCTACCATCTCAAGAACCAGAACCTTAAATTTTTAAAAAATAGCCTCAGACTTCCCAATTTTGTTTTCCTCCCTACTTTGCTTCTTTATTGTTGCCAGGATTGAAGATCACTAAGAAGTTTCTACCAAGACAATAGTTCAAACTAGGAAGATTTATTTTCATAGGCAACATAACTATTACAGGGAGGGAATTTTGTTTGATTTCAGTATATTATTTGATATTCATACAAATTCTTATATTACTAATACTATAAAATAATAACAGAAAATATAATTTATTAAATACTTAGTAACTTGTACTGGAAATTCTACAAAGTATTGTGTAGGGTTATTTCATTTATTCCATGAAATAATCCATTAAGGCAAATAATATTCTCATTGCCTAGCTGAGAAAACTGAAGATAAGAATGCTTAAAATCTGGCCAAGTTCACATACCTAGAAAGCAGAAGACACATGATTCAGAAATAGAGCTTTCTGATTCCAAAAATCACAACACGATTGCCACTAAACTACCATGCCTCCCCCATAAGTTCAATTGATTCTTTTTTTTTTAATTATTTTTTTTCACTGAGTACCTACTATGGACAATCACTATTCTAGGTTGTAGGCCTAGAGTTAGATCAATGATTAATTCTAAAATTTCCACAAGGATTACTACTTAAGGAGGCTTAGGTAGGTCCTATAACCCTGCGACTACATAACCAGGCTAATACTTTGAGAACGTTTTGGCTAACAATTTCATTATAGTCCTGGCTAAGATTCTTCAATTATTAACTTCCTCATCAGTCTCCAAGTTGTGCCTGATAACTCTGTAAACTAGCTGATATTTCTGATCTTTTCTCAGCTTATTAACATTCCCACCAATCTGGGATACAAAATAGGCAGAACCTCAGTTAGTGTCCTGACCTCTGATTTTGGGTGATCCTAAGACTTCATAGAAATGAAAAGCAGTTCCTTTTCAGAAAAAGAGCAAATAAATTATATTGGTAAGAAAATTCTTTCCAAAACTGGCATTTCACTGTCATAATAATGCAAACTTGCTGGCCTTCAAAAATTGTAAAATGTAAAGACAGACTAATTAAAGATGATTTTAAACCCTAAAACAACACTAAAAAAATTTTTAGAGGTATAAGTAATAAATCAATAGTGGAAATAAAATGGAATCATTAAAAAAATCCCCATTAATGCAAAAAAAAGAGGAAAAATGAAACAAAAACAAAAAACAATTGTAAAATGTAAATTATTTGATTCCTATAATAATTTGTGCCCAATTTATCATCAAATGCACTGATAAGTATAGCACAAAGATATAGAGGGACTCTATAGAAGTTAATATTGTTTCTTCAGTGAAGGGTTTCCTAGAAATGTGCCAGCAGGGCAATTTTGAATGATTGTGGGCTCCGGAGATCCAGTGGTATGACTGCCAACAGAGGGGCTGAAATGTGCTAACTCCAAAGAAGATCCTGAGGGAAACTCCAGAAACCAACAAAGGTCCTGGGAAAAATCTGAATTGATTCTCTTCTTAGTCACAAATCCAGAGAACAGAAAATTCATTATAACTACTTAGCTTAATTCTATATTTTGTTTGGAGGAACTAAATGTATTGTTTCAGTCTGCATTTATTTTGCAACTAAAGTTCCAGGAATTACATAAACCTGCTTTATAAGCTTAAATTAGATGTACCATTAGAATATTAGTTCTCTTAGTGAGAGATTATATAGGTAAAGTCAGTTCAAAAATATTTTTTTACTATAAGGTTATCAAGTTCAACAAATATATCTTTTTATTTTTAATGCATTGAGTTCACAAGTACACAGAGAAAATTCAGTGTAAAAAATTTTCAAGCATACTTCAAAAAAAAACACCGTTCCTCAGTAAGTTATGACCCATTGCAAACTACCTACCATCTGCATAGCTGAAATTTCAAAACCTGCATCTCGGATAGCCATCAGAATCTTTCCCAGCAGTCCTGAAAATACAGAACAAATGAGTGCAAAAAATATAAAATTTCTAAGGCATTTTAGTTTTAGAGAAATGCAAATTTTCTATATCAAATTACTTTGCTTACATTCTATAGGAAGGAATCACATATTTCTGAGGGAAACTAAACCCCTAATACTGTAATCCCATTTGATTCACTTAGTAAAGTGCTTCAGGAATACCAACAATGATCTTGAAGATTATGCAAAAAACTTTTAAGTTACTATTGCCTGTAAGGACCCTGAGGGCTAGTGATGTAAAGAATATGAAAATCAAACAATTAAAGTAATATTACCAAAAAAAATGAAATGTTCAAGTACCAGATACAGAAGGAGTTCACAGGAGCAGTTCAAAGAAGGAGAAATATCAAATTACAACTGAAGAGGGGAACAGAAGCTTCAAGGGGATATGAGAGCATGAACTGGCCCTTAAAGGCTATAGGTAGATGGCATTATATAGGGACAGAGGTATAAAAAGAGACAAGGCATAATTCTGGGAAAACTGTGAATATGTGTACAGAATAGTAAGAAGTCAAAAAAGAAAAAGATAAAAAAGGAAAAGAGACTTAATCCAAATTGATAAAGGCCTTAGATATCAACATGAGGAATTTGGTCTTTATCCCACTAATAGCAACATTTATAATGGTGTTTGTAGACTCTGGAGGTCTAGAACTGATTTTTTAGATTCCATTAGTCTTCTATAAAAATCTCCTAAGTTTCTTTTTTTCAAGTGAACTAAAATTCTCTCTCTCTCTCTCTCTCTCTCTCTCTCTCATACACACATACACACACACACACACACACACACATACACACACACACACACTCCATATTCTGGATCATCTTGATGTTCACCTAATAACCCCAAAAAAACAAGTAGTATCAGTGCCCGAATGTGCATTTTTATTTACTATCTTACTGCTGCCAAATAGGCTATTTTAATTGTAGCTGGCTGAGGGATAAAAAAAAAAAAAAAAGACAAGGACAGATCTATTTCTTGAATATGTTTGTACCAAGTGAAGGCCAAATGATACCATAATATGCTGTAGAAACAAAGGTTTCTCAGAAGTTTCAAGAGTAGAATAGGCCCAGTGGTGCAGTGGTTAAGACTTCAAGCTCCCAATGCAGGGGGCCCGGGTTCGATCCCTGGTCAGGGAACTAGATCCCACATGCATGCTGCAACTAAGAGTTTGCATGCTGCAACTAAGGAGCCCACCTGCTGCAACTAAGACCCAGTGCAACCTAATTAATTAATTAAAAAAATAAAAGAGTAGAATAGGCCTGTGCCAAACTCAGAGCACTTAGTACCATATTCACGTTGAGCTTACTGATTACGTTTCAGCAAACATCTTTTGTCACATTAATGTTAACTTAAATTTTATCCATTTTATAGTTTTGTTTGTAATGAATTTGTAAACTGTTTTAGTTACACAATTTTATGTGCAAGCGTTTATATTTAGTTGTATATTTAAGTTACATTATAATTAAGATATTTTATGTCAACACTGGGAATCCATGAGAAAATTTTTCCTTCAAAAGAAACATTGCCAAAAAAAAAAAAAAAAAAGAAACACTGCCAAAAGAAATGGATCACTGAAAATGTTGAACAGGAGAATACAGGATAAATACAGTATTTTAGGAAGACTACTAATGTAATAATAATGGGCAAGCTGGTCTGAAGAAAAGAATAAGGGATAGAAAGAATAGCAAAGGCCGTTGAAGTCATCTACTGTGCTGACTAGACTTGGATGGCAGTAGTAGAGAAATAAAGAAGTAATGAATATAAGATATTTCCAAACAAAAAGTAACAAGACTAAAGTAACAAGACTCAAGTGAACATAGAGTGTGAACATGAAGGAATAAAGGTTTTGATTCTAAGTAACTAGAAGAATTATAGCACTTTTAAGCACTTTTAAGAAGAAAACAAGCTAAGAAACCAAATTAAGAAAAAAGTGGACATAGAAACAGAATTTTAGAGCAGAATGCTAACCAGCATTTGAGAAGACAGTATATCCAACGGCAATAAAAATCATCAAGGAATGAATGAATAAACTCCCTATACTACATTGGTAATATGGGGTTGTATTCCAATAGATAGACAGATATAATGAGGCTACAGAGAGGTTAGAGCTGAAGTGATGAGAATAGATGACTGTTTGACAAAAAGAAGGGCAAAAGCAAAAAAAGAGTTGGGAGGAATGAGTTTTGAGAAAATATCTAAAGTTTGGGGACATGTAAAAGGATACTTGCAAAAGAATAAAGAAGGAAAATATTACACTAGTATCAAAAGAAGGAGGAAATTCTTAGAATACAGGGATAGTTAAGAATTAAAGGAGATTAAGCACCTTGGAACTAAGATAAATCCTTTGGCTTAAGCAAGATGGTATGATGATATTAAAGAAAGTCATATCAACAGAGTGTTAGGAAAGAGAAGTTAGATAACCTATTAGTAATCTGTACCAAACACTCAGATGGCATAGGACACAGGAATATTAACCAAAATTCCAGGTCTTTTATCAATAGGAAAAGTATAGACAAAAGTTAGGAAAGAAGAAAGTAAATTAATTATTGGGGGCTGAGCCCTTTCATATGAAGTTATTCCACTTAATCCTTAAAGCAATACACTAAAACAGGGGCTACCATCCCACCATAAGGTGAGAATATATGAAGATTTGGAGAAGACAAATAACTTGCTCAACGTTACAAAATTAGTGGGTCTCCAAATCCCACTGTCTTTCTGCAAGTTTCAATAGAAAAACAGGAACGTGTATATGAAAGCCTGATATGTAAAACTCACTAGACAATATAACCCCCTGAGGCAAGGGCCGTGCTCATTTTAGGACTCATTTTATCTCCAGTGACACTAGCAAAGTGTCTAGCATGTAGTAGGTAGTTAACAAATATTGTTCACTGAATTACAAAGTTAATAAAAGAAATAACCAAAGGAAAAAACAGTCATAGCTCTCTGACTGATCCAAGTCTGAGAAACTCTAAAGCTCTTCAGAGCACAATTAGAAAATACCAGAAAATTGTAAAGGAGTAATTAAAATTAGAGAAGGGAAAAAAAATTTTAATTTTTTGGTTTAACAGTTTGAGAGAAAAAGTTCATACTGGCCTCATGCCACATACAAACATTAATCCTAATGAATTCAAGGTAAATGTAAAAAAAAATAAAGGCAATTGATTAGAAAAACATATAGGTGATTATACTCATGATATAGGTAGCCTTTTAAAAAGGAAAGAAAAAGGTTGGTTCCTTGGTGTAAGCTTCAATTCCAGCTCTGGATAGACTCACCCTCCTCCAATATGCAATCTTTTTCTCATATCTTTTTCCATATATTTATTCCTTTCTACTTGGTCCATTTTTCCTCTCACCCTCACCATCAGTCCACCTTCTAAGTCTTTCCTCAGTGTCTTCTGAAGCCCTGAAGTATTTTGAACAGTTACCTTTATGCCCTCAGTCTCAGTTACCCCACCACAAGCTCTCTTACTTAGAATTTAATCTTCATTTTCATTTACCTGCAATCGTAGCAGGTTAAGGGCTTGCCTCTTTTTCCCCCTTGCTGTGATTTAAATTTTTGTGTGCCAGCCAACTTCATATGTAGCCCAATATGATGGTATTAGGAGGTGGGGCCTTTGGAAGGTGCTCAAGTCATGAGGCTGGAGCCCTCATAAATGAGATCAGTAAAGGCGAGATTTTAGATGGATTAATAAAACAGGATCCAATTATATGATATCTATAAGAAAACAAGTTTAAATATGAAGACACAGGTAGGCTGAAAGTAAATGGATGGAAAAATATATACCATGCAAACAATAAGTATAAGAAAGTTGTAATGATTATATTAATTTCAAATAAAGTAGAATTTATGGCAAACAGTATTACACAGATAAATGTCTGGGACTTGTCTAAGGCATTGGGAGACAGTACTTTAGATAGAGAGCTAAAAGAAAACGGATATTCATGGCAAAAAGAGCACTGAGCAAAGGTACAGAGAGGTAAAACAACATGGTTCTTTTGATGAGGGGAAATGAGACAGAATAGATCATAGGAGAGGTGGTAGAAGCCACTGATAGAAGGACTCTTGGACCACAGACAGAGGTTTGAATTTTACCCTATAGGCCAGAAGTTCCCAAAACATTTTGGTCTCATGGACCCCTTAGCTCTTAGAAATTATTAAAGACTCTAAAACACTTTTATGTAAATAGGTTATATTGATAAATATTTGTTGTATTAAACAGCAAATTTTAAAATATTAACTTAAATATAACAAAAAATATTTACATTTTAACATAAATACAATTTTTATGAGAAAAATGACTATTTTCCAAAACAATAAAAAAATCAGTGAGAAGAGAGAGATTGTTTTACATTTTTAAAAATCTCTAATGTCTAATTTAATGAAAAGCAGTTGCATTCAACTTTCAACCTGCTGTTATGTGTTGTTTGCTTAAAGTATATTTAGTTGGAAAATGGTGTAGTATTTTAATAGCCTTTAATATAATTGTATATATTCTTCTTCACTTGACAAGTGGTAGCTTCTTAAAAGCTCACTGCAACATATAATTTCAAACTTCTACCAACGACCTTTTTTTTAACCCTGTTGCACTAAAATCCACTGGTCAATCTTGTACTTTGTATAAATCTTTTTTTTTTTTTTTTTTTTGGTGGTACGCGGGCCTCTCACTGCTGTGGCCTCTCCCGTTGCGGAGCACAGGCTCCGGACGCGCAGGTCCAGCAGCCATGGCTCACGGGCCCAGCCGCTCCGCTGCATGTGGGATCCTCCCGGACTGGGGCACGAACCCACGTCCCCCGCATCGGCAGGCAGACTCTCAACCACTGCGCCACCAGGGAAGCCCTTGTATAAATCTTTTATCCATGCATGATTTTATAACATCATACACATTGATCATTTGGAAAATATTAGTTCACTGAGTTATGCAGATCTTCCAAATGCTGACTCTCTATTATACCACATCAAAAGAAAAAAAAAATCCCATTTGTTAAATACCACCAACTTCATCAGAATAATCTAAGTACTGGAAAGCTGTTGAGTTCAAGGTGGTGCATACAGTTTTCCAAGTTCCTAACTCTAATTTTTATTTGTAATTTTATCTACTTTTGGATTTTTTTCTTGGGCAACAACTACTGTCAATTGTCCTTTCTTTTAAACGATAGGCTTATTTTAAAGAAAATGCCAGCCAAATATCCATATCTGAATGACCATAGTTTGTGAGTCATTCTTTCAAGTAAAAATGGTATTCTATGAAAAAGGCATTTAGTTCAGCTCACAACTCAAACAACTGTACATGTGCTTTTCCTAAAGATAGCATTATATTTCAGTATGTATCAAAAGTGCTTCATGTATACTTCCCGCTTCTTCACACAGGATATTAAAAATATTTTGACTTGAGGGTAAAAAATTAATAAAATTAATAATTGTTATTGTTTCATCAAGGACACCCTTAAGTGAAAGTGGCTTTCTTTCTGCAAATGCAAGATGGTTAAAAACACACTACTAGTACAGTCTGCTGCCACTATCCTGCTTTGTTCTAAGACACCAGCAGTTTTACCCACTGTTGCTTCTGCACCATCAGTCCAAATGTCAACATACTTTAAAAGGCAAATAAATTCTTAGTACTTATGAGATTTGATCTCAAGAATGCCTAAAAGAGGTCTTATTTATTATAATAAAGAAAATATTTTACGTGATTACATAAGAATCCTGATCTAAAAAAAAAAAGAATCCTGATCTAAATATGAAAGTAGTATTTAGCTCTATGCATTAACTAACACAAAGAGAAATGTACAATCTATATCTATTCTAAATCTATAATCATATTAAACTATGACTTGTGGGATGTAACATTTGAACAGAATAATTCTATTCACAAATAAACCAATAAAAGTTATAGTCCAAGCAGCACTGACATTGTGCCAAGAACAGTCAGACCTGAGTCAAGGATACTGCTTTTTTTATATTCAGTTGGTTATGTGCAGAGGCAGGACAGAGAGGCATTTAAGAAACCTGTTCTGTGTTTAACAGCTTGAAATGACAAAGTGTCAATAACCATAATCCTTTACTTTGTTCTAGACAGAAAATGTTCAGGTGACTGAACAAATGACAATAACTATGTAAATGAAGTAGCAAAAGAAAAAGTAAAATTGTATGCCCCACAGCAAACATGTTCAAAAGGGTCAAACAAAGCAGATGGCTTATTTTATTTGGCTGGTGTTTGCATAGTTAATTTGTTTTTTAATAGTTTGCTTAGAACTCCATGAATGCTACCTAAATGTTTCGAATGTCAAATCACCTTTCCATCTCCACTCTTTCACATACTCAGTTCATATCCTGATACCTTTTACCTGAATTGTTCTAAAGCCTTTTTAATAAGTGGCCACCCTGTATCCAATCATCAATATCAGACATCTATTACTTTGTCTTTCTAAAACCTCTTGCTTCTCCTGGAATTAGGAGCCCTCATTCTCTTTTAGGAAAGCTAAACCATTTGACTGGAAAGGGAGTTGCCATCTTCTTACGTGACCCTATAACCATGGGCCTCAGCCAATGGTCAAAAGGTGGACACCAGACCTAAACAAGGTCAATCATAGCACTCTGCTCCCTAGGCAAAATAATTCACCCAGGAATTGGCCTAGAATTGGCACAAGCCAATCAGAGTCCTTCCCTGGAATTTTTTTTAGCTAGAACAGGGGGGAAAAAAAAAGTTCTTTCCAGTGTGTTTCTAAGTATATGAGTCTTGCATTGCTGGAAACCCAACCTCTCTCTCAAGGTGCTGTTAAAAGCTAATCTGCAAGCATGAAATTGATAGTCAAGAGAAGCACATATGAAAGCCATAGAGAACAAGGATGTTGAACAAGTCTCCCTAAGCCTAGCTCGACCCCTATTCTTCTTCCAGCCCTAAAATGAGACAAATAGGGAATTCAAGTTGGGTTTCAACCAGTTGTACCAACAGTGTCCTCATTAAGCCCCCATTTTTATGTAGGATTTTTTATATAGGAGGTGACACACTGTACCCTGAGAAAGAAAGGCTGTAGAAGAAAGGGTGGAGAAAGAAGAAACAGTACATTTTGAAAGCTGTGGTATTCTTATGGGTGTTGATTCTGATAAAAGAATTACAATCAGCAACTATCCCAGAAAAAAATCCTATGCATAGCTAAATGATCAAAAACTGGGATTAGAAGATCCCTCTTTCTGTCTATAAAGTTCATAAAATGATCATGGTTGGAGAGTGGAAGAAAAGTAACTGACAATAAAATATTCAGGTACATTGAAGTTCAAACAGTATTTTTAGAAATAGCAGACTTAACAGTTTAAATAAAAATAGACTTGCACCAAATAATGGAAACAAAATTGCAAGGCAATCGAATGAAACAGGCACTTTAACACTCACTGGTATCAATAAGATAAAAAGGACAGTAAAGGTTTTCATAACATAACATGGTTTGCACCACTTGGAAGAACACAAATGGGCACCAGGCTTATATGCTCCAGGATGGATGCACAGGTACCACATAAGGTACCCTGGGTCACCCAAGCAGGTATAATGAGGTGCTAATATAATGTCTAAGGCTTTTTTAGGTATGAATGCAGCAACATTATTAGAGTCTTGAGGATTGGGAAAAGCTTCTCCCAAGAGTTACTGTGAAAATCTGGCTTGAATTTAAAATGGAAATAAAAATGGATTTTTTTCCAGTTTTAAATAAATACATAAATTGAAGTACAGTATATATTTTTGAGAATCCATTTTTTTCTCCCTCTGACCTGTATCTGGTCAGGGTAAATGAATCAATGTTAACAGATCTGCCTTGATTTGGCTCTGTTACCTATCATCATCCCTGCAAAGAAGGCTACTTAGACTGAAAGGCAGCCCTTATGAGTTGAAATAGGATTATATTGCTCATAATAACCTAGAGTTGAAAACGAGTTGTTCTCTCTTTCTTTACAGCTGCCAAAGAGGAGTAAAACCTCCCACAGTGTGGCACAGAGAGGAAGACCATCAACAATGACTACATATGAGATATTTGGCCAGGGACCAAGTGTTTCAATTTACTCTCCAGGCCACAGATGTAAGGGCTGGTAAATAATCCAGTCTGAAGAGACTTCTCCTTTGCCTATCTCAGCCTAACCTCTCTATGGTCTCAGTTTCTTTCCTTGTCTATAAAAGATGGTAATACCTACCTCATAGAGGTTTTATGAGGATGTAATGTGTCTGTATATGTAAAATTCTTAGAACAGCCAGGGGCATACAACAGCACTATTAGCTAATGACAGCAGCAGTAGAGTAGTACTAGAGCCAACAATAGCCTGAGTTAGGATGCATAGCTTTGCTTACAGAATGAGCACGAATTTAATTTTTAGCCGTACTGTTAAAATGCAAGCATTTTATATGTCTCGTTTCAAAGAGAATATTGTGTAACCGGTACACCGCAAGGAGGCTAATGCTAGTGCCCAGGTCACATCAAATGAGATAGCTGCAATGACTGATGAGAAGCAGATAACAGGGTCAGGGCAATACCCAGCTACAGGCACAACAGGGCCTGACAAACCCACCGGTTCTCAGGAGAAGGAAAGCCACTGTTGTCTAAGCCAGCAGTGCCTGGCAAACATTGCGATACAAATTAGGGGAAGCAGAGCAAGAAAAGAAGGAAGAAGGGGGTCCTTACACAGCACTTGACAAAACAAGGCCTCTCTCTCCCACTACGAACCCCTAGAAATATTTGAGGTGCACTTTGTAGAGCACTCGAGCCCTGTCTTAGATGAGCGTGTGCATCAGTGAAACAATTTCTGTAGATTCATAAGGAATATGTAAAACTTTAAGCAGAATTTGAAACAGAAAGTTTGCCTGTAAAAACCCCTCCAAGGGGAAAAATGACAAGATAACACTTTATATTATATATTATATCAGATTTTTGAAATAGGGACTTGGTCCAGTGGTTGAGAATCTGCCTGCCAATGCAGGGGGCACGGGTTCAAGCCCTGGTCCGGGAAGATCCCACATGCCGCGGAGCAACTAAGCCCATGTACCACAGCTACTGAGCCTGCGCTCTGGAGCCCACAAGCCACAACTACTGAGACTGCGTGCCACAACTACTGAAGCCTGGGCACCTAGAGCCCCTGCTCCACAACAAGAGAAGCCACCACAATGAGACGCCGAGCACTGCAACAAAGAGTAGCCCCCGCTCGCTGCAACTAGAGAAAGCCCATGCACAGCAATGAAGACCCAATGCAGCCAAAAATAAATAAATAAATTTATTTTTCAAAAAAATATAATGTAGCAGGTATTCTCATAGACATGCAGCTGTGGAAATATTTAATTGTTATCCTCTTTCTGGAGGATAAATTGGGATTTACTAAAAACTTTAAAATGTTTTTATTTGATGTAAGAATTTCTTGAAATTATTCTAAGGATAACTTAGGTGTTCACAAGGATTTATATAGGAAAATGTTAACTGCAGAATTATTAATAATAAAAATTTTCATTATAAATAATAAAACAAGAAAAAGATAAAGAAAAGTATATTCCTATAACTGACTATTATTCAGACTTTAAAATTATGTTTTCATAGATTATCTAATTGTGCAGAAAAAATTCAAAATGCAATGTTAGGTTTAAAAAGTGCAATATAAATTTATATAAATTGGATAATTCCAATTCATTTTATAAAACTAGTATTACCTTAATATCAAAATCAGAGTACAAAAATAAAACACACATCAATAACCCTCATGAATACAGATGCAAAGTCCTTAACAAAATATTAGCAAATAGAACCCAGCAATATATAAAAAGAACTATAGTTCTTTTGGACAACAAGTGTTGTTAAAAATATATATATACCAATGTCATCTGCTATATTAAAAGGCTAAGGAAGAAAAATCACATAATCACATCAATTGATGCATAAAAAACATTCAAAAAAATTCAACACCCAGTCATGATCAAAACTCTTAGAAGAAAACTAGAATAGATGGGAACTTCCTGAACTTCATAAAGAGCATCTACAAAAACAAAAACAAAACAACAACAATAAAACCACTACAGCTAACATTATGCCTAACAATGAAAGACAAGAATGTCCATTCTCATTGCTCTTATTTAATACAGTGCTGGAAGTTCAAGCTCCTGCAATAAGGCAAGAAGAAGAGAAGGTGAGAGGAAGGGAAGGGAGGAAAGGGGAGGAGATGGGAGGGCAGAGGGGAAGGAAAGGGAAAGGAAAATGGGAAGGGAAGGGGCAAGCAGATCAGAATGGAAGAAATATAAATCTCTTCATTTGCATATGACATAATTATCTAAAAAAAGAAAATAAACTACAAAAAATATTCTAGAACTAATGACAGATCTCAGCAAGGTTGCAGGACATAAGATAAACATACAACAATCAATTAATTATCTATATATTAGAAATAAATAAGTGGACACTGAAATTAAAAGTATAATACCATTTATAAATAGCTCAAAAAGAAAAAAATTACTAGGTGTTAATCTAACAGAACTTGCACAGGACTTGTATATGAAAACTACAAAATGCTGGATGGAAGACCTAAATAAATGGAGAGTCATATAGTGTCTATCATTTGGAAATTAACATAGTACAGATGTCAGTTGTCCTCAAATTGATAAATGGGTTTGGCACAATTCCTAACAAAATCCCAGCAAGATATTTTGTAAATACAGACAAGATTTTCTTTTTTCTTTTTTTTTTGGCCGTGCTGCATGGCTTGTGGGATCTCAGTTCCCCGACCCTGAACTGAACCCAGGCCCCTGCAGTGAAAGCCCAGAATCCTAACCACTAGGTCACCAGGGAACTCCCTAGACAAGATTATTTTAATATTACAAGGAAAAATAAAGGAACTAGAATAACAAACAATTTCCAGAAAAAGGTAGGAAAAGTCAATCTACCCAATTTCCTGACATATTATGTAGCTATAGTAATCAAGACTGTGTAGTACTGGCAGAATGGCACACACATAGATCAATGGAACAGAAGAGAAAACCAAAAATGAATATGCCCTGCTGATTTTTGATAAAGGTACAAGAGCAATTCAGTGAAAGAGAGATAGCCTTTCCAATAAACCCAGTGACATGGCCGTACAAGGAAAGTTAGGAAATACAGTCTCTGACAGGACAGTCACTTATCAGAAGCAAGCCTACACTGTAGAAGAACAAATTTAGGAAGAACAGCTAGTCTTCTCTCTCGCGTGTATTGTACATGCTAGTCATATTATTCCTGCAATCCTCAGAACAGCCCTATGAAGAAAGTACTATTATAATGTTCATTTTATAGATGTTTACTTTCTCTACTAAAAGGTTAAAACAACATGCCCAAATAGCTAGTAAGTAACAGAACTGAATTTTAAACACAGTTGTGCTTGCCCCCGATGATCTGAGATTGTTAGATTACAATAAAATAGGCAAAATATTTAATTGGTTTGTATAGATCATTCAATTAAATAATTCATGTATATTAAAGAGTTCAGAACATACCACCCCAAAATATGTTGCTCTGGTATACTATTTTGACTTAAGGCAGCAGCGTATACAAGAAAAACACTGACCTTCCTTCCTTTTCTTAAAAGTGAGATAAAATTCCCATAAGAAAGTTGTCCTCCCTATGCCAGAAGGAAAGCAACATTCTCATCACGAAGGATAAGAAGTTGAGATCAAGAGAATTCTATACAAACAGACCTTGTTAAAATAATTCTTATCTTCCTTTAACCTCCCCACATAGTTTAGTCACTTCTCCACAATAGGCACAATTGTCTCTCCTTTTTTTTCAACCTAATATAAAAGCAAGTAGGTTTTCTCTATTTCTTTGGGTCTTCATTTCCTTATGAAGGAAAACTTGTATTAAAAACTTGTATTACATAAATTTGTATGCTTTTCTCCTGTTGATCTGTCTCATGTCAATTTAATTCTCATGCCCAGCCAAAAAAATTAAGAGGGTAAGAGTTTGCCTCTCCTACAATATACAAAAAAACACATTTATTTATGTGTGCTACTTATCTTTTTTGATCTTCTGAATATATAATGTAAAACCAGTAACAGAAGAATATAGAATTTTTATCTAGTAAATTTTGGATTGTTCAGAAGATCATCACCCAACTTATTGATTTTTCAATTTAAGGTTTCCTTCCTTCTTACCATTTTGAAGCTTAACAAATTTGAAGGATAAAAGACAGGAAACAATTGATCATTTTACTATTTGTTAGTAGTTCTAGAAAACTGTTTTATAGAGAGAAAATAGTTAAGAGCAAAGTTAAGTTGTTAACAAGGTAAATGGACAATATTCTTCAAAATTATGACAAAATTGGTTTTCACGTTTAATAATCTAGTAGCTTCAATTTTGCCACCAAAAAATATTTTCTGTAGAAATAACTTATTCTGATGTTAAGGTCTTTCCTGGAGTTGTGATATCTTTCTTGATATTATAATATCTATACTCTACAGTAAACTGTACACTTGAAAGCAACCTTGCAGCCAATGAACCCACCCTTATACTGTGGAAAAACCTGAAAAACACCTTTACTATGAATGTTAAACTTACTCCTTGCAATAATAAGGTATAAACAGCCAAAAACAAGACCTTATTCAAAGAAATGAGTGCCCGTGAAAAGGACATTTTGGTGAGCAAAACAACTTACAAAACTCAACATTAAAGAAGCAGCCAGTGTAGGAGAGTTCCCTTTTCTCCACACCCTCTCCAGCATTTAATGTTTGTAGATTTTTTGATGATGGCGTTCTGACTGGTGAGAGGTGATATTGATGGGAATGTAAATTGGTACAGCCACTATGGAGAACAGTATGGAGGTTCCTTAAAAAACTAAAAATAGAGCTACCATATGATCCAACAATCCCACTCTTGGGCATATACCTGGAGAAAACCATAATTCAAAAAGATACACGCACCCCAATGTGCATTGCAGCTCTATTTACAATAGCCAAGACATGGACTATGTCCATCAACAGAGGAATGGATAAAGAAGATGTGGTACATATATAATAAAATAATGCCATTTGCAGCAACATGGATGGACCTAGAGATTGTCAGAGAAGACAGAGAAAGACAAATATCATATGATATCACTTATATGTGGAATCTTAAAAAATGGTACAAATTAACTTACGTACAAAACAGAAATTGAGTCACAGATGTAGAAAACAAACTAATGGTTACCAAGGGGGAAAGAGGGGAGACATAAATTGGGAGACTGGGATTGACATATACACACCACTATATATAAAAGATAACTAATGAGAACCTACTGTATAACACAGGGAACTTTATTTGGCTCTCTGTAGTGACCTATATGGGAATGGAGTCTAGAAGAAAGTGGATATATGTATATGTATGGCTGATTCACTTTGCTGTACACCTGAAACTAACACAACATTGTAAATCAACTGTACTCCAATTAAAAAAAAGCAGCCAGTCTGTTGTACAAGACAACTCATCACAACCTGGATGATACACTCCACAATACTGACACTAAATAGGGGTGGGTGAGATATAAAAATGGCAGATAAAAAAGTGTCAAAAAGAAATCTTGCATTTTACTTCGGTAGGATCTGTGAAAGAAAAGTTTTAATCTTGATACAGCCAAGAATGCATGAATGATACATAAACAGATGTTGTGTTTAATATTAATAACCAATTTAAATCAAATTGGAGAAATCTGATTTCTTTTAAAATTTAAATCTAATGAAATAAAAGACATTTTAACTAAAAAATAGGGCTGGTGTGTCATTAAAATGTAATTAGTGTAAAGCCAAGTTAAAGCTAGAGATTATAAGAGTTTAAGAGTTTAACTTTCAATGCCAAAATACAAAAGAAATCACAAGCATTACTGAATTCAACAGAAGGAATTTAGTACTAATCCGAGCAAACATGCATAACAAATCAATTTAGGCATAAAAGCCAGGTGGAAAAGCTTTCTGTTTCCTAGACAGCAATGTTACTAGGCAATACCACTTCACTGACAATCTTCCAGTAATTTTTAATCCGATGAAAAGATAAACCCACAGATCAGTTTGGCTTCAAATGTCTGTTATGATTTTTTGCTGGCTAGTAAGCAAAAATATTGTAGAATCACATTAAATCAATTGCAGATGAGAGTTTGGATTCAGCAGAATTGTTAAACTGAGAGCTAGTAAGGCACTTAAGTCTTAAAGGATCTCAAATTAATTCATTAGCTGATCATAATTTATTCCAGTAGCAAGTAGGCTTATAAAATATAGACCTAATTCATCTAATAGCATTTCTGATTCTGCACTTGCACCACACACCCAGATCTAAAATGCACATTTTCCTTACCAATGTCCTAACAACCACAATCTGTAATTCCTTACAAAGCAATAAAAAAAGTAACCAATATAGCTTTACAGATGTACCCACAATATGGTAACTTGGTATATTAAAATTCATCATAACGTAATTAAGTGAGTAGAAAATAGTAAAGGCAGGCTCCACACCAATGCAGGAGCAACAGAGAAGACCCACAGGATCTAAAATCTCCAGGAAAAGGCCATCAATAACCCCTCCTTACTGGGAAGACAAGGATGGGTTCAGCATAGCAAAGGAAGCCAAGAACAGCTAGCATGGCTGAAATAAGAGCACAATTTTAAAACAAGCACAGTCCAGGAAAAACATAATAGCGGTACCAGGATGACAGGGGAGAAAGTGAAAATTTAGCATTAGGCAAATAGGTCATCAGAAGCCCAAAGTTAATGCCAGGTTACCACGGAAAACAAGTTAATCACACAATCACAAAGCAATGTTACGTTTTTACAGCACAGGATACTGCCAACTTCTAGGTAGGGGGAGATCCTTCCTAATTTTAAAATAGGCCAGCCCCTCTTCTGGAGGGTGGAGTAAGCACAAGTCCCACTGGAAGCTGACTTCATGTTTGCAGGAGATTTTCATGAATTATACAAGTGCTATACATATTATAACTCATCGATGGAAATCTGTTAGTTTTATAGGCAAGCACAGTGAAAAAGACTGAAAAAGTAAACCAAAACCATGGATCCATAAACTCTAACATGAACAAAACAAAGTAAATCTTTTCCCTTTCTTAAAATTAGTTCTGTTGTTTTGTATCTTTTTTTTAAGACATATAAAGAAAAAGATTCTCAAAGCTTGTCTTTTGCACAATTTTCAAAATTATGAACATTTATTTTCTTTATTCCAGTTATCCAAAGTCACAGTTAAGGAGATCACAAATTTAGACATCTTACTACAAGAACATGGTTTCTTCTGTTGATTTTAAATGGCTCTGATTTCCTCAGCTGGCAAGACCTACACTGTCACTCACAGGCTTAAAAACAGACGTAATGCCACAACATGGGCCACAAATTTTATATAACTCTTACTCCTCGTCTGCTGGAAGCACATACTATATGCACTGGGTATGGGCCTCCATTTTTGTTCTATTTTCCAGCATGTCCTTATGCAGGGGGCAGCTTTGCCATCTAGTGGTTCTCAAAATGTGATCCCTGCATAAGCAGCATTGTCCTGACCTGGGAACTTATTAGAAATTCAGACGTACCGAGTCAGACACTCTGAAGTGTATAGCCCAGGAATGTGTTTTTTAACAATCCAGATCCAGTGATGTGGATGCTCACTAAAGTTCGAGAACCATGACTGGGAGCAAGATCTCTGAGGACAACAGAATATCACAATAGCCATTCTCCTGGCCATGAACAAGGAGAATGTTATCTGAAAAGCTTATGATTTTAATTTTCAGTCCAATTCTTCCTTAATCCCTCTACTCCAAACCTGCATCATCTTAAAAAGGAAGTCATAAAGGTATTAAATTCTCAAGTTTTGACTTTTTGGTCTTAATTTCCCCTACCCTCTCTCACATAATTTTTAAGAGCATTCCTCATTGGAAAACATGCAAAATGGAAGTAAAAGGGTATATGGTGAAAGTAAATCTCCCTCCCATCCCAGAATCTCAGTCTTTCTTCTTAGGGGAAATCACTGTCAGTAATTTCTTATATATTCTTCTAGAAATATTCAACGTATGTACAAATATATGGATATGGCCTTTTTGTTTTTAAGGAAATAAGAACATACTATACCATCTATTCTATGCCTTGCCCAATTTCTAAATATTTACTGTAAAATATAAAATGTATATGTTTTATGGTAAAATATATAACAGATATGCTCAGTTTTATAATATTAAAGTGAACATATATAGTAACCTCCACCCAGGTCAAAAAAAAAAAAATCAGAACATTGCCAGGACCCTAGAAGCCCTCTGGGTGTGCCTCTCCAATCATCACCCTCTCTCCTCTCAGAGACTACCTGACTTTGGAATAACCTTTTCCATGTATTTCTTTTTTCTTTACTACCTACATATGCATTCTTGAAAAACATAGTTGACTTTTGCCTATATTTAAACTTATGAATAGCATCATATGGCTTCTAACTTTCTATGTCTTATTTTGTTCAACTTCAAGATTGTGAAATTCATCCATATTGTTGTGTTCAGCTGTTTGACAGAGAAGGAAGAACATGCCACATTGTAAACAGAATCTCTGAATGGTAGAAGTGATTTTTAAAACAAACATTTTTCTGTATTCCTATATTGTAGGTAATGCATATTACTTCTGTTAATACAAGAGAAATTCCAATAAACGTTACTAAGACAAATTCCCGGCTAAAACTCAGCATGACCCACCTCTGTATCTCTTTGATATCTATTCCTTAAAAGGAGCATTCTGGTATTTTCAATGCCTAAAGAACACAGTTGCTAAAGAAAACATTCAACTTTAATTACGTATCAATGTAAGATCTTAAAGTGATGACTTTTCCTAAAGATTTCAAATTGGTTTTATATATATTACCCAATTTATCCTCACGCTATAGTTGTTAAGAATTTGAGGCATGTGTTTTGAATCACATTAACTAATAGCAGTTAGGTTAAATGAAAACTATCATCATACAAAGCCAAACACCATAAAACTCATACTGGAAATTTCATCTTCTTTTTTTTTTTTTTTTTCTGTATGTGGGCCTCTCACTGTTGTGGCCTCTCCCGTTGTGGAGCACAGGCTCCAAACGCGCAGGCCCAGTGGCCATGGCTCACGGGCCCAGCCACTCTGCAGCATGCGGGATCTTCCCAGACCAGGGCACGAACCCGTGACCCCTCATCGGCAGGCGGACTCTCAACCACTGTGCCACCAGGGAAGCCCCTGGAAATTTCATCTTCTGACTCAGCCTAATGCGTAAGTAAGATTTGGCTTAAAGTTTGCCTGCCCTCAAATCCAGGATACTCTAAAGAATAAAAATAAAGAGTAGAGAATCTGGGCATAAATCAATACCAAAAATCTCAAGATACACTTCAAGCACATCTGAGCTCTCTCCAATCTGTTTAAACTAAAATCCTTAATTTTATATATATATATATATATATATAAAACTGAACCACTTTGCTGTACACCAGAAACTAAGACAACACTGTAAGTCAACTATACTTCAATAATGAAAAAATATCCTTAAGATTATCCTGAAGAGACATTGCAAACCAGTCCTTTGATAACTAGGCTATTCCATGATGACCACCATGAAAATGGCTGTGGAGAAATAACTTCCCACTTGGCACACACAAGCCACCGTACACAGAGGTATAGTCGATGTAAGGTGGTAATAGGTTACAAATGAACTAACCACCAAAACAAGCAAGACCTTTGAACCACAGACTTTCTAGAGTAGGAAAGATGTGCGAATATGTAGAAAAGCAGGGTACCACTTATTAAACAACTCAAAAAGTAATTACAGCGCATGTGCCTTCAGCATTTTTTCATAAGTATCTACTGCTCCCGTCTTTTAACATGTCATTTGCAAACCCAAGCTTTCCACCTTTGTAAGGTACCATCTTTTCATTAGATATGTGCCTTTTTTCTTCCTCATGAGAATCAACTGTAATCATATTGTCAGAATTTCAGCATTTATAATCCGTCATGTAACATGAATCATCTTTCAAAGTCTTACCACACGAGATCATGTGGCTTTTCATTTTTAAAATGTTTCCTGATGAAGTAACATGATGTGGCCTGAATCCCTGGACCCCAGCTCCACAGAGATGGGTCCAGCTCCTGGGCTGGAGAAAGGAATCAGCCGGAAGAGCAGAACCACAGCCTAGCGGAAGCAAGTCCTGTCTTCCTTCTGTCATTGTGCAATTACATGGACATTTTTGCAGAGGAGGAGTTAGAAGGAGATACATAAACCAGTAGCAGAGATTCCTCCAAGGCAGAAGAATGGGAACACACTGTCTTTGCAAACTCTTTGAGACAGGTTTTCCTCAAGTGTAGACCATTTCTAGCTATGCTCAGCATTAGTTAGGACATCTACAATGACACGGCCCTCTAACAGTCATATATGTGAAAAATAAGCAAGGGGAGTGGTATTTTGTCATCCAAGTTCTGCATTTAACCTTGAATTGATCCTGTCCCTCCCAAAGACTCTGTGCATATCTAGAATCTAACAGGTCAACAGATCAATATCTCAAAGGCAAATGTGTCAAGTTGCTTCAATAACATCACTCCCTGAAAGGTGACTCCTGAATCCTAATATACAAAAAAGTTGGAAAAAAGGAATGGGAAAATGAAGTTTCCAACTTATTTTCAAATAAAATAATCCTCCTGCCAATAAACATCATCCCTCAAGTAATATACATACAGGATGTCCCACAAGTCTTAGTGCAGTAACTTAGAAGTATAAATGCTACAAATGTATAATAAAATATGATTTGAAAGTTAATTATATAAATTTCTTTTTAAAATACTTAGCAAAACATAAACTTTATGATTCAAAATACAAAAAAATGGAATAACTATAAAAGAAATTTAAATTAATTTTGTAAATGATATTAAGTTTGTTGCATTTATAGTCCTAAAGTTTACAACTACACTAAGACTTCTGAGAGATCTTAGAAGTCACCTTCCTTAATGTTACACTTCTTCTAGCGCTCTTTCAATGAAAATGGGTTTCATTCTAATCTCACTGAGAGAAATGTCAATCTAAGGACTGCCTAGCCACAGATAAACTTTTCTGTTATTTTTGTTAAACAACTGCTAAATAGAAATAAACAAGTATTTGAGGTGCTACTTTGGTAAAGCAGAGTGCCCTGGATACCCAAATTTTCCATCACTCCAAGAAATTCTCACCAACCTGAAATCTAACACAGGGAGCTACCCCTGTAGAGTCATACGAATAACTGAAAACCAAAAGGTGACTCTTCCTTAACCTTCCCCATGGTTGCTATTAACCTGCCACAGAGAACAAGCTAGGAGTCTTCCACTTGGTATAAAATTTCCTAAGGCCAGCCTCTGATAAAGGCAGATCACCAGAGGAAATGCAGGGTGTTCCCTGTCTGCAAAATTTCTGATAAATGGTTCTCAAACTGGACATTAGGTGTTCATCAGGACAACCTGGGGAGACTATTTAAATGCTTATTTCTGGGCTCTAGTCCAGACTTACTAAACTAAGTTCTGAAGTTAGGGCCCAGACATACGCATTTTAAAAGTCCCCCAAGTGGTTCTGGTGCACACTAAAGTTTGAGAAGCACTGTCTAGCATACAATTACACACCACCACTGGTTTGGGTTTGAGTACCACATTCCTACCATGTTAAGGTCTTAGGATGCTTTATACCACTTGAGGGAAACTGCTACATTGGCGGTCCCCAGTGAATCACGATCCCTGGTATTCATGCCTTTGTGTAATTCCTCTCATAATGATTTGGCCACATGACTAGACTTAGCCATTGGGACATTAAGGCGTGATGCAAGCAGAGGCTTGATTAGCACTTGCACAATGAAGATTGTCTTGGAATGCTCCTTTTGGAAGCCAGCAACCATGCCATAAAGAAGCTTGGGATAGACTACTGAATGGTGAGATGCCATGTGGAAAAAGTCTCTGAAGGATGAGAAACTATCTTGTACATTTCAGTTCCAGCACAGCTCCCAGCTGAATGAAGCCACCCAAATGACCCCAGGTATACCACAGGAGAATTCCCAACTGAGCCCAGGTAATACACAGAATTGTGAGAAACCATTTTTAAGGAACTAAGTTTGGTGACGGTTGTTATAAAGCAATAGATAACTAAAACACAACTACTTCAGGTTTTTTAAAAATGTGTCATGTGATATAATCTCTAAAACTGCTACTGTTAATAGCTAACACTTTATTGTATACTTACTATGCAAATTATTCCAAGTGCATCACATGTATTAACTTATTTATGACGTAGGTTCTGTCACCTCCATTTTGCACATCAAAAAAATGAAGCTTTAGGAGGTCAAGAAATGTCTTCAAGGCCACATAATTAGTGTCAAGCCATAGAATTATAACAGTCATTCCAAACATATCCTATGATCATCCTTGCCAGGTACTGTAGGATTTTCACTGAACTCTCTGCCATTCTTTTATCTATATTCTTGTTTCTTCTAATTCAGACATTTGAGTATAGATAGATCTTTTGCTTGTACTACACTTCACTAGGCTTTGAAGAGAGCCTACGATTCCTGATGCACACATCACAGTTGCTAGGTGCTAGTGCTTTGGCTGCCTAGCAACAGATGTTTCTTTATTCCAGTCAGGTGTGAAGAGCAAGCCCTGTCTTCCAACAATAAAAGACACAGTGATTTCTCATTGCTTTGTCATTGATTAAAAAAAAAAAACAACTATAATCATAAAGGCACACAATTAAGTCTGGAATAAATCTATTCAATCCTCCTGCTTTCACACAGTAACATTCAAACAATCAAAACTACTCATCCTCTAAATGTCTGCAAGGAGACATCAACCAGGACCAAGTTTATCCATTAAGAAGGACTTCTTAACTCTAAGAGTTTTAGACACTGTATTACAGTGCCAGAAATGTACAATTAGAATGTGTGCATTTTATGTTACGTAAATTATACATCAATAAAGTTATTTAAAGTTAAAAAAGAAGAACATTCTCACACCAATAACTTGGAAGACGGGAAAAGAAGATTTCAGTGGCTGCTTAAAGCATTCTAAAGTCTTCGCCTTTGGAAAAATTTGGACAGAGTGAACAAGTTTAAATTTTATTAATAAAATTTAGAGTTAAGTACATATGCTAAAATTTAGGCAGAACCAATTTAAAAATATACACTCTATAACAGAGGTCAGGAAACTTTTTCTGTAAAGGGTCAGACAGTTAATGTTTTAGTCTTTTCAAGTTTTACTGTACCTGTCACAACTACTCAACCCTACTACTGTAGCAATAAAAGCAGCCATAGATAATACATAAATGAGTATGGCTGTGTTCCAGTAAAACTTTATTTATGAAACCAGGCAGATGACCCGACTTAGCCCAATGGCTATAGTCTGCTGATCCCCTGATCTAGGACTTTCAAACTAGCAGATAAACAAAAGAGAAAGAGGGCAATAAAGAAAAATTTGTCCATCCAACAGAAGGTGGAAAGGGGTGGGGGTTTAAGAGCAGGGGAAAATAATGAAAAAAATCTTTAAGAAAGATAAAGAAATCCAAATCAGTTATCAGAATAAATGGCAATGGGTTAAATTCAACTATTCTAAGACTACTAGATTGGATTGAAAAAGCAAAAATTCCTTAAATAGGAATGAAACAAAATTCAGTCATAGTGATTATAAGATATATATTATAAGCAAAAGGCTTAAAAAAATTGGGAAAAGACATGCCTCCCTTTAAGGTAAACAACAAAAAACAATTACTGGAACTAAATTAAGACTAGTGTAAGGAGCAAAAAGATAATCACACACAACAAAGCCTCAGGACATACAAAGCAAAAGCAGTCCAAATTAAAGGGAGAAATGACAAATTCATAATAATAGATAATTTTAATGTGGAAGAATTTAACAAAGTTTTTTTCAGAAGCTGATTATCCAAACAGACAAAAAAAAAAATTCAGTTTGGACAACAGGTTTGAATCAATAGCTATTTACATGTAAAGGGAGAACTATGCAACAATATCCTTCTTTTCAAACACACACTGGAATTTTTTTTTAATGAGCCATGAGTTAAGTCACAAAGGACATCAACAAATTTCAAAGAAATATCCATCATAGAGACCATATTCTCTGACAATGTTCAGACACTAAAGACTCCTAAATAACACATGGGCTAAAAGAAAAATTATGAGTACAAAATATTTTTTAAAGTATGACAATGAAACAAATACTGTTCCTGTAATCAGTTTGTAATCTAGTAGAGGAAAAAGACAATGATCACTCAAAAATTAATATATATTATGCATTGTAGCTATAAATATATATGTACATATATATATACGCACATACATACTAATTATACAATATATAATAGCAAAGCGTACTAAGGGCTATAAAAGAAAAGTACAGCATGCCAAGAGAACATGTCACTTGGGGTTTCTCTGAGAAAAATGACATTTTGGGGGCTGGGGGAAGGAGGAGGAGGGGATGCACATCCCAGGCAAAGGGAAGAGCATGTAAAAAGGCCCTCAGGAGAGAAGGAACAAGGGGTATTAGAGAACTGAAAGGCAGGCAGCGGTGCTGGAGTGCAGGAGCAAGGGACAGAGTAACCTGAAACAAATGGAAATAAATTACACCTAGGAAAAGGAGATTCTTGAAATATAAAAATAAGATAAAAGAAACAAGAACTGTTTTAGTCAAATTAAACATCTTTAAAAATATAAAAAGTATTATTCCCATTTAACTGGAAAAGTTCTAAGGAAGTATTCTAAATTTACAATTCTCGATAATTTGTTATTCATCTCTTAACTGCCGTTACCTTGTCCAGAACAGCAGTCATTTCTCCAGGTCCCATCTTAAACCATAAGTATGTTAAGATTTTTTAAGGTATTAAAATCACCCTTCATACCTATCAAGAACATCTTTCCACAATCAATTGACCTCAATATTCATGGAATGGCACAAATAATTCCAGCTGTAGAATCAAACAGCCCTGGATTTCAAGATGTTACCTATCCCTTCTAATTCTTAGATTCCACATCTGTAAAATGTGGTTAATAATCAAATTTGATGATGGGGATTTATAGGGTCTAAGTGATAATGTAAGAATGAAGAATGGTATAAACGAAGACAAACTTGGTGCAAATCTCAACTGCACCACTTAAGAGCTGTGTGACTTTGAGCAAGTTACTTAACAACTCACTGCCTAGGTTTCCTCCTCTGTGGCATATGTTTCAAACAGTACCTACCTTTACAGTTTTAAGAATTAAATAATTCATGTAAAGTACTTATCACTCCATAAATAAGAACTGCAATTAGTAATAAAATTTTTTATTGTTGTTCTATACTTAAGAAAAGTACTTTCTAACAGTCTCATTAACAAGATTTGAGACCTTCTTCCACTCTGCCCTCAGTCAAGTCATTAAAACTGACAATCCTAGGGACTCTCATTTTCATCTAAGGGTTATTGGACGTTGGAACATATTAACAGGTAAACTTTCATTATTTCTAAAATATTTTTTCAGTAGCGTAATGCGCAACTACTTCGTTAGGACCATTAAATGTAATCCTTCCTGAAGATTGGGATTCTTTTGTAGAACTAACAGAACTCTTGAGATTCCTTTTAAGTCAATAAATTAGTGATTTCATTTAAAGTTCCCACAACTTGCAAATTCATTAGATATTTTTACTGCCTATAATTTTGCATTTCAAAATGCATGCTAAGTTCCATAAAAAATCAGGGTCTTATATGTAGTTCAATGTACTTGGTGCATCTGTTATAAATTAGCTTCAACTCCTTCAGATAGAATAAAACAATCACAAAGCTCCAAAACTGTGACATTCTAAGCAAAACTGGGCCACTCCAAGAATTTTTACTGAAATTGAGTTAGATTTACAATGTTAAATCCAATCTCTCTATTTATAATTAACATACAATCTATATTAGTTTCAGGTGTACAGCAATTCGACCTTATGAAATAATCACCACAATAAAACCAGTTATCATCCGACACCATACAAAGCTGTTACAGTATTACTGACTATATTCCCTACATGTACATTACAACCTCCTGACTTATTTATTTTATAGCTATAAATTTGTACCTTTTAATCCCCTTCACCTATTTTGCCCATACCCCTATGCCCCTCCCCTCTGGCAACCACCAGTTTGTTCTCTGAATCTATGAGTGCGTTTCTCTTTTGTTTGTTTGTTTTTTAGATTCTACATGTAAGTCAAATCATATGTAAATCCAATCTCTCTACACCAAAAAATGTCACGGCTCTTCCACAGTATCCCAGAAGCTGAATTACTTGAAGGAAATCCAATACAAAAAAGCTGGGAACTTAACCAATTCAATCCACTCAAATTCAGTGGGGTTCCACAAGGTGGACTGTCTCTTCTAGGGCTCTTGGCCTACCTAGCACCAAAACTACCATTCAGGGTGGAAATTAACACTCTGAAAGAGGTTCTGAGTAAGAATAGCTCAATTTTTAAAAGTGAGGAACTTGATAAATATGATCTTGCTAAAGATCTAGTCCTGTTTCAGTTCGTGTATCAGAGACCATTCTGGCATTAAATTTACAAACTGACTAACATTCTAATAAGTAATTTGCTTCCTATTTAGTTAAATGTAAACAGACAACCTCCAAACTGTCTCTAAGTATCTTTTAAACATCTAAAATTGCTTTGAAATAGCCTCCGTGAAAATAGAAATGTTACAGCCAAAACACAACATTGAGATACAGAATATAACTTTCTTTTATAAGAATTTTCAATACAGTTCCAGAGAATAATAGAATATCTGGGTTTAAAGGCTGAGAGGAAACTTTTTAAACCATTGTGACTCATTTTACTGAGGAGGAAACTAAAATCATACAATGCAATAAAATTGTTTAATGCAGAAATCTGTTATAAGAAAGGAAAATTTCCAACAAAACTTCAGGGTTCTAATACTTCAAAAGGCTAATTTTTTTGGCCATTACAAGTGCAAAAGCAGCTCTCCCAGATTTGGCTACCACCTCCTGCCCAGTGCCAACTGTAATGGATGATCAGAATATGTAATTGCTGATAGCTGCTGAATCGACTAGATGGAAGCAATGATCCTACTTCATGGGCTTAAGTTAGACCCAGACTTTAAGAAAAATAAAATATTTTGTTCCTTACACACTAACAGGGATTTTCTTTCTTTCTGTGGATGGTGGATGATGGATGATGGATTTTGTTAGTATTTTAAACTATTGTTTTGTTTCTAAGGAGTCATTCACCTTTAGTTAAAAATTAAAAGATAATGATATTGGTAGTAGTAGTAGTGGTAGTAGTAATAGAGCAGTAATCATAATAGTAATAATGTCTAACACTTATGTAGCACTTAAGTAAGTGCTGGGCACTGCTTAGGACATTAATCTCTACATTTAATCATTTAGTTATCTAACCATTACATTAAGTGCATTTAAACCTTACAATTACCTTGTGAAGAAGGTATACTATTATTCTCATCTTATAGATGAGGAAACATGGTACAAAGAGGTTAAGTAACTTATCCAATATCCTCATGGCTAGTAAGTAGCGGAGCCAGAATACAAACCTACACAACCTGATTTCAGAGTAAAAATAATTCATTTCATCAATGGAATTAAACTAACTACATATAAATAATACTAAGGACATCAAAAACAAACACATTGCATAATTTTTAAGTTCGGAAAAAAACAGAAAAATTCACCTTGTTTTTCTTCCCTTTTAAAACCTGAGTCCCCAAATGACAAAATATATTTCAATCTACATATGTAAAAAGACTGCAAATATCCTAGTATATCCTATTGTTTTGTTCCACCATCTATTCCACAAACTAAGCTCTTTTTTTCTAGCTCTCTTAGAAGTCAGAAGTGAATCACCGCATCCATGTAAATTAACTAAAGGACTAAGAATTAAGGCCGCCTACATCCACATGACATTATCATTTGTGCCAAGAAATTATTACCCACAAAGATAAAGCTGTAAATCATTAAATAACTTCATTGTTCACTTCAGGAACCTCCCAAAAGTCCATTTATCTCAACAATAGTCTATTCAAACAGTTCACAATATTCCCTCAACTGGGCAAATAACTCACTCATCAAACAAAATACTTTTAAGACTTGGTTAAAATCCTTGCCTCACTGTTTCTACTAATTCTAAACTATTATATCATAAATGTTGCCCCATTTCAATCATATCACCGCATTGACAGACCCACCTTACATGTCTCAAGGTCACACCTGAAATTCTACAATATCTGCCCGTGACCTCTCCATTGTGAAGTCCACTAAGACTCCATCCAGGTGTGATCTCCTTACTGTAGTAGGCAGTAAACTCAGTCTTGCTTAATCAACAAGCCATTCAGGCCTTCCTTGGGGGAGTGGACAATCAACAGAAGGTAACACTCCCTGTTCCATTTCAGCTGCTCTCTTCATAACTCCTTTTTAAAAAATCTCTTCTTCTAGACCACAGGTGAAATTAAATATACCAGGAAATCAGATCATTATAGAAAAAGAAACATAAACCAGCAATTGAAAGGGGGCCAAGTAAAGCTAATAATAAATTCAACATGAAACTTCAAACTATATTTAATTGTAACCACAGTTTAAGCTGAATTGGGTTAACTACACATTTCAGAATGGTTTTAAAGCATCCCTAAAATTGAGGTTTAAAAAGAAACAAGGAAAAAATGCCCTGAAATGTCAAAGTTTAAATATTCTGCCATCTGATTAGATTTAACAAAAATTTCTTATACTTTAACTCATATGCCTCTACTGTTACATATCAAATATGGGTATATGAAATATAGTTTTAATCTTTAAAGACTAAAAATTATTTAAACTCATATAATATTTAGAAAATGAAATTTTTAAAAATCCATTCATTCATCTATTATTTAGTATATTCTAGTTTTTTAAGGATGGTCTTTTAAATTATACCCCATCTCATTTCCAAAAGGATTTGGGATGGCTGACAAAAATACATTGAGCAGACTAAAACAAACAGATGAAGGAAAATGAAGAAAAAATGTACAAACTCTCTCTCTCTCTCTCTCTCTCTCACACACACACACACACACACACACACACATCAGTCAAAGAACTTTGTTTCAGATACAGAGAACCAAAAGAAGTTTCTATAGCTTTCTCAGAAAGGGCATACTGCAGATATGGTAGATATTGTTCTAGATTAGGAGTGCTGTTTAAGTGAATTAAGTGAATCACAGTCATGTGGTTGGGAGGAGAGGAGGCAGATTAAGTTAAGGAATCAAGACCAGTAACAGGACGAGCATGACCATGCAACCCAAGGAACACCTTTTAGAAATGCTCAGATACAAAGAGAAAGATACAGATTCAGATAGATTTTGCCCTCATATTATGTCACCTTTATTCATGTGCCTTCAAAAAAAATGAATGAAAATATTAAAATTATACTTTAATTTCTATATATAAAATATATCAAGAAAAAACAAACATTAACAAAATAAGCTCCTATTAGCAAAATGTATTGGCTATATTGTATTCAACACAGCACTTACCTTCGCTGATGGCGTGGGGCTTAACAATGCAACAAGTAATACAGCTGGTAAATTTAGCAGTGTTTGCTGGCCCACAAACTCCACTCGAAGGAAAAAATAACTCCATTTCCTAAAGACAGAAAGAAATGACTTTGGCACATGTAATCTTGTTACAAATCTGTAAAACAACTCAGGAAATGTGCACAGAATACTATTATCCAGGTACTTCAGAGAGGAGCTAAAGCAGAGGATATGAGGGAAGTGTCTGCCTCAGGAAGGCCCCAGAGGGTCCTGCTCCATTACAATCTCTTTTCAAACTCCTAGAATATTTACGTGAGAGGAGAAGAACTATGCAATTACTTTTAAAGTTTCACAACATAAATTCTTTTCTTCAAATTTTCTAAAAATGCTTTTTACAAAGACTAACTGAACCTTGTTTTAAGTCTTAAAAGAACATATAAAGAAGTATTAAAGCAATGACAATATGTATCATTCTGTCTCAGGATTAAAGTTGAGAATGTCTTAACATATTTTGAATATTGGAAGTAATCAATACAAAGTTCTTATTTTACCCAAAGCATCAGTTTATGAGACACAGGTCCAATTTTAAACTTTTCATTAAAATATGTAAAATTCAATTAAAAATTAGGAAGTCTTTATAGAAACAGATTAGTATTCAAGAATCAGAGCTACAGTTAAAACTAATTAACTACATATAGTGCTAAAGTCAAATCACATGAACCTTATTTTATAACCAGATTCAGGCTGTGCTATTTGCTTTGCACATAGTTTATTAAAATAACCACCCAGCAATTTGAACTAGCCACAAAGATGGCCACACTAATCAGTAAACTATTTAGACATATGCTTTCCTGCTTCTAAGCTTCTACTAGTATTATTTCTATGCCCTACAAAGCCCTCTGTTCCAAAGAACCATACCAACGTGTAAAGGGTCACTTTAAATATTATTTCCCCCAGGAGCCCCTTTTGATGCACCCCAATCAGTACACTGTACTCCTCCAAAGTTGTGGTTATTTTGGTAATTGCCCCCCATGAATTATAAATTTGAAGAAAAGAACTAACTTGCATAGCTGTGTAGGTCCTTTAGCATCTAAAACAAATAGCTCAAAGTAAATACTTTTCACTGAATTTAAAAATTGAAAGATCGTAGGATGTGTTAGTGTACCACACTGGTGTTCATTAAGAAAAAAAAAAAAAACCATCTCGGGAAGATGAGGAAAGTTTCAAATAGTAGTGTATATACTTGAGTGATTCTGGGGTTAATGACACTTTAGAATTAAAATGTTCCATTCCTTAGACAAGTATCCTTCTATCGTATTGCTGCCTTTGCTTATTACTCTTCTTGATCAGTAACAGCAACTACCGCTTGTAGTCCTGTACCAGATGCTTTGATTACATGTTCTCAGAGAACGTGTAAGGTACAGGTGAAAACTCAGATACCTACAGGGTCCTGGTAGGTAATCAATGAGTGAATGAAGTAAACCTGGTGTGACAAGATGGCAGGGTAGAGGGTTGCAAACTGGAAAGGGCATGTCCTGTCTACAGTTCCCCTTTCTCTGCTTCCTTTGCAACAAAACTCCTCAAAAGAGATGTCTTTATTCTGTCTTTACTTCTCTTCCATTTCCTCTTAAACTTACAACTAATTAGGCTTTCATTCCACAAAGGCTATTCATGAAAATCCCTAATCACCTCCACGTTGCCAAGTACCCTGGTTAATTCTCAGACCTCACCTTACCTGACCCAAAAGCATTTGACACAATTGATCCCTACATCCTGGAATGCTTTCATCACCTGGTTTTCTTCCCACTGCTCCTTTTCAGTCTCCTTTGATGATTTTCTCCCCTTGGGCAGACCCCTAAGTACTAGAGAGGGGTCTAGTACTATCTATTGTCACTATTCTACCTATCGTCACTCTCTTGTTGAGGCCCTCAAGTCCCATGGCTTTAAATGCTACCTGTATTCTGATGTCTCCTACATTTTAATCTCCAGCCCAACCTCCTCCCTAAACTCCACATCCATATCTACCACTTACAGACATTTCATATTTAAAACATCCAAAACAGACTTCGAATTTCCACTGTCTCCCATAAATCTGTTCAATCCCACCCTTTTCCTTACCCTTCAATTGCACAAGCCAAAAATAAATAACAAAAACAAAGAACACAGTGATTCTTGATTCCTCTCTACCTGTCCAATCTATCAGGAAATCCTTTCAAATATAACCAGAATCCAACCACCTACCTCCACATCTGTCACCCTGGTCCATGTGACATGCCACCACCATCTATCCCTTTAATACCTGCACTAACCTCCTAACTGATCTCCCAGTCCAACTTTTCCCACAAGTACCCCTACCCTGCCTGGTCTATTATTAACACAGCAGTCAGAATGAAACTAATAAAAACAGATCATGTCACTCCTCTGCACAGAACCCTCCATGACCTCCTATCTCATTCAGAATGAATTTCAAAGTCCTAGATATCCTAAAAGGCCTTATGTGACCTGGGCCCTGACTATATCTGACCTAATCTCCAGCTATTTCCATGAAACACATCTCTGCCCCAGCATCACTGGCCTCACCTCCTCACTGTTCCCTGAACATAGCAAATACGCTCTCACCTCAGAGTTTTTGCATGTATTGTTCCCTTACTTGCTGGAACACTCTTTCCCCTAGACATTTGCTTGGATTTCTCCCTCACTTCCTTCTGATCGCTCCTCAAACCAGATATTATAAGGACTTTCTATATGCTATATTTAATAACATTCAACACCTCTACTCCACACACAATCCTGGTCTTTTTCTATATCCTTCCCCTGCTGTATTTTCTTCAGAGCAATTACTAATAGACATCAGAGTTATAGGTCTATTTATTTACTATCTGACATGCCCCCCATCAGAAAAGCTATAAGCTCCATGAGTCAGGACTTTGCGTTTTTCACAGTAGCTTCTCAATAGTTTGGAATGACTGAAATTCAGAAACATTTTATTTAACATATGTAGAATTTATATGGACACAGACACTCCGAAAGATTAAGAAACAAGCCCTTGCAAGTTAGCAAGTGGCAAAGTGATGATTCAAATCCAGGTCATACTGACTCCAAAGTCCTGAACTTTTTCTATTACCTTTCTTTCAGACATAAAAGCTATGCTAGAGGGGAGACCTTCAAGATGGCGGAGGAGTAAGACGTGGAGATCACCGTCCTACCCACACATACATTAGAAATACACCTACATGTGGAACATGGGGTTTGCTTTCTGCATCTAATGTGTTTCTGATTTTCTGCTTATCTTAGTTTAGTATTTACAGTTTATTACCATTGGTAGATTTGTTTATTGATTTGGTTGCTCTCTTCCTGTGATTTTTTTTTTAATATATAGATATATATACATTTTTCCTTTTTCTCTTTTTGTGAGTGTACGTGTATATGCTTCTTTGTGTGATTATGTCTGTATAGCTTTGCATTTACCATTTGTCCTAGGGCTCTGTCTGTCCTTTTTTTTTAGTATAGTTTTTAGTGCTTGTTATCATTGGTGGATTTCTTTTTTGCTTTGGGTGCTCTGCTCTTTCTTTTTTTTTTTTTGCTTTCTTTTTTTCTTTTCTTTGCGGTACGCAGGCCTCTCACTGCTGTGGCCTCTCCCGTTGCGGAGCACAGGCTCCGGACGCGCAGGCTCAGCGGCCATGGTTCACGGGCCCAGGCGCTCCGTGGCAAGTGGGATCTTCCCGGCTCGGGGCACGAACCCATGTCCCCTGCATCGGCAGACGGACTCTCAACCACTGCGCCACCAGGGAAGCCCTTTTTGCTTTCTTTTTAAATTACTTAATTTTTTAAATTCTTACTAATTATTTTTTTCATAATTATTTCTTATTTTAATAACTATTTTATTTTTTTATTATTTTTCTTTCTTTCTTTCTTTCTTTCTGTTTTTCTCCCTTTTCTTCTGAGCCATGTGGCTGACAGGGTCTTAATGCTCCGGCCAGGTGTCAGGCCTGTGCCTCTGAGGTGGGAAAGCCGAGTTCAGGACATTGATCCACCAGAGACCTGCCAGCTCCACATAATATCAAATGGCAAAAGCTCTCCCAGAGACCTCCATCTCAACGCTAAGACCCAGCACCGCTCACCGACCAGCAAGCTACAGGGCTGGATACCCTATGCCAAACAACTAGCAAGACAGGAACACAACAGAGAACACAACCCATTAGCAGAGAGGCTGGCTAAAATCATAATAAGGTCACAGACACCTGAAAACACACCACCGGATGTGGTCCTGCCTACTAGAGAGACAAAATCCAGCCTCATACACTGGAACACAGGCACTAGTCCCCTCCACCAGGAAACCTACACAACCCACTAAACTAACCCTAGCCAATGGGGAAAGACACCAAAAACAACAAGAACTACAAACCTGCAGCCTGAGAAAAGGAGACCCCCAAACACAGTAAGATAAGCAAAATGAGAAGACACAGAAACACACAGCAGATGAAGGAGCAAAGTAAAAACCCAGCAGACCAAACAAATAGGAAATAGGCAGTCTACCAGAAAAAGAATTCAGACTAATGATAAAAAAAGATGATCCAAAACTTGGAAATAGAATGGGGAAAATACAATAAACGTTTAACAAGGACCTAGAAGAACTAAAGAGCAAACAATGATGAACAACACAATAAATGAAATTAAAAATTCTGTAGAAGGAAGCAATAGCAGAATAACTGAGGCAGAAGAACGGATAAGTGACCTAGAAGATAAAATATGGGAAATAACTACCACAGAGCAGAATAAAGGAAAAAGAATGAAAAGAATTGAGCACAGTCTTAGAGACCTCTGGGACAACATTAAACGCACCAACACTCGAATTATAGGAGGCCCAGAAGAAGAAGAGAAAAAGAAAGGGACTGGGAAAATATTTGAAGAGATTACAGTTGAAAACTTCCCTAATACGGGAAAGGAAATGGTTAATCAAGTTCAGGAAGCGCAGAGAGTCCCAACAGGATTAATTCAAGGATAAACACGCCAAGACACATATTAATCAAACTATCAAAAATTAAGTAAAAAGAAAAAATATTAAAAGCAGCAAGGGAAAAACAACAAATAACATACAAGGGAATCCCCATAAGGTTAACAGCTGATCTTTCAGCAGAAACTCTGCAAGCCAGAATGGAGGGGCAGGACATATTTAAAGTGATGAAATGGAAAAACCTACAACCAAGATTGCTCTACCCAGCAAGGATCTCATCCAGATTTGACGGCGAAATAAAAACCTTTAGAGTCAAGCAAAAGCTAAGAGAATTCAGCACCAATAAACCAGCTTTACAACAAATGCTAAAGGAACTTCCCTAGGCAGGAAACACAAGAGAAGGAAAAGACCTACAATAACAAACCCAAAACAATTAAGAAAATGGTAATAGGAATATACATATCAATAACGACCTTAAATGTAAATGGACTAAATGCTCCCAAAAGACAAAGACTGGCTGAATGGGTACAAAAACAAGACCTATATATATGTTGTCTACAAGAGACCCACTTCAGACCTAGGGACACATACAGACTGAAAGGGAGGGGATGGAAAAAGATATTCCATGGAAATGGAAATCAAAATAAAGCTGGAGTAGCAATTCTCATATCAGACAAGATACACTTTAAAATGAAGACTAAGACTATTACAAGAGAAAAAGAAGCAAACTACATAATGATCAAGGGATCAATCCAAGAAGAAGATATAACAATTGTAAATATTTATGCGCCCAACATAGGAGCACCTCAATACATAAGGCAAAAGCTAACAGCCATAAAAGGGAAAATCGACAGTAACACAATCATACTAGGGGACTTTAACACCCCACTTTCACCAATGGACAGATCATCCAAAATGAAAATAAATATGGAAACACAAGCATTAAATGACACATTAAACAAGATGGACTTAATTGATACTGATAGGACATTCCATCCAAAAACAACAGAATAACACTTTCTTCTCAAGTGCTCATGGAACATTCTCCAGGATAGATCACATCTTGGGTCACAAATTAAGCCTTGGTAAATTTAAGAAAATTGAAATTGTATCAAGTATCTTTTCTGATCACAATGCTATGAGACTAGATATCAATTACAGGAAAACATCTGTAAAAAATACAAACACATGGAAGTTAAACAATACACTACTTAATAACCAAGAGATCACTGAAGAAATCAAAGAGAAAATCAAAAAATACCTAGAGGGCTTCCCTGGTGGTGCAGTGGTTGAGAGTCCGCCTGCCGACGCAGGGGACACGGGTTCGTGCCCCGGTCCGGGAAGATCCCACATGCCGCAGAGTGGCTAGGCCCGTGAGCCATGGCTGCTGAGCCTGCGCTCCGCAACGGGAGAGGCCACAAAGGTGAGAGGCTCGTGTACCACAAAAACAAACAAACAAACAAAAAAACCTAGAAACAAATGACGATGAAAACACAATGACCCAAAACCCATGGGATGCAGCAAAAGCAGTTCTAAGATGGAAGTTTATAACAATACAATCCTACCTCAAGAAACAAGAAACATCTCAAATAAACAACCTCACTTTACACCTAAAGCAATTAGAGAAAGAAGAACAAGAAAAACCCAAAGACAACAGAAGGTCACATCAGAAATAAATGAAAAAGAAATGAAGGAAACAATAGCAAAGATCAATAAAACTAAAAGCTGGTTCTTTGAGAAGATAAACAGAATTGATAAACCATTAGCCAGACTCATCAAGAAAAAAAGGGAGAAGAAACAAATCAATAGAATTAGAAATGAAAAAGGAGAAGTAACAACTGACACTGCAGAAATACAAAGGATCATGAGAGACTACTACAAGCAAATCTATGCCAATAAAATGGAAAACCTGGAAGAAATAGAATTCTTAGAAAAGCACAACCTTCTGAGACTGACCCAGAAAGAAATAGAAAATATAAACAAAACAATCACAAGCACTGAAATTGAGATTGTGATGAAAAATCTTCCAACAAACTAAAGCCCAGGACCAGATGGCTTCACAGGCGAATTCTATCAAACATTTAGAGAAGAACTAAAACCTATCCTTCTCAAACTCTTGCAAAATATAGCAGAGGGAGGAACACTCCCAAGCTCATTCTACAAGGCCACCATCTCCCTGATACCAAAACCAGACAAAATGTCTCAAACAAAGAAAACTACAGGCCAATATCACTGATGAACACAGATGCAAAAATCCTCCCCAAAATACTAGCAAACAGAATCCAACAGCTCATTAAAAGGATCATACACCATGATCAACTGGGGTTTATCCCAGGATGCAAGGGTTCTTCAGTATATGCAAATCAATCGATGTGATAAATCATACTAACAAATTGAAGGAGAAAAAAAATATCATGTCAAGAGATGCAGATAAAGCTTCCAACAAAATTCAACACCCATTTATGATAAAAGCCCTCCAGAAAGGAGGCATAGAGGGAACCTACCTCAACATAATAAAGGCCATAGATAACAAACACACAGCCAACATTGTTCTCAATTGTGAAAAACTGAAAGCATTTCCACTAAGATCAGGAACAAGACAAGGTTGCCCACTCTCACCACTACTATTCCACATAGTTTTGGAAGTTTTAGCCACAGCAATCAGAGAAGAAAAATAAGTAAAAGTAACCTAAATTGGAAAAGAAGAAGTAAAGCTGTCACTGCTTGCAAATGACATGATACTATACACAGAGAATCCCAAAGATGCCACCAGAAAACTGCTAGAGCTAATCAATGAATTTGGTAAAGTAGCAGGATACAAAATTAATGCACAGAAATGTCTTGAATTCCTATACACTAATGATGAAAAATAAAAATCTAAAAGAGAAATTAAGGAAACACTCCCATTTACCACTGCAACAAAAAGAATAAAATACCTAGGAATAAACCTACCTAAGGAGACAAAAGTACCTTTATGCAGAAAACTATAAGACACTCATGAAAGAAATCAAAGATGATATCAACAGATGGAGAGATATACCAGGCTTGTGCAAGTTTCCTGATGCGAGGGACTGATGGTGGGTAAAGCTGACTGTTTCTCTGGTGGGCAGAGCTCAGTAAAACTTTAATCCGTTTAACTGCTGATGGGTGGGGCTGGGTTCCCTCCCTGTTGGTTGTTCGGCCTGAGGCAACCCAACACTGGAGCCTACCTGGGCTCTTTGGTGGGGGTAATGGCAGACTCTGGGAGGGCTCATGCCAAGGAGTACTTCTCAGAACTTCTGCTGCCAGTGTCCTTGTCCCCACGGTGAGCCACAGCACGCCCCCCCCGCCTCTGCAGGAGACCCTCCAACACTAGCAGGTAGGTCTGGTTCAGTCTCCCCTGGGGTCACTGCTCCTTCCCCTGGGTCCCGACGTGCTCACTACTGTGTGTATGCCCTCCAAGAGTGGAGTCTCTGTTTCCCCCAGTCCTGTCAAAGTCCTGCCATCAAATCCCACTAACCTTCAAAGTCTGATTCTCTAGGAATTCCTCCTCCCATTGCCAGAGCCCCAGGTTGGGAAGCCTGACATGGGGCTCAGAACCTTCACTCCAGTGGGTGGACTTCTGTGGTATAGGTGTTCTCCAGTCTGTGAGTCACCCACGCAGCAGTTATTGGATTTGATTTTACCGTGATTGTGCCTCTCCTACTGTCTCACTGTGGCTTCTCCTTTGTCTTTGGATGTGGGGTATCTTTTTTGGTGAGTTCCAGTTCTCAATGATTGTCCAGCAGCTAGTTGTGATTCTGGTGTTCTCACAAGATGGAGTGAGAGCACGTCCTACTCCACCATCTTGGTTCAGGACCTGTTTTGGTTCTTTCACATGAGTTTATTTTTTAAGTTTCAATGAAAAACTTTGCTAGGATTTTGACTGGAATTGCACTGAACTTATAGATCAACTTGGAAAGAACTGACATCTTTATGATACTGAATCTTCCCATACATGAACATGTATATACGTTCATTTATTTCTTTTCTTACTGCCTAAAATAAAATTTACAGTTTTCTTGAAAAAGATCTCCCACATCTTTTGTTAGGTTCATCTTAGGTGTCCTATAGTTTTTCACCATTGAATGGAAATCTTTTAACTCTGTATAAAATAGATAACTAATGAGAACCTAGTATAGCACAGGGAACTCTACTCAATGCTCTGTAGTGACCTAAGTGGGAAGGAAATCCAAAACATAGGGGATATATGTATACATATAGCTGATTCACTTTGCTTTACAGTAGAAACGAACACAACATTTTACAGCAACTATACTCCAATAAAAAGTAGAAAAAAAAATGGGAATCTTTTAAAATTATATTTTCTAATTGGTTATTTCACATATATCAAGAATATTAATGATTTTTATATATTGATATATGCAGTATAACATATAGATTTGGGAAGCACCATGAAAATGAAACAATAATATCAATATATAACATCTATTAAATACCATTTTCCAGGCACTATGCCAAGCACTTAAATAATTTCACTTAATCCTTAGAAGAACACTATGATGTACTTACAACTATTACCTCATATTACACACCAGGAGACTGAGAGCAATAATAGTAGTAGACAAGGGAACAAAGCCTGTACAACACCAACACTACCAAAGGACAGGTGAAGGGAAAAAATGCCAGTTAATAAGACATAGGGGCCGGAGGGGGAAGATGGCAGAAGAGTAAGACGCGGAGATCACCTTCCTCCCCACAGATACATCAGAAATACATCTACACGTGGAACAACTCCTACATAACACCTACTGAACGCTGGCAGAAGAGCTCAGACCTCTAAAAAGGCAAGAAACTCCCCATGTACCTAGGTAGGGCAAAAGAAAAAAGAATAAACAAAGACAAAAAAATAGGGACGGGACCTGCACCAGTGGGAGGGAGCCGTGAAGGAGGAAACGTGTCCACACACTAGAAGCCCCTTCGCGGGCAGAGACTGCGGGTGGCGGAGCGGGGGGAGCTTCAGAGCCGCGGAGGAGAGCACATCAACAGGGGTGCGGAGGGCAAAGCGGGGAGATTTCCGCACAGAGGATCGGTGCCGACCAGCACTCACCAGCCCGAGAGGCTTGTCTGCTCACCCGCCGGGGCAGGCAGGTCTGGGAGCTGAGGCTCGGAGGCTTCGGTTGGAGCGCAGGAAGAGGACTGGTGGCATGAACACAGCCTGAAGGGGTTACTGCACCACAGCTAGCCGGGAGGGAGTCCGGGAAAAAGTCTGCACCTGCCTAAGGCGCAAGAGACTTTTTCTTCCCTCTTTGTTTCCTGGTGCACGAGGAGAGGGGATTAAGGGCGTTGCTTAAAGAAGCTCCAGAGACAGGTGCGAGCCGCGGCTAACAGCACAGAACCCAGAGACGGGTATGAGACGCTAAGGCTGCTGCTGCCGCCACCAAGAAGCCTGTGTGCGAGCACAGGTCACTATCCCCACCTCCCTTACGGGGAGCCTGTGCAGCCAGCCACTGCCAGGGTCCCGGGATCCAGGGACAACTTCCCCAGGAGAACGCACGTAGGGCCTCAGGCTGGTGCAACGTCATGCCGGCCTCTGCCACCGCAGGCTTGACCCGCACTGCGTGCCCCTCCCTCCCCCCGGCCTGAGTGAGCCAGAGCCCCCGAATCAGCGGCTCCTTTAACCCCGTCCAGTCTGAGCGAAGAACAGACGCCCTCCGGCGACCTACACGCAGAGGCAGGCCCAAATCCAAAGCTGAACCCCGGGAGCTGTGCGAACAAAGAAGAGAAAAGGAAATCTCTCCCAGCAGCCTCAGGAGCAGCAGATTAAATCTCCACAATCAACTTGATGTACCCTGCATCTGTGGAATACCTGAATAGACAACGAATCATCCCAAATTGAGGAGGTGGACTTTGAGAGCAAGATTTATGATTTTTTCCCCTTTTCCTCTTTTTGTGAGGGTGTATGTGTATGCTTCTGTGTGAGATTTTGTCTGTATAGCTTTGCTTCCACCATTTGTCCTAGGGTTCAATCCGTCCGTATTTTTTTTTCTTACTTTTTAAAAAATTCTTTTTCTTAATAATTATTGTTTTATTTTAATAACTTTATTTTATTTTACCTTACGTTATTTTATTTTCCGTTATCCCCTTCCTTCCTTCCTTCCTTCCTTCCTTTCTTTCTTTCTACTTTTTCTCCCTTTTATTCTGAGCCGTGTGGATGACAGGCTCTTGGTGCTGCAGCCAGGAGTCAGTGCTGTGCCTCTGAGGTGGGAGAGCCAACTTCAGGACACTGGTCCACAAGAGACCTCCCAGCTCCACGTAATATCAAATGGTGAAAATGTCCCAGAGACCCCCATCTCAACACCAGCACCCAGCTTCACTCAACGACCAGCGAACTACAGTGCTGGACACCCTATGCCAAACAACTAGCAAGACAGGAACACAACCCCACCCATTAGCAGAGAGGCTGAAAAATCACAGTAAGTCCACAGACACCCCATAACACACCACCAGACGTGGACCTGCCCAGCAGAAAGACAAGATCCAGCCTCATCCACCAGAACGCAGGCACTAGTCCCCTCCACCAGGAAGCCTGCACAACCCACTGAACCAACCTTGGCCACTGGGGACAGACACCAAAAACAATGGGAACTACGAACATGCAGCCTGCAAAAAGGAGACCCCAAACACAGTAAGATAAGCAAAATGAGAAGACAGAAAAACACAGCAGATAAAGGAGCAAGATAAAAATGCATCAGATCTAACAAATGAAGAGGAAATAGGCAGTCTACCTGAAAAAGAATTCAGAATAATGACAGTAAAGATGATCCAAAATCTTGGAAATAGAATAGACAAAATGCAAGAAACATTTAACAAGGAACTGAAACAACTGAAGATGAAACAAGCAACGATGAAGAAAACAATTAGTGAAATTAAAAATACTCTAGAAGGGATCAATAGCAGAATAACTGAGGCAGAAGAAGGGATAAGTAACCTGGAAGATAAAGTAGTGGAAATAACTACTGCAGAGCAGAATAAAGAAAAAAGAATGAAATGAATTGAGGACAGTCTCAGAGACCTCTGGGACAACATTAAATGCACCAACATTCGAACTATTGGGGTTCCAGAAGAAGAAGAGAAAAAGAAAGGGACTGAGAAAATATTTGAAGAGATTATAATTGAAAACTTCCCTAATATGGGAAAGGAAATAGTTAATCAAGTCCAGGAAGCACAAAGAGTCCCATACAGGATAACTCCAAGGAGAAACATGCCAGTACACATATTAATCAAACTATCAAAAATTAAATACAAAGAAAACATATTAAAAGAAGCAAGGGAAAAACAACAAATAACACACAAGGGAATCCCCGTAAGGTTAACAGCTGATCTTTCAGCAGAAACTCTGCAAGCCAGAAGGGACTGGCATGACATATTTAAAGTGATGAAGGAGAAAAACCTACAATCAAGATTACTCTACCCAGCAAGGATCTCATTCAGATTTGATGGAGAAATTAAAACCTTTACAGACAAGCAAAAGCTGAGAGAGTACAGCACCACCAAACCAGCTTTACAACAAATGCTAAAGAACCTTCTCTAGGCAAGAAACACAAGAGAAGGAAAAGGTCTATAATAACAAACCCAAAACAATTAAAATGGGAATAGGAACATACATATCGATAATTACCTTAAATGTAAATGGATTAAATGCTCCCACCAAAAGACATAGACTGGCTGAATGGATACAAAAACAAGACCCATACATGAGACCCACTTCAGACCTAGAGACACATACAGACTGAAAGTGAGGGGATGGAAAAAGATATTCCATGTGAATGAAAACCAAGAGAAAGCTGGAGTAGCAATTCTCATATCAGACAAAATAGACTTTAAAACACAGACTATTAGAAGAGACAAAGAAGGACACTACCTAATGATCAAGGGATCGATCCAAGAAGAAGATATAACAATTGTAAATATTTATGCACCCAACATAGGAGCACCTCAATACATAAGGCAAATACTAACAGCCATAAAAGGGGAAATCAACAGTAACACATTCATAGTAGGGGACTTTAACACCCCACTTTCACCAATTGACAGATCATCCAAAATGAAAATAAATAAGGAAACACAAGCTTTAAATGATACATTAAACAAGATGGACTTAATTGATATTTATAGGACATTCCATCCAAAAACAACAGAATACACATATTTCTCTAGTGCTCATGGAAAATTCCCCAGGATAGATCATATCTTGGGTCACAAATCAAGCCTAGGTAAATTTAATAAAACTGAAATTGTATCAAGTACCTTTTCCAACCAAAATGCTATGAGACTAGATATCAATTACAGGAAAACATCTGCAAAAAATACAAACACACGGAGGCTAAACAATACACTACTTAATAACTAAGTGATCACTGAAGAAATCAAAGAGGGAATCAAAAAATACCTAGAAACAAATGACAATGGAGACACGACAACCCAAAACCTATGGGATGCAGCAAAAGCAGTTGTAAGAGGGAAGTTTATAGCAATACAATCCTACCTTAAGAAACATTAAACATCTCGAATATACAACCTAACCTTGCACCTAAAGCAATTAGAGAAACAAGAACAAAAAAACCCCAAAGTTAGAAGAAGGAAAGAAATCATAAAGATCAGATCAGAAATAAATGAAAAAGAAATGAAGGAAATGATAGCAAAGATCAATAAAACTAAAAGCTGGTTCTTTGAGAAGATAAACAAAATTGATAAACCATTAGCCAGACCCATCAAGAAAAAAAGGGAGAAGACTCAAATCAATAGAATTAGAAATGAAAAAGGAGAAGTAACCACTGACACTGCAGAAATACAAAAGATCATGAGAGATTACTACAAGCAAATCTATGCCAATATAATGGACAACCTGGAAGAAATGGACAAATTCTTAGAAATGCACAACGTGCCAAGACTGAATCAGGAAGAAATAGAAAATATGAACAGACCAATCACAAGCACTGAAATTGAAACTGTGATTAAAAATCTTCCAACAAACAAAAGCCCAGGACCAGATGGCTTCACAGGCGAATTCTTTCAAACATTTAGAGAAGAGCTAACACCTATCCTTCTCAAACTCTTCCAAAATATAGCAGAGGGAGGAACACTCCAAAACTCATTCTACGAGGCCACCATCACACTGATACCAAAAACAGACAAGGATGTCACAAACAAAGAAAACTACAGGCCAATATCACTGATGAACATAGATGCAAAAATCCTCAACAACATACTAGCAAAGAGAATCCAACAGCACATTAAAAGGATCATACACCATGATCAACTGGGGTTTATTCCAGGAATGCAAGGATTCTTCAATATACACAAATCAATCAATGTGATACACCATATTAACAAATTGAAGGAGAAAAACCATATGGTCATCTCAGTAGATGCAGAGAAAGCTTTTGCCAAAATTCAACACCCATTTTTGATAAAAAACCCTCCAGAAAGTACGCATAGAGGGAACTTTCCTCAACTTAATAAAGGCCATATATGACAAGCCATAGCCAACATCGTCCTCAATGGTGAAAAACTGAAAGCATTTCCACTAAGATCAGGAATAAGACAAGGTTGCCCACTCTCACCACTCTTATTCAACATAGTTTTGGAAGTTTTAGCCACAGCAATCAAAGAAGAAAAGGAAATAAAAGGAATCCAAATCGGAAAAGAAGTAGTAAAGCTGTCATTGTTTGCAGATGACATGATACCATACATAGAGAATCCTAAAGATGCTACCAGAAAACTTCTAGAACTAATCAATGAATTTGGTAAAGTGCAGGATACAAAATTAATGCACAGAAATCTCTGGCATTCCTAAACACTAATGATGAAAAATCTGAAAGTGAAATCAAGAAAACACTCCCATTTACCATTGCAACAAAAAGAATAAAATATCTAGGAATAAACCTACCTAAGGAGACAAAAGACCTGTATGCAGAAAATTATAAGACACTGATGAAAGAAATTAAAGATGATACAAATAGATGGAGAGATATACCATGTTCTTGGATTGGAAGAATCAACATTTTGAAAATGACTATACTACCCAAAGCAATCTACAGATTCAATGCAATCCCTATCAAACTACCACTGGCATTTTTCACAGAACTAGAACAAAGAATTTCACAATTTGTATGGAAACACAAAAGACCCCGGGGAGCCAAAGCAATCTTGAGAACAAAAAACGGAGCTGGAGGAATCAGGCTCCCTGACTTCAGACTATACTACAAAGCTACAGTAATCAAAACAGTATGGTACTGGCACAAAAACAGAAAGATAGATCAATGGAACAGGATAGAAAGCCCAGAGATAAACCCACGCATATATGGTCACCTTATCTTTGATAAAGGAGGCAGGAATGTACAGTGGAGCAAGGACAGCCTCTTCAATAAGTGGTGCTGGGAAAACTGGACAGGTACATGTAAAAGTATGAGATTAGATCACTCCCTAACACCATACACAAAAATAAGCTCAAAATGGATTAAAGTCCTAAATGTAAGGCCAGACACTATCAAACATAGGCAGAACACTCTATGACATAAATCACAGCAAGATCCTTTTTGACCCACCTCCTAGAGAAATGGAAATAAAAACAAAAATAAACAAATGGGACCTAATGAAACTTCAAAGCTTTTGCACAGCAAAAGAAACCATAAACAAGACCAAAAGACAACCCTCAGAATGGGAGAAAATACTTGCAAATGAAGCAACTGACAAAGGATTAATCTCCAAAATTTACAAGCACCTCATGCAGCTCAATATCAAAAAAACAAACAACCCAATCCAAAAATGGGCAGAAGACCTAAATATACATTTCTCCAAAGAAGATATACAGACTGCCAACAAACACATGAAAGAATGTTCAACATCATTAATCATTAGAGAAATGCAGATCAAAACTACAATGAGATATCAACTCACACCAGCCAGAATAGCCATCGTCAAAAAATCTAGAAACAATAAATGCTGGAGAGGTTGTGAAGAAAAGGGAACACTCTTGCACGGCTGGTGGGAATGTGAATTGGTACAGCCACTATGGAGAACGGTATGGAGGTTCCTTAAAAAACTGCAAATAGAACTACCATATGACCCAGCAATCCCACTACTGGGCATATACCCTGAGAAAACCATAATTCAAAAAGACTCATGTACCAAAATGTTCATTGCAGCTCTATTTACAATAGCCAGGAGATGGAAACAACCTAAGTGTCCATCATCAGAGGAATGGATAAAGAAGATGTGGCACATATATACAATGGAATATTACTCAGCCATAAAAAGAAACGAAATTGAGCTATTTGTAATGAGGTGGATGGACATAGAGTCTGTCATACAGAGCGAAGTAAGTCAGAAAGAGAAAGACAAATACCATATGCTAACACATATATACGGAATTTAAGAAAAAAAAATGTCATGAAGAACCTAGGGGTAAGAGAGCAATAAAGACACAGACCTACTAGAGAATGGACTTGAGGATATGGGGAGGGGGAAGGGTAAGTTGTGACAAAGTGAGAGAGTGGCATGGACATATATACACTACCAAACGTAAAATAGATAGCTAGTGGGAAGCAGCCGCATAGCACAGGGAGATCAGCTCGGTGGTTTGTGACCACCTAGAGGGGTGGGATAGGGAGGGTGGGAGGGAGGGAGATGCAAGCGGGAAGAGATATGGGAATATATATATATGTGTAACTGATTCACTTTGTTATAAAGCAGAAACTAACATACCATTGTAAAGCAATTATATTCCAATAAAGATGTAAAATAAAAATAAAAAAATAAAAAAAGACATAGATTGTGATCTGCTAAATATAAAGCAAAAATGGATAGTGAGATATCACAGAATTAAAATATTGTGGAATATTTCAAAAAGGAGAAAGTGTGCAAACCTGTTAAATGTTGCAGTAAAACACAGTAGATACAGTAAAATAAGAAATGACAATTTTTTCTTGGATTTTTTAATTAAGAGGACATAGGTTATCTTAGCCAAAATGATTTCAGTGGAATGAAAGGATGAAGCCAAATTGTAATGACTGCTCTCAATGTAGTCAAAGGCAACTGCAAACAGTGAGTATAGTCTAGGCTTTGGTGAAATCTGGGAAAGAAGGAAAAAAAGATTACACAGTAACTGACAGGAATTCAAGGTCAAAAAGAGGTGATTTGGGACTGCTTATATAGTGTTTTTCAATCTTTTGTCAATATCTATGGTCCTTGCTTCCTCATGTATGCTACATGTTCCAGCTGCAGTATTTCTCCTTGATAGCTAGTCAGCTAACATAATGTCCACAATACTCACTCTTCCCAAGACAAACATCAAAAATATGTATAACCTAACGGGTTCATACAAATAATGGGGTATTTCTGAGATGAACGTCAGAAATAGCTGAGAAAACTTAAGTGCACAAAACAGAAACAAATATGCTTAAGACACTTCTTTGAAGGATTATGGTAGCTAAAGTTGTAGAAGGTTCTCCACTACAAAAAAAACGGGGGGAAAGGTCATTCTGCAAACTGTATCTGCAGGTAGGAATTTTTCTACCAAGCTTAGCACATGCATTACGTATGTGCATGCATCAAAACACACAAATATATATACTTAAGATGAGTCTAGCTTTACCATGTTAATGTATAAAACTTCCCTTGCGTTTCTAAATCCACTTATTTTCAGCATCAACGTATTATTGAAATAAATGTACAACCTATATCACTATCCGATAAAGATACGGTATAGCTGGACTTAAGAGTCAAGGTTCATGGTATAGTAAAAGGCAAAGAACATCTGTAAGGTAAAGCATCTCGAGAAAAATACCAAAGTGATATGCTGACACTTTTCCCATTTTATTTATATTATATCAAAGGTTTTTCTTAAAAAAAAAAGACTTTGAAAAAATATTTTTTACTAACAGGAAGTAGCTAGGGAGCTTAATGACCAATTTACTGGATGAATGAATTCTCCTGATAAGTATTTATTGAGCATTTATTATGTAGCAGGCAGATTCTAATAATCAAAACAAAACAGAAAAAAAAAACCCTGCCCTCATGGAACTCCTTGGTGGAATCGTCTAATGTATAAATACATACAGAGCCTAAGTTATCTAAAATTTGACGGGTACATTTGTGCTCAAATTTATTAAATGAACTGGTGAAAATCAAGAACAGAGAAAGGGATGGGGTGAGATGCTCATGGGGTAAATAGGAGGAATGTAAGAATGACTTTTCAGTTCAGCCCCCAATAATTTCCTTCATTAATTATTTATGTCATCATTTTTATAATATCTTACAATATCTGATTGGCATTTAACAATTGAAAATAATACTACATTTATAGTAAATGTCTATAAATAAGATCAAAGGTCAGGGACTATAATCACTCTTGCATATACCTTTGACAACCACAACCCTCCTATCATACTTGCTTCACAAAACCACAGCCATGGCTAAAGCAACCCTTCACCTACTCTGCACCTACACTCATGCAACTGAACATGGCCTGAGAACATCCACACTCACAGTTCATGACCATGAACTTCAGGTGAGCCATTCATTCAATACAGCAATCATACCATATTTCCCTAATCTTTTCCTTTGCCTAGTCTTTCAGATGATTATTTCACATCCTCTCTCTTCCAACGAATACCGTCTCTCTCATCCTCACTTTTAGCTGTTTTTGACCTTGCTTCCTACTTTCCTATTGAGAAAACTGAGGCAATAAGTATCAGCATCAAAACCCACATACTCTGCCTTCCCATTTGCTGCTAAAGACAAGTACCTACGCACCACTATGCAGTCAATCTGGTCTCTAATTTCCATTCCCTCTCACCTAATCAATGACATTGCTACAGTAAGTTTCCCCCTTTTCCCCAATCATTAATTTTTCACATCTGTAATTCTCATCTTAAAAAAAAATTTGACCCTGCTTTTCCTCATAGCTACCACCTCATTTCTCTGCTCACCTCTGCAGCAAAAACTGCCCCAAAAGAGTTGTCTAGATTCACTGTCTAGAATTCCTGTCCTCCAATTTTCTTTTAAATCCACTCCAAGCAGGGCTTTGCCTCCAACTCTCCATCAACATTGATCTTACCAAGTTTACCAATGACCTCTGCATTGCAAAATCTAATTTTCAATTCCCAGTCCCCTTCTTACGTGATAATCTGCTTCATTTGACACTACTGATCATTCTCTCCTCATAGAATATTTTCTTCACTTGGCTCCAGGACACAACTATCTCTGAATTTTTTCCTTCTACCTCACTAAAGGCTCCTCCTTTACTTCTTTCTCCTCTTTAACCCTTTACCAGGGCATAAAGGTTCCAACCCTGTTCTCTTTCCTTCTCTAGCTACACTCTCCTTGGTAATCTCAACCAGTTTCACGTGGTTTCCTGACCTCTCCCCCAAACTCACATATTCAGTTTTTTCTTCAATCTCTCTACTTGGATAACTAACATACATGTTAAGTTTGCAGTGTCCAAAGTGTAACCTCTTATTTTCCATCCATACTGACTCTAGCCATAGCCTTCCTTATTTCAGTTTATGTCAATGTTATCCTTTCAGTTGGTCAGTCCAAGAACTTTGGAGTAATCCTAGACATCTCTCTTTTTCTCATACTCTACATTCAATCTGGAAGGAAATTTTGATCATTTGACCTTCAACCACTAAACTATATTTTTAAATACATCTAAGCACTCCACTCATTGCTACTACCCTGGTCCAAGCCATCACCTCTCTGAATTATTTGCAACATCCTCTTAACTGGGCTCCTGTTGCTACTCTGGCCCTCTACAGTCTATTCTCAATGCAGCAGCCAGAGCAATCTTTTTTAAATGGCAAGTCAAGCTTGTCAGTCCTCTGTTCAAATCCCTGCAACAGCTCTCCACTTTCCTCAGAGAAGACGACAAAAGTCTTGTGCTATCGTGGTCTTCAAACCATGTGATATCTCCCTGATTACTTGTGACCTCATCAGCTCATTCTTTGCTGTTAACTAAATAAGCCAGGCAGCAATATGCTGTTCTAAAATTAGCAAGACGGTCAGAATACCTGAGACAGAGTGAGTAAGGGAGAGACTGGTTGTAGATGATGTTATAGAAGTTGATAGGGACCAGATCAGGTAGAGCTTTGCATGCTATGATACTTAGATTTTATAAGAGACAAAAGTTCACTAGAGTTTAATAGCTGAATTGTTAATCTGATTTATTTTTAAAAGATCACTTGGACATAGTTAATTTTACTTGGGAAAGGTAAATTTTTCATAAATTGAGTGTAAGAGAAGAAGGTAAAGAAGAATTAGGAAGCTTTTTGCAATAGTCGATAAAATATAACAGTGATTTAGACCACAGTCATCAAACTCAAGGTCTAATTTGAAAGAAAGGCCAAAAGGATTTATTGACAGAGTTGTAAGGAGAAGAAAAAATATATGTATCAACTAGCAGTTGACCCTTGAACAACACAAGTTTGAACAGTTCACTGGTCCACTTATATGCAGATTTTTTTCAACAGTAAATACTACAGTACTACATGATCTGTGATTGGATGCCAAGGAAACTTGGATAGGGAGGAAATGTGGCTGCGGAGGGAGTACTATAAATTACAGGCAGATTTTCGACTGCACAGTGGTTTGGAATCCCTAACCCCCACGTTGTTCAAGGGTCAACTGTATCATAAAACTCTAATATTATTCCATTAAAAATATGACCAGACTAAAAACCATCTTAAATTAGCTAAGAAACTTCTCACAATGCTAAGAATTAACTTGCACTTCATTAATTCAACATCAGTATAAACCCAGTGTAATAATACCTTATTTATACGGATTTAAAATAAGGAGTAGGAAAACGTTTTCATAAACACTAGCTATATATAGGAAAAGAAAAGGATGTTAAGCTTGAATATATGGTGTCAAGTCTGAGTCAAAGAAAGAATGTATGAAATGATGTCTTCTTTTTGAATATTCACTTTCCATAAACTGGTATTCTTAGATGAATAAGTCATACACTGATAAGCCTCAGTAATTTAAGTCTTTGGAACAAAATGGGACAATAAGTATTTCAATTGGAGAAAACTTATCCTGACCATGACCAGGTTACCAGTTCTCAAAGGAGATGTATCACTGAAACACTGTTAATCCTAGGCAAAAGGTCAAAGGTTTTCTCTACTGCTACACCACTGTATAAATCCACCCTAAGTCAGCAGTGACAAAATGCTTTACTCTGACATCAAACATTTAACAAAACCAAAACAGAATTGAAGTAGTTTAAAAACACCTTACTCTGGCAGCACAAGCAAAAGAATCAGGGCCATGAGCTGCATTTCTTATGCCATCTGTTCCAAAGAGGGCTCTAATGCTTCCAGGAGCATCTGTACGTGCCAGTCCAGAGTTGGCAGGTCCAAGAAGTCTTTTCCATTCACATATAGCATCATCTCTTAAAATCTCCATGGCAATTATAGGACCACTGGTGATAAACTGGATCAGCTCACTGTGAAACAGGTGAAAGATTGATTTGCTTCATTTTTCTATCAACCTAGGTACCTCTCTTAACAACAAGGATATATTACAATTTGAGTATTTCAACACATACTCATGATCATGATCTCAGAACTACTGGACATAGTGAATTTTACATGGGCAAGACAAAATTTTCATAAATTGAGTGCCTTACAGTGGCCCGAGTGTCTACAAATCACTAGTGTTGTCAATTACTATTAGCAGAAAAATCAGTCTTTCATTGAACTAAGACTACTTCATTGACTTAAAATGCATATTTTTGATCTATGCTTTCTACATTGCTCTGAAAGGTACAGAAGAATCTTTTTATTTTCACGTGGTTTACCACTGCAGTCAAATGAAATCGCAGTAGAGAAAGTGATGAGTGATGTATTGTAATATATTTGCAGTAAGAATTAATTGTTTTTGTGTAGATCTATTAGAATTCAAAGAATGACAATGAATTTTCAGTCAATAAGCATTGAGTTGGTCAAGTGACATATAAGACATTACATTAGAAGCTGTAATGCTATAAACACATACAAAGACTATAACAAAGAATAATTTCCAAGACAATTGTAGATGCCTATTCTACACAAGGTTTGAGAACATTTTTATAATGCTTGGTTTAAAATAATCTATACCATAATGATTTTCTTATGTAAAAATTTTCTTTAATAAGGCACTATTCTGTACAGGACACCAAATAGCATTTCTATTGCAGCAGCTTGGCTAATCCTTCTTTATTAGAAAAGTAAGTATTCCTCCTTTGTCAATAGCAATATGAGTTGCACAATATTCACTTAACTTTAAATACAACCCAAATATTTAGAACATAGTTTGTTTCTAACATATTTGTTGCTATATTTCAAAGAACAAAACGTATATCAAACAACTTAGTTAACATACAAAGGTTCTTTGAACAATGTTTTATATACATTGAGAATGCTAAAATAAGAGTTTAAAACACAACAAATAGATATTCAACATAAAATGTAATTATCTCTCTATTTTTAATCTACTGAAATCTAAAAAGAAAGCTATGCTCCTTATGATTTAAACATTTTATTTGCTTCTGATTAAAGTTTAATATGTTCATTTAATGATAAGAGAATTTTCAACTAATAAAAGAGAGAAAAAAACAATTCTTAGAAAAAATGCTCTCTGCAGTTGCAAGATGTTGCTAAGGACTTTTTGACAAATTATTCTCATGTAACAACTTTTTGAATTGTAAAATTATAACTCTTTCGTTTTCCACGATATCCTCCATTATATCCCACGACCCCCAATTTCAGTACCTACTTTAAAAAGGGCCTTGACTGATGATCTATATGAAAATCTGTTGCTTCTTTCCTATAATCAAAATGACAATAGTTAAGAATTATGTAAGGAAATTATTTTAACTTACATTAATAAAATAATGAAATTCTCTATGTGATCCGTATGCGAGTTAAGGACTTTTCACCAAACATTCTGCTCAAATCTCCCCTCTTTTCAAATTTTTGCTAGTATGGATATCTATGCTAAGATGTAAAATTAAAATGAACAAAAGAGGCAATATTTACTTTATTACTCATGTTCAAATCTACAATCTTCCTTTTCACTAGCATCTTTAACATTCTAAAGCCAAAGTTTAACATATGACCAATAAAAATTATTTTTTCTTTAAAGTTCAAATAAGTTACATCAAAAAATGCAAAGCCATCTTCAAATTCAAAATTTGTTACCTCCTTCTACAGGCTTTAAACCTGAGAGGTTAGGCTAGAATTTTACTTTAATAGTTATAGTTTTCTTCCTTAGATCGCCCTAAAAGAAAGACTATATACTTGTGTTTTTAAAAACTGCTTGACAAATTATGCATATCAATGTGTTCTTATTGGTTTTTAATGTATTAAAAACGAATCCTTGAACTTACATTCCCCCCCAAAAATGGATAATATGGAGATATTCAGAAATCTGAATTTATTAAGGGCAATCGGGATTTACTTTTAAATTTCTAGTCCCACAACTATAGAGACAATGAAAGGATAACGGACTTTTACACTGATTTTAAAAGTTATTTAGACTTTTCGGTTAATCAAACCAAGTGTCTCAAACTTGTACAGTTTTCTCATAGGCTTTAAACGTAATTCATAGTATATGACAAATATATGTCAACATCAACTATTTAAAATAGCAAATTAAAGTATCCCCTAACAAAAGATTAACCTTTCAGGCTTGGTAATTTAGTATGCAATGCTTTAAGATCTTATAGGCCCATTACAAAATGAATTTACTTAATAAGCTATATCAGGATATACTTTTATTCAAACCAAGTGTAATAAAATATTCTCTTTGGCCATGAAAAGATTATGAAAATATACTATGCAAGTATAGAAAATGAAATTCATCCCAAGAAATGGAAGGGGAAGAAAATTCATTTTTCTAGAGGGTATTATATGCCCAACATTAAATGTTATTATTCCTCATAACAATATATTGAAATAGGTATGATCATCTTCATTTTACATTTGAAAATAATGAAGTTCAGCATGATTACATAACTTGTCCGGGTCAAAGTGCTGGTAAGGGAAGAAGGACAGGGAGATTTGAACCCAAATCTCTGATTGCTTATGACCTTACTATTACCAACGTCAGAAAAAAAAAAAATTCTAGAGGGTAAGGAAAAGAATTCATAAAAATGATATGGATATTCTGTATTGCAGCCTAAAATGAGGTAAAACTGAGCGTCTAAAAAACCTCAAGTGGGGAGTATTTTAGAAGAGTTAGCAGCAAGACTACTAATATGACCAATTCTAAACTTTAACACAACTGAACTAAGAAAAATCATAATGTTTAATATCAGTGAAAAGAAAAATATTAATTACTGAAAGTATCTTATTGCTTTCTTCTAATATGTCACCGACCCCATAGTTATTTCCACTGAAAATCTATAACTGAAACCAAGATGAGAGTTCATGAGTTTTTTTCTCATCATTCTTTTTTAATTCCTCCCTTAAAAAGTTTAGATGGAGAGAAGGATTAACAAGTGCATCACCACCTAGAGAAGTCTTTTTGCTGTTATTTTGTTATGCTTTGTTTTGTTGTGTTTTTATAAAGAAACTCACCATTGTCACAAAGATCTATTAATTCTTTTACGAAATACTTACTTAGTGCCTACTTTGAATCAGGCACTGATCCTAGAACTAGAAGTACAAAGTTAGATGGAACTCAGCTTCTGCCTTTCAGATACTGTCATGAGGGAGGAACTGACATTTGAGCAAATAAGTTTAGAAAAGATTTAAGCATTGGGAGATACTCCTCCATGGGTCTCTGACACTCCTAACGTGTCTTATTGGGTATGCCAAGAATGCAAGGCCCCAGCTACTGTTTATCCTAGCCATTTCTTGGAGTTATGTTTATAATGAGCAACTTTGAGGGATGAGGTCATGCCTCTTCAGTACAAAGAGAAGGCTTGTTTACTGCTCGTTAATGAAACAGTGGGTAACCTAAGTTCAATGCTCCTCAGAGGTGATGCAATCAACTGTGTGTACGACATCCACCCGGGCCCATACCATATTATTCCCACGGGACATGAAAGCAAAGGGAACCAACAGAAACATGATGTTCATGCTGCTTACTGACCATACTCAAGCCCTCTGTCTCTGACGCAGAAGTCTCACGTCTTCTGCTAGCATCCCTGAGAGAGTAACAGACTAACTTATTAGCTTTTAAGTTGGGTAAAATCCAAGACTTGACAGTAATATTAATAGAGATGTATGAGGTGCTATAAACAATTTAAAAAGCTGTTAAGTTTTCTTGGGCAACTTTATTGTGGAAAGTTTGACACCAAATTATCAAACACTGGAAGTATAGAGACATAAAAAAGTTTTAATCACACTGAAACTATTCAAAGTCATCTCTCCAGAATTCAGTCCCATAGCCTGCTGTGAGGGCAAGCATTCTCAATACAGACAGAAATGGGACAAATATAACTATGCTCATAAAGGATCATGACCTCGGTTTCTACTAAATAACAGTGATATCACTAGTACTACAGTACTACCACTAATAGCTAACACCTATATACACCTACTATGTCACGGTTTTTCAAAGCACTTTACTTTTATTAAACTCACATAACCCTCATGACAACTTTATGATACAGGTGATGTTACAACCTCCATTTTGCAGATGAAGAAACTGAAGCACAGAGGTAAGCTGTTCAGAGTCACAGCCTACTAAGCGGTGCAGTTACAAGCAACCTGGCTCTAGACTCTGTGCTCTGAAATAGAAGACGCCTGCCTTTCTAGAATATATGTAAACTGGGAGATCTTACATAGGGGAAAAATTCAAATTGTCATTACTGGGGTAAAAATGAGGATGTTTTGTTAAGGTTTCTAGGGATCAGACTTATCAAAGCTACACTATCTACTGCTCTCCATTGTCCCTGTTCTCACAGAGACAAAAAAGCAACCGCCCCATGGGATAAAGAGCCAGGAACATCAGTGAGAAGACACCTAAGCAAACAAACACACACAAATCAGTGAAGTAACCTAAGAAAACTGCCGGGTCAAGCCCTGCCTAACAGCTACATGAATGTCTCTACCTAACACTAAGTCTTTTTTTTTTTTTTTTTTTTTTGCAGCACGCGGGCCTCTCACTGTTGTGGCCTCTCCCGTTGTGGAGCACAGGCTCCAGACGCGCAGGCTCAGCAGCCATGGCTCACAGGCCCAGCCGCTGCATGGCATGTGGGATCTTCCTGGACCGGGTCACGAACCCGTGTCCCCTGCATTGCCAGGCAGACTCTCAACCACTGCGCCACCAGAGAAGCCCGCAACACTAAGTCTTACTTTCATTAAATAACTTAGAAAGTATCTGGTCAGATAGAATGGCTTGCTTTTCAGAGCAGTAAATAGGTATATCTGCCAATTATATATATTGGAAGGAAATAAAACATTGCCAAACACATGACTTTTGAAAATCTCAACAGTAACATTCCCTTGTCAAATAGAAATAATCTAATATTCATTTCTTCTATAATTTTTATACAATGTGTTACATTGTATAAAAGAAGAGATTACAACTATGAAACACTGGTGTTATAAAAGCAGATGGGGTTATGAAAGACAATGAAGAGTTCATGTCTAATAAATAGTTAATAGTATAACCTGACAACTCCTATTTGCTTAGAGTTCAATCATCCTTTATGCATCTGATTACCTGTTGTCTTCCATTTCCTCATTCTAATAAGATTACTATACTATTCTTTGTCATTCTGTGGAAGTTTTTAAACAAAGACATGAAAGATAGATGATTTTTTTTTTGAAAAAAGGAACCAGACACTACATAACTGAAAATGCTCAAAAAATTTACCTTGAAAGTGTCATCATTTTGAGTTTGGTTAGAGTAAATCCAGCTTTGCTTATTATTTCAATTATTTCTCCTGCTTTTGATACTGCATCTGGTTTAATCAGGGCTAATGTTCTATAAAGAAACAAAGAATAAATTTAAAGATAAAAATAGTTTGGCAGTTTTTACTTATAATTCCCAAGCAGTGGTAATTTCCTTAAAAATCCTAGATCAAACATCAAAGTGAATTATAAATACAAATGTATTAATGGCCTCATAAAAACTTAATACAACAGAAGTTTACTATTTTTTCACAAGGAAATAAAAATTAGGTACCCAATCTAGAAAAATAATAAAAGTTTAGACGGAAAAAAAGTTAAGACTCATTTTAAATATGTCCACGTTATAAAACACAGGTGTTTAAGATTTCTATTTCTTAGCATATGCTTTATAAAACACAACAATTCTCTAAAGAGTTGCATTAAACATATCAGCTTGACTTTTGGTCTCTTAGACTTTAACATGTGTATGCCATACACTCAGTTCAGCACTGATTTGGAAATAATATAAATTCTTCTATTAACACTTTATTCATAGCATGAATGATATAAAAAGAACTAAATATCTTCTTACCTGAAGATGTATATGGCTAGCGAACACCCTGCTAACTTTTAAGATCACACTTTCCTCTTAGAGGATACATCAGAGCTATGCGTTCTCCCCTCTGAAGCCACAGAATTAATGGATTTTTAGAGATGGAGATCACCTGAATTTCCTCATTTTACTAACAAGGAAACAAGGCCCAGAGAGGTAACTCTCCAAAGATCACACAGCTGGTCTGTGGCATCCTCAGGACGGAACACCCAGCTCACAGGACTCTTGGGTCTGTGCTCCTTCCACACCACACCACAAATAATGTTGCTATTAATATTAGCAAAAGGGAACATAATCACAAATCCTCAAGACTAACATTTGCGAACGCAAGGTAAAATCAGATTAGTTGGAGTAATTCAGTTTATCTGGCACACAAAATAAGATTAAAAATTGCTGTTGGGCTTCCCTGGTGGCACAGTGGTTGAGAGTCCGCCTGCCGATGCAGGGGACACGGGTTCGTGCCCCGGTCCGGGAAGATCCCACATGCCGCGGAGCGGCTGGGCCCGTGAGCCATGGCCACTGAGCCTCTGTGTCCGGAGCCTGTGCTCCACAACGGGAGAGGCCGCAACAGCGAGAGGCCCACGTACCGCAAAAAAAAAAAAAAAAAAAATTGCTGTCACTTTCCCTTTATTTTCAATTGTTCTGACACTTTGGCATTAACTCAAGGAATCCATAAAAGGAGACTGGTAGGCTTTTTCAAAGTAGACTTTTTTCACCAATGAGACAAACCTAGCTAAGGATATAATGATACAAATATCCTTACTTACAACTGGATATAACTTATGGCTGGCTTTTAAAACTTTTAAATAACAAAAGTTGTTCATTTTAGTCTGATAGGGCTTGTAATAAACGGACTTTTTATTTTGAAGCAAGTGAGTCACTTCTAGCATTTTATATGGCTTCAAAGATACAGTTAAAACTCATCATTTTTTTAGCTCACATTATTTAAAATATTATAAAGCCAAACTAACCCATGATTGTTTATGCTAAACTCTGGAAACATCTTCAAGAACCAAAGCTCTTAAAGAAAATATAAAACACATCGGCAGTGAACAAGAAGCAATATGAAAAAAAATGCAGGTTCATTTTCTCTTTAAGTGCCTACAGGAGACAGAGCGTTGATTACTGTGATTAATTACTCTAAGCAAGTTCCTCTGTCATGTCTTCACTGCTTAATTGTTCAGTAGATAATAGTTAAAATGCATTTTGCAGGGAAAATAAGATCGGCTTTAGGAATCATATGTATTATTTAAAAGTGAAGATAGCACATAAAGAAAGTAAAGGGCCACGAAAATATATTAATAGTGCCGCTGTTATCTGCTGCCGCATAACAAACCACCCCAAAATGTAGTGGCTTAAAACTACAAACAACTTCTCAAGATCATATAGGTTGGCTGGGGAGTGGTTTCACCTGGGATGGGTCGTACTGCTGCATTTGGCTAGTGGGTTGGTTGAGACAGCCAGGCTTCTCTTTCCTTGAGGCCTCAAGAGCTGGAACAGGCAGGGAGATGGATTCTCCCCTAAAGCCTCCACAAAGAAATGTAGCCTGCCCTACCAACACCTTGATCTTAACCTGATGAAATCTGTGTTGGACTTCTGATATATAATAAATTTGTATTGTTTAAGCAGCTGACTGTGGTAATTTGTTATGTCTTCAATAAAAGACTACAGAGAAAACAAACTCTGGAGAGGAAAAACACCCCAACAAAAGAATGGAAAGAAGAAAAAATTAGAAAAGCAGGAAAGCAGTAAAATAGTCGAAATATGTACAAAAATACTAATACAACATATGTAAATGTACATGTACTAGTCTTACCAGTGAAAATCTAGAGGCTTTCAGACTGATTTTTTTTTTTTTTTTTGCGGTACGCGGGCCTCTCACTGTTGCGGCCTCTCCCGTTGCGGAGCACAGGCTCCGGACGCGCAGGCTCAGCGGCCATGGCTCACGGGCCCAGCCGCTCCGCGGCCTGTGGGATCTTCCCGGACCGGGGCACAAACCCGTGTCCCCTGCAATGGCAGGCGGCCTCTCAACCACTGCGCCACCAGGGAAGCTCCAGACTAATTTTTTTTTTAAAGAGCTGCATGCTGTTTATAAGAGATATATCTACAATATAACTTAACAAGGCTGAAAGTAAAGCAATGACAAAAAGATATCAACCAAAAATACATTATCAATCAAATCCATTCTTGAGAAAGATGGCTAAGGCCACCCATTCCTTGGCTGTGGTCTCCTTCCACCTTCAAATCTAGCAATGGAGACTGGGTGCTTCTCACACTGGCATCTCTCTGGTTCTCTGCAGCCAGAAAGGTTCTCTGGTTTTATGGACTCCTGTGATTAGGTCGCACCCACAGGAATGATGCAGAATAATTTCCCCATCTCAAGGCCTGTAATCTTAAATCTGCAAAGTCTCTTTGCCATGTAAGGTAACCGTTGGGCTGCACCCGCAGGCCTGTAAGCCTTATAGATGCCCAGCCTCGAGACAGAAGGAAGAGCCCAGAGAGCAGCAGAAGAGACCTCAATGGTTTAATTGATGGAGGAACTTACATGTCTGAAGCAAGGTCCTGGAGCAACACCCCAAGGTGTGCAGCAGACTGCAGGCAGGCTGTAGCAGCAGTCTTGGCTGCTCAGGACAGAGGGAGGCTACCATTTACTCAGGGGGGAATTGATTTCAGGTGGGCTCATCAGGTAACAAGGGCTAATTAACAACCCTTACAATTAAGAGAATTGGACAGTCATGTGAGGGAAGCAGGGCCTAGTCAATCAGGAGATCTACAGAGAGCAAGAGAACAGCGGTCTTGAATGGCCTGACCATACAGTAACACATTCATAGGTTCCAGAGATTTGAACATGGACATCTTTGAGCAGCCATGATTCTGCCTACTGTACTCTATTGTTTTGGAGTTTATATACTATTTTTCTAGTGGTTAGCTGTGAAACTTTTTCATACTTATTTAACTTAAAATTCTTAAAATTGTATAATATCTTGACCCTTTAGAAAGACTTTAGAACACTTTAGCTCCAATGTTCTCTCTTTCAACTTATAGTTTCATTGTTGTTTTGGACATTCAGTTTTTTGCCTGCATGAGTAAGCCATCTTGGACGATGAGACCACAGGTAAGTAAAGATGAGATAAAGATTGGCTGGGGAGTGGGGAGGGGTGTGCGTTAATTTTTAGCAAGGCCTTGGTAATTGAACTAAAGTCTTACTTGAATGCATTTCAGTGCCTTTTTGCAGCAAAAACTCAACTGCTCACCACCACCTAGGAGGATATGTAAAGTAACAGTAATTGGTATTGAGGGAGTAGTTTCCCAAAGGTGAGAACAGAACTGAACTAATGCCAGTAATTGTCTGGTCTCCTCCCCTAAGAAGTAGCCTTGGTCTACTTAAAATTGTTAGGCCGATTGGCTCAAAGAAATAAAACTCCAGGAACAATGAGAACATGTGTACCTTTGCTCCTCGTGGGTAAAGTGACTTCTACTCCATTCCCAGGAGAGTGCTTCCTCTCTCCACCCCCTTCATTTGCTCCTCCACATATGGCCACATTTAAGGGTTTCTGGTTGTATGCGGCCCTGCCTCTTCTCTCTCAGACCTGCAAGCCCTCATGCAGGACACAGTCTACAGTTCTTCTCCTGCTTCCATCCGGTTAGCACAGCGGAGGCAGAGGCCGGCACCTGCATGGAAACCTACCTCTCTCTGGTGCTCTGTCTCCCACGCTGGATGGGCAAGTGTGCTCTCAGGGTTTGCTCTAAAGGTTTCTCTCTCCCTCAGACAGGCCCCAAGGTCCAGACTGGGAAGGAGGGCAGGGCTGGGGTGGAGAAGTAGGAATAAAGCTCAACCGTTCTCAGAGCTGGCTTACACTAGACAGCCTAAACCAGCACTTTACTTTGATTTGCCTCTGGTGCCTACGTTAGTGCTCCATCAGTTAATATTCGGAAGGGAGAATGGAGACTAACTGAACCCAAGAGATGACAAAAAGACTGTATGACGTCTTTACATCTGAATAGTAAAACCATAAAGCATCAATTTATTACCTTCTAAAATTAAAACTGAATACGCTAAAAAAAAAAGAAAAAAAATTGTAAAGAAAAAAATGTTTTTAAGTCAAATACTATGACTCATAGACAACTGATAACATTTATCCATTTGATTTGAGGAGCTTTATAAGGAGAATAGATTAAAATTAGCTAAGAGAGTAGATCTTTCATTAAGCTCCCTTACCACAAAAGAAAACTCAATATAAAAAAATAATAAGGGGGTGGGAGGAAAATTTTGGAGGTAATAGATAAATTTATACCCTTGATTGTGGTAATGGTTTCATGGGTATACACTTAGCTCCAAACTCACCAAGTTGTATGTATTAAATATTTATAGCTTTTTGTTTGTCTATTATACCTCAATATAGAGATTTTTGAAAAAGAGAATAGAAATGTAAATCGAATGTCAGATTTCTACAGTTAATGGGAATTAGGAAGCTGAGGCTAGTTTGTTAGCTAAATTGAATTATATAGAATTATCTTGATAAGTGCCTCAAAATTAGCAGACGGGCACCATGAAGATCAGCTTTACTCCTCCCTCTCAGTACAGGCTTTACTCCAGAAAGAAAATGGTTGAGTGTGATAAATATAATAGGGATGTAATTAGTTCATAAATTATCCTTGACACTATATAAGACTGAGAACTAGGCTAAGTTATAATTATTACATAGACGCTATTTCCATGGGACCATGATAGACATGCACGTATTTCTTTCTCCATATGCCTACTTCTTTGGTCATTTAAATGAAACAATATATTTTTAAAACTCTTGAATTCTGAAGAAGTTTATTTAAATCACCCAAATGGTTGTTGGATTTAACCCACTTGCAGTTAGGAGAGAATCAGAAGAGAAGATGGTGAAACAACTGAAGTCAGTAAAAATACAATATTGCACATATTTTAATTAATTATATTTATAAAGCCCAAATATTTAAAATCTGTCTTCACATTCTTCTGTTCCTCCTATTTTTAAATCAGTTCATTCAATAGTATTTACCAATATATTAATTAGAGGTTTTAATAAAAAGAGAATGAGTTTTAAAGTCAAACACAACAAGATTTACTTGTTTCCCTTTACTTTGTAGTTGTGTGACTATGGCTGTGCTCCGTAAAATGGAATCAACAACATTCACTGTAGACAAATCAATTAATATATATATTTATTATAATTGTTACAGCTATTATTATTTTATTTTGATTGGGTCATACTATTAACCCTGTCTCCCTAATTCACTTATTTTTGCTACTTTAAATGAAAACTTCAAGTAGTCTTGAACTGAGATGCCTACCACAGTGGTTGCCATATAGCATGTGCTCAAAAATTAAGCTATAAATATTTATTACTTGTAAATAAAGGAACTGTGCTTGGTGTTTCCTTAATCCCATAGACTTTTATCAGTAGATCTCATAACAATGAGATTCCTATTTGTCTAACATTCTATTTTTTTTTTTTTCCTAGTTCAGAGTTGTCCTGGGAATCTTTGGTTTTCCTTTTTTATGAGTCATTCACCACCTCACTGATCCATCACCACCTGTGTACTAATACCACACTGAGCATCAAAGAACCTCCAGAATTATAAAGGGCTTGTAAAGAAGTCACAGAAAGAATATTACTATGGGGGGGACTCAGGTATTAGGTAGATAACCAGCTATTATTTGGGTGGCAAACCTCAAAATATAGTTTGACAGATATTTTTTCCTATAGAATTAAATAGTTTGGGGAGCTTTTTATACATATAGCCTTAACTTCCACCAGTGATCCCTATTTTTCATTACTGCAACAATCACTCCACAAATCCAAAGAACCCCCCAAGTCAGCACAATATAAGCCACAGAAACCAGAGCCAAGAAAGATGACCAAAGAATTAACATTCCATTTCAAATATAGCTCGTGCTGGACTCAGAAAGCTGCAAATTCATAAATGTAGAGGTTGAAAATTACAATGTCATTTTAGTATTATGTTTTCTGGCTAGCCTAATTTTCAGCTACAACTGCAACTTGTTCTGTCTCTCCTCTAAATCAAAACTGAGGGAAAGTCAGAATAACAAACGTAGCTACGACAAACAATGAAGAGAGAAGACCAGAGAGACACACAGAAGGCACCATACTGCAGCTTCTCCGCTTCACAGGAAGAGCCACGTGCAATGGATGGAGGGAAGAAGGCAGGGAGGCAGCCAGCGGGGAGCTCTGCCTCCAAACACAACGACTATTTTCACCAACATAAGCTCATTCATTCAACAAAGTTATGTGGGGCATCCCCTGTGAATAATGCACTGCTTGAGGCATCACCACCATGGCCTTTAGAGATGCAGTTGTGATCCCAAGACAGATTAAGTTTCTTGGTATCACAATGTTTTTGTATATTTTTTTCTTTTCAAAATACTCACATATCCTGTCTTCAATTGATCAGTCAATATTTATCAGATATCTATTACGTCTGTGAATAAAACTCAAAAATAGACAATATATATTCCAAACAATCTAGACAAAAACACCTTTGTCAACTAGATCAAAGGTCATCATTTGAAAACAGGGAGGAAATGAAGAAAAGGAAAGAGTAGATAATAAATTTTAAATTGTTATTCAACGATTCATTCATCTAACACAGACAAGGTGCTTGTAATGTATGAGGAGATGTGTTAGGTGCCACAGGAGACATAAAAATGAACTGAGACAGAAAGAAGACAATCATTTTGCAGGTCCTATCCATTCTCCTGTGATTAAATCCTCCTATTCTTGATTCAGACAGACGCTGGGCTTTAATCCTGCCTCTACTCTGTGACCTTCAGCAAGTTACCTAACATCACTAAGCCTCAACTTCTCCATCTGCAGAATGGAGCTAATAATAATATTATTAGCTTGTGTATTAGGTTGTTGTAGGGCTTAAATAAATGATGCATACAAATCATTTTAACACAATACCTTTTATAAAAATAGCTAACAGATATTAATGCCTATCATTACTACTATTACCATACTTCGGTTAATCACTTTCCTTCCTTCCTCTTCATACCTATTGCTACCATCCTAATCAGTCTATTTTACTACTTAAATTAAAAAAAATGTTTAACCACCAAGCCAGTCATGAAGAACAATGAGCTCTACCTAGTGTATAACATTCTGTTGTATTTTTACTCATACTCATTCCTCTGACCAGCATTCCTCTGACTTGATCCAACTGGGTAAAAATTCAGTCCATCTCTCATGATCCTGTCAAATACCTTCACAAAGCCTTCCCTACTCTTCTACTAGAAATAGCTTTACTTTCCTCTGAGTTTCCTTTGAGCTTCTGGCAATCACTACTTCCCCCCCATAAACCATCTTTAGCTGTACACTAAGACTTACATTTCCAGTTCCCAGTTAGAAGAATGAAGAGAGAGTATAAAAGGTTTGCATTTTTTCCTCTGGAAAATAATCATTGCCTAAGACTATGAGCATCACTTTGTTCCCTGAGTGAAGAGCAAACCACAGAATCTGCTCCACAAAATTCTAAAAATGTCATAATACTGAATTGGATCACTGAAAAATATCTATACTGTAAAAACAAAAGATAGAAACAAGAAGTTAGAATTTGGTATCAAGACACACATAATGTTCTAAGAATTTTAAAAAGATTATATACTTGCTTTCTTACTTTTCTTTCCTACTGCCCAGTTGCCGAGCTGTATATTGATCCCCATAGTCAAGGAGCACCAGTTGTCGAGAAAAGACATTCACTTTGTTGCCTATAAATAAATCTTCCAAGTGAAGGTCTTCATATTTGGTCCTCTTTAAAAAGGTGCGATGATTCTTTACATCATGCTGGAATCAAAAACAATACAATAAAACAAATAATTACCAGTAGGTAATGTTAACCTTATTATAAAACTAGAAATAGTTATTAATTTTGCTCTATTAAACATAAGTTACATTCTGTTTCATTTTTGCTATAAGTACAAATCATAATTTCTTTCATAACTTATGTATTTCCTAGTCTACTCTAGTAATAACATAAAAATTACAAATTTAATACTTTAAAAAACCCTGGATAGAAAGATTTATTTCCAAATCACTGCAGCAAATTAGTGCCTATGAAATCCCAGAAAAATTCCAAATTTATGCTTTCTTGCCAACACAAAATCCCAATACCAAATAGGTCCACCTGCAAAAGGAGTCCTCAACAAAGGGACACAAAGAAACAAGCACGACTCTTTTAACTCAGTCTTCTTCAATTTGACTTTTTGTAGCGATAACAGCATTCAGCAATGGTGACATATTTATGAGCATGATAATCTTTATCTATAGCCACTTATTGACTATCACTTAATCCAAAGCATAAATAATCCCACTTCAGTTTTCTAACCAAAAAAATAATTTCTATTAAAAGTAAAGACACAAGGTATCTTCTTGTATTGGAATTATAATACCAAAATGTTTAAAATTCCCAAAATGAAAAGAATGTATTTTTAAAAGCAACTATAAGAAAGGCAATCCTATTCCTCTCTGGATCCCACCTTCACTCCGTTTGCCAACTTTAAAGCAAAAAAAGGCTCATTTACCATTTCAACAGATCCATCCCCTGGGTAAAATAAAAGCTCATAACGTCGAAATAGTGAAGCATTTGGATCATACCACTCTGCAATGAAAACGAATCTTTCACTATGATTCTGTAAAGAAGGATAGAAGAATTTTAACACTAACATATAAAATATAAGCACTCTTGTAAAAATCATACAAATTGAAAGAATTACCAAATATTTGCAATGAAGAAATTTATTATTACTTATTGTATTGAATAATTCTGCTTTTCAACAGTATGCCAGTTATCAACATACCCTCATACATATTTCCTTCTAATTTCTTATTAAACACCCTTAGATATCTCAAAGATGACTTATGAACTGCTTAATACTTCACAGCCATCCAATCATCCTGGATAAATTGATATTTTTTTAGAACATGAGCTCCTGATCTGACTACTGTGATAATTCAGTCCTTCTGAAAGCAAGTTTACATATAAGCAGATAATCAATAAACTAGTATGAGAAAACAATTCTGAGTGGCTAGCTCTCAATTACGTTTAGAACATAACTGTTCTAAACTTAAGACTCCAGCAGTATTAGAATATTGTTGTCATTCAAATTATAGTAAGCATCTTTACTCTCCTTAGTAATTTCACATGATAGTATTTTTTTATAGAAACAGTGAGAGAATGTGTTAGTCTAGGTCCCTGGAGAAGCAGACACGATGCCAAGACAGGATTAAACATGCAAAAATTCTATTCTGTAAGAGAAATTCTGTACAGGAAATTCCTACAAGAGAAAATAGGGAGGGATCCAGGGAAGGCTGACAGACCACAATACAAATCTGACACTGAGTGAAGGAGAGAGTGAAGGAAGACTGGGTGGAATCCTTCTGGACTGCTCTACAGACTAAGGAAGGTTCAGCAAGACCACTACTACCAAATGTAAAATAGCTAGCTAGTAGGAAGCAGCCACAAGGCACAGAGAGATCAGCTTGGTGCTTTGTGACCACCTACAGGGGTCGGATAGGGAGGGTGGGAGGGAGGGAGACGCAAGAGGGAGGAGATATGGGGATATATGTATATGTATAGCTGATTCACTTTGTTATAAAGCAGAAACTAACACACCATTGTAAAGCAATTACACTCTAATAAAGATGTTAAAAAAAAAAAGACCACTGGGCGGTGCGCAAGTCAGTTAGCCCTCAGAGAGTTCTCCGACTTCCAGGGACAGGCCTGCTTTAGTATCCCTGCTCCTCTCAGTCAGGGGCTGGGAGCAGCCCTTGGGAAGCATGTCCTAACAACAAAAGCAGCAGTAGATTCCAGAGCACAGGAGCTGAGGCCCTTTGATCACTTCAGCTCCCTCTAGTTGAAGATCTGTGAGGTGCATACAATGAAAACGTTAAGTCAAAGAATGGCCCTCCTTCCTTGACTATTAGGCAGGATTTCCCATCATATGTTATTAATATCTTAGCCCCCAAAGGTCCTTCATCATAATAAGCAAATGAGGACATAAACAAGAAAGGAATCTAAGGGTTTTGTTGCTAATTCTGGATTTAGCATCTGATTCTCTGGTTATGGTATATAGACGGGTCCCTTTTATGTTAATAATTCACTTATAAATTCTAATAGTACTATGTCTAGTTATATTTATGATTGTACTCATAAGCTATAATTGAGATAGTTTTTAAGACACTATTTTATTTTTCCCACAATCATCCAAAAGACACATTTAAATGTTTATTAGTCAAGAGAAAACAAAGGTAAGAGATATACTACAACAAGCCTTTCTTCATTCATTATTTTTCATATTGATGCCTATAAATACAGCTTTTTTTATTTTTTAATACAGATTTTTAAAATTTAGGTTTCACTGTGCATTCTAGTATTATACTCTCTTTTTAATATAAAATTTAAATATTAGTGGTTTATTAAAATTTTTACTATCTATATTAAAATATTCATTCACTCAAAAACATCATTGAAATATTGCCTTCACTAAAATAAAATTATGAAATGGAAGAAATGATGAGACATCTAACTGAAGGTAAAAGGGCAAAGAAAGTGATGCAAATGAAAAACCAATGAAACTTGGCACTTCCATTTATCCAGGCAGCCTTAACCACAAAAGCTGCCAATCACACTCTTTAACTCTGAGGCAGGTAGTAGAATTTTTCATGATTCATCATCCAGAAAACAGTTTTAATACAAAGAAAACAAACTGAGGAAGTACTGTTTCTGGCTGACAACGTAGCTTAGAGCAAATCAATGCTACTTTCCAAGAACAACTAGGAAAGTGTGATGTTAAAAAAATATACCTGTTTGATGACGTTGGAGAGCATCTAAGGCAGCCAGATTTGATGATCTAAGATTCAGAAAGACAGGAAGTTCACTGAGGTGAGCACAGCATTCTTTATACTGCTTTTACCTGAGGACCTGTGCTGAGACTTAAGTCAAGCTGGACAAGAGACTGAGAATCCCAAGAAGCTGGCAGGGGAAGGCTGCTAAGAGGCAGAGAAGCTAGCAGAGCTTTTGACAGTGTCATGGAGATAAGTAGACAAACACTGGAATTTGGGCCTACCAATGCAGACAAGACTTGAGGGGCAAAGATCAGGAAGAAAAGGAAACCATAGAGAAGTGAGCTCAAAGCTGTGTTTGTTCAATGGAGCTTTCAGTAGCATCACAGTGCTGGAGGGAGGAAAATGAGAGTTCAAACCCACCAAAAAGGAGACCACTGATAAACTATCTAGCCTTTCTGTTGTGACTCCTGGAGCATTACACTCCAGGAGCATAGGCAAACTAAAGGTAAACAGATCCTTACAAAATTTGAAACAAGTTTTGTGTTCACTCAATGTTCAATTATGATAAGTGATGTTTCCTCCATTCCAGCCCCCTGCATCTCCAGAAATGGAAATATGGCTTTTCATACACAATGTCAAGCTTTCAAAGACAAACTACCATATATACCAAAAAAAGAAGACCAAGAGAAAAAAAACAGACAATAGAAAGAAATCCATGAATACCCTAGTTATTATCTGAAAAGGCTTCAAAATAACAATGATAGGTATGAAAAATATATGTCAAGATTAATAATTTCACCAGAGAGCCAGAATCTATTTTTTAATAAATCAGAAATTCAAGAATGAAAAGTAATTGCCAACACAGCATTCTATAACTAGCAAAATTACCCTTCAAGAGGTGAAGGTGAAATAAAGATATTTTTAGACAAGCAAAAACAGAAAATTTATTGCCAATGCACCTGCATTAAAAGAAATTCTAAAGGAAGTTCTGAAGGAAAAAAGAAAATGATTCAAGATGATTCAAGGAACAGAAGGACTGAAAAACAATGGAAATGTAAATATGTGGGTAAATCTAAATAAATAATGCATATACAAAATAACAATAATGTCTCGTGGGATATAAAATAAGTAGAATTTGAATTCAGATCAATAAGAATAGAAAGGGTGTGAGGGGAAGACAATATTCTTCAAATTATGTGAAGCAAAAAAAGTATCTCCTACATCAGTTGCTCGACCTTTTCTCAAATTCCAATGAACATCAGTGAAGAGAATGTCTCTTAAGCTAATAGGCACACAAACTGGAGACATTTTGTTCAATTTTTCACCCTCTGTTCTGTTAGAATGACCTTTCTTCATCTCCTAGTGCTCAGACAACAGGAAAACAATTCTCAAAATGTTTAATAAATTAGTGCCATTCAAACTTTAAGAAATTAATGATAACCATTAAGCATGACAATAATAATTTTTAGAGTAGCTACTAAGTAGCAGGTTCTTTACATACATTATCTCATTTCATTCTCACAACAGACAATGTAGGTTGACAGAAATAGGGATACTATTTCACGGACAAGGATAGTAAAGCTCAGAAAATTTGAACACTGGTCCAAGGTTACAAAGCAAAGAAATGAGTAAGTCAGCCCTCAAACTTTGGTTCTTCAGACTTTGCAAAGCCCATGTTTTGTCCCACTAAACAGCACTACTTACATAAAATGATGCAAAAGTCAGTGTTAAGGAAAGCATTCAGTGGGCCTAAACTAATGATGAACTGATTTATTTAACTACTCCTCTATGTAAAGTTAAATAATTCTAGACAGGGTCAATTTTGTAACCTTTAACAAACATGTAGGGGAAAGGGTATGGATTATTACAAAATAGGATAAGGAAATCAGGTTACTCCCTGTGACATCAAACATACTTAACAAAATATCTCTTTTCAATTATATCCCAATTTCAGAATCTTAAGAAATCAAGAGTCAGTGAGGTCTGTCCTTATAAAATACCAAAAAAACCTTAAATATAAAACGATATTTTAAAACCTATATAACACCCATATGGAAACCCAAGAGACCCAGAAGAGCTAAAGCAGTCTTGAAAAAGAAGAACAAAGTTGGAGACCTCACATTTTCTATTTTCAAAACACTGCAAAGCTACTGTAATCAAGACAGTGTAATACTGGCATAGAATAGATATAGATTAATCTAATAGAAGGGAGTCCAGAAATAAGCTCATACGTATATGATCAACTGATTTTCATCAAGGGCAGCAAGACCATTCAATGGGGAAAGAACAGTCTTTCCATAAACAGTACTGGGACCACTGGATATCCATAGGCCAAAAAATACATGAAACTGTATCCCTACCTCACACTTTATACAAAAATTAACTCAAATGGATCACAGACCTAAACACCAAGAGCTAAGCTGGAAAAACTGCCAGAAGAAAACATTTGTGACTTTGGGTTAGTAAATGATTTCTTAGACAAGACACCAAAAGCACAAGTGACCAAAAAACGAAACAAAACAACAACAGCAAAAACATAGATAATTTGGACTCCAAATGATACCATCAAGGGAGCAAAGTGACAACCCACAGAACTGGAGAAAATATTTACAAATCATATATCTGATAAGGGAGGGTCTAGTATCCAGAATGTATTAAGAACTCTAACAACTCAATAATAAAAGACAACCCAGTTACAAAATGGGCAAAGGATCTGAGTAGACATTTTTCCAAAGAAGATATAAGAAGATATACAAATAGCCATTAAACCTATGAAAAGATGCTCAATACCAGTAGCTCTTAGGGAAATGGAAATTAAAACCACAATGAGATAATACTTCACACACACTAGAATGGCTATAATTAAAAAGACAGGCAATAATAAATGTTGGTGAGGATGCAGAGAAAATGGAACTCTCATATGTTGCTAGTAGAAATGTAAAATGATGCAGCTACTTTGGAAAACAGTTTGACAGTTCCTCAAAATGTTAAACATAGAGTATATATGACCCAGCAATTCCACTCCTAGATATATACCCAAGAGAAGTGAAAATATAGTATATACCCATATAAAAACTTGTACATGAATTTTCATAACAGCTTTATTCATTGAAAATATACTATACACCCATACAAAAACTTGTACATGCATGTTCATAGCAGCACTATTTATTATAGTCAAAAAAGTGGAAGTGACCCAAATGTCCATCAATTGATGAATGGATGAATTGTGGTATGTCCATAAAATGGAATATTATTTGGCAATAAAAAGGAATGGAGTACTGACTCATGCTACAATATGGATGAATCTTGAAAACATTATGCTAAATAAATGAAACCAGTTACAAAAGATCACATATTCCATTTATATGATTTCACTTATATGAAATGTTCAGAACAGACAAATCTAGAGACAAAAAGTAGGTTAGTGGTTGCCAGGGTTTTCAGGGAGGGAGGGATGAGAATGACTACTAATGAGTATGGTATTACTCTTTTGCGGTAATGAAAATGTTCTAAAATTGTCTGTAATGATAAATATGCTAAAAACCACTAAATTGTACACTTTAATTGGTGAATATTATGGCACATGAGTTATATTTCAATAAAGCTGTTTTAAAATAAAGTAAAATAAAATACCATCAGTTTATGATACCAAACAAAATTTGACAAAGCAGATGTTATTTAGGAAATTACAGAAAGTATATACACACACACACACATATATATATATTGTGTTGCCAATAACTTGCTGCTTTGAAACCATTTTCACTGCGAGTACTATATTCTAACGTAGTCATGACCTCTAAGAAAAAACAATAAAAACAATTACTTTTTTATTGTAAAAAAAGAAAAAAAGTAAATAGATACCAGAGGTCACACTTTTGAGGGGAAAGAATAGAGTTAACTTTTAAAATTCCATCAGAAACCAAGCAACCTAATGCGATGTCAAAAGGAGAGTTTGCAACACTACAGATCAGTTCAATCAATCTCTGATGAATAATTGTCACACAGAAAAAGATACAATAACTATGTCCACAAGATTTCAAAAATGCTTAAGCTCTTGGGTCTGATCTCTTGAAGTTTTGGCATAGAGTTTCACAACAGCACCTACACACAAAGAAAAAATATTTCATAATCTCTCAAACAATTAGCCCATTCCTTCATCTATAACTGTGATTTACCTCAATGAGATTGTTAAAAAACTATATATGAATAATAACAGAATTTCTATTTAATAGAAGAAAGTAACTCTCAAGCAAGTATTGTTTCCTCTATGAAAAAAGGTTTATCATGCCAAGTAAAAATTGTATTCAAACTTGATTTAACCTTAACCTTTGCAGTAGAAACTTTAGTTATTTCCTAGAGTCAAAAGATGTCTAGAGATATAACAGTGGTACATCTGAACTTGGCAGAAAACAATGGTACATCTGAACATCTCATTCAGGCTGGCCTTTCAACTAGTTGCCTCACTACACATACACACACACACAAACACACACACAAACACGAGCACATATTCACATCCACACACCTAACCCAAAGTTACCTTTGAAATTGTAAAAATTTTATTTTCAGCTAAGTTGAGGCAAATCTAGCAAAGAACTCCATTCCTTTTTTTTTTCAGTGATCTCAAAGCTGAATATCATCGTGTTCAAACCCTTCATTTTATGGATAAAGAAACTGAGGCAAGGAAATATAAATAACTCGCATAAAGTCACAGAGCTAGTTAACGACTGAGTTAAAACTTGAAACTCCACTTGCTATGACTCAGATCTTTCCGTAATACTGGGCTTCCAGGGCCAACTCAAGAGGAAGAAACTAACACTTTAGTCACACATAGGGACACCTCCAGTTTTCTGCCAGATCTTCAGATGAGAATGTCACTGCCTGGATGATCACAGGGACAACAGAGATTTCCATTTCTGTCAGAAATACCATTATGCAGAACATTTAAAGATTATGCTCTAGCAATATGAGACTTTTTCTTAAAGAAGCTAAATCATTTTCCTTCTTCTGAACATTTCAAATATAATTTATACATAATAAAGCATTCAAGCACACTTTGTTCCAATTTTGTAAATAATCACCGATGTGCCATCTCATTTTCTTAATATTATAAGCAGATAGCCACACTATAAGGTTCGAAACACACTACTCCCAACATATGAAACCTTGGCATATTGAATATTTTAAGCCGAAGGAGTTTGAGAGAACAACAGAAGCAGGAAGGTCACTTTGACCTTTACCCAACCCTTCTTCACTGAAATAGGTCATAAAACCCTCATGTGAGAGCTGCCCTGCCTATACCCTTCGTCTTTGAAAGCAAAGGGACACCGAGGAAACTCCCAACAAACAGCCCTCTCTGAGTTTCCCCTAGTTTACCACCCTTCCCTCCTACTCCTTAACTTACCATATTCCTCCAAGACTGTCCAGTCTTCATCAAACCCAGCATAAAAATACTCAGGTCTGTTTCCTCAGGTCCTCATTTCCTTATGAAGGCTCCCATGTCACGAAAAACTTATATTAAATAAACGTGTATGCTTTTCTCCTGTTAATCTGTCTTGGTCAGTTTAAATTTCAGAACCGGGGACCCTAAGAGGATTGAGGAATACTTTTTCCTCCCCTAATCACACTATAGTCAAAAAGCTAAGAAGAGAGCCAAAAAAAATGGAAGAGAAGCTTTCATGAGCTGCAGCTGGGGGACAGCAAGGGGACAGAGACGTTAAGCAGCAAAAAGCACAGTGGTTCTGCAAGATGGCAAAGAGTAAGAAACAACATGCCAGTGGTTATGTAAACAATAACGAAACCCGAGGCAGAGTGGGGAAACTGTAATCAGAGTATTATTAATCCTAAACAAAAGTGGTTCCGTTCCTATTGCTAAAGATCAGCACAGAGAAACCTAATGAGCATTCATTTTCATGGCCCCAGAACTTGAGGGATGATGACCCAAATTCTTATTATTCAACGTAATACCGTAGTATCGGTAGGGAACAGTGTTCTGGAAGGACACTCAGGAATGTGACAAGCCAGTGATGATGACTTTAGGGGTACACTGCACACACTCATCTCTCTCACGGTGCATGAGGGGGTCGGGGGACTGGAGAGGGTCCTTTTCAATTTACACCTTTCTGCCCTGTCCTTTTCAATTTACACCTTTCTGCCCTGGTTGACCCTGTTTGGTACTTGTGTTACTTTTATTATTTGACGTCAAGAGGGGTTAAATTGTTTTCTAATTCATAGTTTTCTTTAGAGCTTAATTTCAAATTATATTGAAGACCTGAAGCCAGTTTTTTTTTTTTTTCTCTTTAATTAGGTAAGGACTAACTAAACACCCAGCAAAGATACTACTTGCCAGTAGATCCTCCCTCATATCATATATCATCTAGAACTCTTGGAGTTCTCTTCTACCAACTATACTATAAAATCAGAATGTGAATACAAAAAACAAACAAAACAAACAAATAATCAAAGAGTATAACATGAATGTTAAGGAAATACACTAAGATATAAACAGTTAAATTTGGGTCGCAGCATTCTGTAGTTTTTTTCTCACCTTTATATTGTTATTGTCTGTGTTCTCCCAATGTAAATTTGTTTATAAAATCATAAAAACAGCCCTTTAAAAATCACTGTAAACAATTACATATCAGATATATGATACAAAAAGAATGGGAAAATTAACATTAAAAGCTAAGATTTATTTTTCTCCTACTTCTCTGTATTTTCTAAACTTTATATAGTCAGTACAAAAAATAAATTTCCCTATAAAAAATCTTCATTTTAAAGTGTTTTACATGGTAGAACTTTTGGTGAGCAATTAGATATATAGTGTTTTTTAATTTTATATGAAACTTACTCTTCCCCTCCCCTTAAAAAACAGACAGAAAGATAGACTGGAGCTGGGGGTGGGATGCTTTGAAGCAAAATGCATTCTCCAGTACAGGCGGAATGCAGAGAAAGTAACAGAGGGCAAATCCCCAACACAAAAGCAGAGAGGAGAATATCCTTTTGCATTATACAGAAAGAGGTAAATCCACTGAGAACAAATCTGAAACCATGGTTTCAGAACGAAGAAAAAGGAAAGTCATTCAGATTTTTAAAAGAAAATGTTATTAGTTTCATACAGGCCTCTTAATACAAAGCACAGTCGTATGTGGGAGTTTCTATATATTCTATTAAAATTTGGGTTTGACTTTCAGTTAATGTAAGCATTAGCCAAAATAAAAACAGGTGGTGTGTCTGGAGCACGGTCCTGGAGTTCTGTATGCTCAGTCTCCTCATTTGGAGAATGAGAAAAATCATACCGATTACAAACAGTTGTAAAAATTAATGTGAGCACATTTGTAAAAGGGTCTGATACACAGCGTAGAAAACTGAAAAGGTCTCCTGTTAGAACCAAAAGGCACTGGCTAATGTTCAACAGTAAACAAAACAATGAATTTTTAACATTGTCAATAAATTAGAATGATTAATGATCAGAAGCAAATCAGCAAAATTAAAGGTCAGAATTTCAGGGTGAAGTGATGACTTTCTAATCTCAGAGCATCTCCAACATCTCCAGCTCTTACAGGATTTAAAATTAGAGCTTAGATTTTAGAGCATTCACTTGAAGGGCTGTATGATAGTGTGTTCAATCTCATGTCTACAGTTCAAACCGTGTATTTCAGTATTCTCTGAATTAATAAAATGCTTACAACTGTCAAAGTGACTTGCTTCAACCTATTTATATCTCTACATACAATCTTACCATTATTTAAGTATAGGCCTCACTACTTACATGATGAAAAGGATAAGGCAAAGCTATCACACCTTTATACATCATCTGATTTCCATCCACCAATTCGTGTATTCAACAGATTGACCACTTACCATGTTCTAGGTACTATGCTAGGTACTAGGATACATCAAGACATGACAATGATGATTAGAAACAAACATCGCCCTTGCCTTCATAGACCTTATAATCTAGCACGGAGAATAGCCAGTCAAACAATCACACAAATTATTTTTTTTTGACCAAAAAAATAAAAAATAGAAAAATAAAAAACTATTGTGTTGCATTACTCTTATTTATTTCTAAAAACTTAGAACTCCTGGCTCTGAATTCACTGTTCTACTATATCACAACTGACTCAGTTAAGTAGGTCATTTAATTTTTCTCTCATCTTACTCAAAACCCATTTTACACTGGTTATATAACTAGTCATCAGAATGTGCTGTAAAGCACTTTACAACCTTTATTTTTAATTTCCCTTTGATGGTATGCATTTTTAAATGTCGAAAAACCTTAGATTGTTTTTCCAAATTTATTTTGTAATGCCTTCTAAAAAAGAAAAATGTCATTTTAAAATGTAGCATATGAAAATTGCTGTCCATTCAAATGACATTCTGGTATGAATCATCTCCCAGTTCAGTCTTTTTTTTTTTTAAATAGTAGGCTTATACCATGTACAGGCTGATTACTTAGGTAAGTTTCTTCCATTCATTTTGAAAACATTTTTCCTTCTTTCAATTCCTTTTTGAAAAATAGGTGATAACCGATAGAAATAATAATGTTCGTTAGTAAAACAGGTAAATTTAAAACCATATGTACGTTGATTAAAGCATGATAATGAATGAACTTGCAGATAATGCTAGAAGAAAGGACGGGATTAATACAGATGAGGTAGCCACACCCCGACCCTTGCTATTACCTGAAGGTGTTCCACCACCAAATTCAGGGATTCAAGCATTCTCTTCACTGCCCATATCCTCCTGTCCTTACAGTTAGTTTGTTCAGCTTCTCCCTCTTTTATATCATCAGGTTTTCCAGCGCAGCAGCCCTTTCACACATCCCCAACCCACCAGCCTCTTTCCTTCACTTCCTTCCCTATCCATCGCAGATTCCTTGACTTGTCAATCATGCTGTTAACAATTCTTTTCATTGCACCATTTGGCCAGGACCCAACACTAGATGAAGTTAACCACTGTGCTTTCTCTGTGCTTGCAGTGGAGTTTATAGCTTTGCATTTTACATTTAGGTCTGTAATCCATTTTGAGTTAACTTTTGTGAAGAGTATAAGTTCTATGTCTAGTCATTCATTTTGGGTAATACATATGTAAAAAGGAAAGCCCAGCCCTACATGGGTCACGTGAAACTAACAATCTTTCACATGCGCGTATGCTTTTAAAAATATCCCTTAGTTCAAGAGTAAGTTTATTAAGCTTGTGCCACCAAGTATAATTGTACTTTGGCCTCATACACTTCAATATTACTGGTCAGAAAGAGCCATTCCAGAAATTTCGTCATTTGCAGCAACATGGATGGACCTAGAGATTATCATACTAAGTGAAGTCAGACAAACAAAGACAAATATTATATGATATCACTTATCTGTGGAATCTAAAAAATAATGAAAATGAACCTATTTGCAAAATAGACTCACAGATAAAGAAAACAAACTTATGGTTACCAAACGAGAAAGGGTTGGGGGAGGGATAAATTAGGAGTAGAAGATTAACAGATACTACTACATATAAAATAGATAAGCAACAAGGATTTACTGTGTAACACAGGGAACAATACTCAATATCTTGTAATAACCTATAATGAAAAATAATTTGAAAAAAATATATGTATATATTCTTTGCTGTACACCTGAAACTAACACAGTATTGTTATTGTGAATTAACTATACTTCAATTAAAAAAAAAAAGAACCAATCCATTTCTGATGACTCTATAGTAATCAATCAACAAATACTGATTGGACCTGGCATTATCAGTATTTGGCAATGCATGTGCCAAATTGAGCCTGCTGCCGCTACTATTGCTTCTCTCATTTGCTGGTAGCCTATAGCAAATGACATGGCTCTGAGCTGTGCTGCTTGAAAAGAAAATCCAGGAAACTACAAAGAATTTTCTTTTGGGGTCAGATGGGGAATACTTCAGGATAGCTAAGAACACGGGCTATAGAGTCAGACAGACCTGGGGTGGGTGACATGGACAAGATAGGAGAGAGCCTCTCTGAGCCTCAGTTTCCCCACCTATAAAATGGGAATAGTAATAGTACTTTCCTCCTAGGGTAGTTGTGGGAATTAGATGACTTAGTGTATATAAAGCACTAGGATTTCTGTTGCCTAAGTCTTATAGCAGTGACGGTGGCTTGTAGGGCCACACGTGACTTTCGAGCTGCACTGCACACATTCATCTCCCTTACTGGCCTTTTTCTGATATACAAGAAGGGCCTCTTTTGATTCGTGATGCTGCAGCCTGCACTGCAGCAAATCCTAGTAAGTAGTTCTTTAAAGGTCTTGGCAGAAAAAAACCAGTAGGAAGGAAAAAAGAATTTGTGGCAAACAGAAAACCACAAATGTGACTAAAATTGTATTTATTATGAAAAGTATAGCTACTGAACATATATAGTTATATCTGTAAGTAATTTTTTATAAAGGACATGTAGTAAACCAGAGTCAGTACAAATTTTTGCCCTTTAGGGAACTCAAAGTTATGGGTCTGTTTTTACCAGTACAAAATTGAGCAACAATTTTCTTTCTAAATTTTATGACATCATCTATTACACATTAATGATTAGTATTATAATTCAAACTTCTCAAAGGAAAAGCATCACTGGATAAAAATCACAGATTACATTAATCAACACGAAATTACTGCTGCAAATTGTAGATGTGAAAACTTAAACCATGTGCTTTGGCTCGGCATGGAAACACAGAAATGTTACGGAAAATAATAACAAAGCACTTATATTCTATAGCTAATATAATATTTTAAGTCATATTGGACATTATACTTATAAACAACTTATATGTTCAAAAGAGCAGGTATCATATCTTACCATTTAACTACTCTAAGATGCAAAATTAATCATGTGACTAGTTTCCAGGACCAAGAAGAAATCTGAGAAGCTATGTGAATGTTTACGAAATAGGAGCAAAATCTGAAGAATCTGCCTCCAGTTCCACAAAGCAAAGCAGAAATGTTCTATATTTTATTTAAAAGAGAGAAATATGTACTTAATAAGAAAGCATGTCAGTCCAAGGCTTCTCTGGTATCTAAAATAAAACACAGGAAATAATTTTCAAATAAATTATCTAAATCTTCATTTAATGGCTCAACAGTGAAATAAAATGTCTACTTAAGGTAACTTTTCAAGTAAATTTTTATTCCTGATCGCAATAAGCCTGGGAGAAAGGCAGGAAAAATTGAAAATCATACTCATTATCTAATCCCACATCAATTATAAATGCAGAAGAAACAAAATAAAATATTAATATGGCTAGAAATGTACCCCCATACATAAGTACTTGGGGTAAAGGATGAGTTCATGGGTGTATATGCGTTTGTGTACATGTTAAGTGAAGATGAATTATTTCTGAATAATACATGATAATAGCAAAAAATTATCTTTATTGCTTTTTACAAATAAACTACAAGGTTTCTGAAGAGGAGTTTTGATTATAAATTGCTCCACTGTAATAGAGCCCCTTAACAAGTCCTTTATTCTTCCAGGGACCTTTCATTCTGATAAGGCCTCTAGAGGATATTGGAAAGATAAGGTATCAGCCCAATACATACTGACACAAATGTTACCACCTTTAAAGACTGAACACTTAAAAATGCTTAAAAAGAAAGAAAGAAGAAAGGAAGGAAGGAAGGCAGAGCCATTATTGTTTTGTTTTGTTTTGTTTTTTTACGGTACCAACTATCATAATCTTGCATAAATCAATGGGATACACTGTTTACATCTGATTGCTTGTACTTGTGACTCTTTTAGTGTTCTCTAAACTGCTACTATTTTAGTCAATGTTTACAAATCTTATTTACCTCTCACAACTGTTAGAATCAAATACTGACTCAAGCAGATAGGGAGGGAAAAGGGAGATAAACTAACAGTACATTAGGGGTAGGTAATACACTGTCTAGGTTAATCCTCACCAGAAACTTATCATGGAGGTACTCCCCCAATTTTCACCCATGAGAAAGAGATTCAGAGACATTAAGGTTAATTGTCCAGAGGTTACACAGATCAAACTGCTAGTCAGGGCCAGTGCTGGAATTCAAAGAAAGGTTTGTCTGATGCCAAAAATCAATGCTCATTTCCAGATACCGAAAGAACTGAATCAGGAAAAATATCAAAATGAAGAGTTTTGGGTCAGCCAAAAGAGCAGCAGAGATGAGAGACAGTGAGAAAGGTAGCCTGTCTACAAGGTACATTTGAGCACAAAAGCCGGCTGCAATAATAAATCAGAGGAGATCACTAACAATGAAAACTGGCCTCAATCCAAGAAAGAACAGGAAACATTCTACAGTTATAGAAGGACTCTGTCAAGGTTACTGAGGCCCTTCTTACATGTTTCTGGAAACTGCATTTAAGATGTGTTGTAAGAGATTAAGGAAAAGGAGTTACTCAAGGTCAATATAAGACTCCTAGGGAATGAAAATCAGTTCATGGAATAGAAAAAAATAGAAGAGAAAAAACTACAGTGGCAACAGTAGTATGATGTGGTAGTGTGGATTCAGAAACATAGCAGATGTTTGCCTGGAAATGTCTTTATTTCACCTCCATTATTTTGAAGGGTATCTTTGCTAGTTATACAATTCTATGTAGTAGAACTAACAGTTATTCAGGAATGCATCTTGAAGAACAATACTTTGGATTCTTCTGCCCCAAAACAGTAACTGAGGAGAAGACTATCCCAAGTAACTTCAGTTATTCAAAGAAATGCATCTTTTAAAACTTAATGACAGGGGCTTCCCTGGTGGCGCAGTGGTTGAGGGTCCGCCTGCCAATGCAGGGGACACGGGTTCGTACCCTGGTCCGGGAAGATCCCACATGCCGCGGAGCAGCTAGGCCCGTGAGCCATGGGGGCTGAGCCTGCGCGTCCGGAGCTTGTGCTCCGCAACGGAAGAGGCCACAACAGTGAGAGGCCCGCGTACAGAAAAAAAAAAAAAACTTCATGACAGGGCTTACCTGGTGGTGCAGTGGTTAAGAGTCCACCTGCCAACACAGGGAACACGCGTTCGAGCCCTGGTCCTGGAAGATCCCACATGCCGCAGAGCAACTAATCCCGTGTGCCACAACTACTGAGCCTGCGCTCTACAGCCCGCAAGCCACAACTACTGAGGCTGCAGGCCACAACCACTGAAGCCCGTGCACCTAGAGCCCGTGCTCTGCAACAAGAGAAGCCACCACAATAAGAAGCCCGCACACCACAACAAAGAGTAGCCCCCGCTCACTGCAACTAGAGAAAGCCCGCATGCAGCAACAAAGACCCAACACAGCCAAAAAAAAAAACGTAATGACATTATGTACCAATCATCTATTATGTGTCTGAAACCAGTACTGTACATCTAGTTTCTGAAATTGTCAAAGGTGAAATTTTTAAATGGCTGCTGCTTGCATATCTTACAATTATAGAATGCAAAGCATCATTGTTAAGAGAGAAATACTAATTGAGAGTCATCAAAGTACAAAGTAGTATATTGGGCACAGAGGATAGGAGTGGAAAACATTTACAAAGTTGAATGAGTAAGACTGATGAAGGAGCTTAGACTCTAAATGAGAAAAGATGCATAGTTATTAGTTATTTTTTAAAATTACAGAAAGTATATGCAATTTAGGAACAATTATTATATTTTTTCCATATATTTAAAAACCCATTATAATAGTAGCTTTCAAACTTTTGACTATTACAGTAATAACTTCACATTATGACCCAATATACACATACATGTAAATATGTTACTGATAAATTTCACGCAGCAATATTTATCCTTACTATGCACTGTGTACTAAGATATTTTTTCTTTTCTTCTTTTATTTTTTAAATTTTATTTTAATTTTTATTTTATATTGGAGAATGGTTGATTAACAACGTTGTGTCAGTTTCAGGTATACAGTAAAGTGATTCAGTTATACAAATATATCCATTCTTTTTCAGATTACTAAGATATTTTTTATTCCAGTCTTTTTTTCAAACATCGATAGGGACCCACTAAACTGATTTTATGAGCTATAAGTAAAGCCAAAAACCTTTGAAAAACATTGTATTACCACCCACTGCTCCCTTCACATCCTCTTTTTTGCTTTCAGGCTCACCACCCTCAAAAAGGAGAAAAAAAAAAAAGGATTTTCCCTACTGGAACCAAGCAATATATCAGTCACTAAAATAAATGTGCCTGAATTGCCTGAATTGAAAACAGACAGTACAGAGAGAAACAATTGTATATTCAGAAAGATGGAAGAAATCATTTCTGAGGGGTATTTTAATTCACATTGGCTACTGACCCATCCGTGCATGAGTGTAGTAGCTCAAAAGGAAGAGGAAATTACGGCTCTGTAGTTCAATGAGGTTGTAAGGAAACAGCCTGTCATGCTATTGGGTCAGGACTGAGTGGCATAGTCAAACTGCTTAAAATCCTCATAGAAAGATGAAGCAAAGAAAGAAGCAGTGTTTCTGAAATCAAGTATCTAAAACAGAGTCCAGTGAAACAGCCAATACAACCCTTCACTGGGATTAAGCAATTATATCCTAGCCAGCAAGAACAATCACTTCTACAGAACTAGTTTAATAGCTAAACACCAAGTTAAAAATGTGTACTATTTAAATATTTATTTGTATAAGTTATTTGAACCTATGAGATCGTAACTCAATGCCACTTATAAGTTTTTTCTCTTCCAGCAAGCAATGAAGTACTTGGCAAACTTTAAAAACTATATCAAATTTGCTGCAAGCTTTGTTAGCGTATTTCTCATTACATTTTCCCACTTGCCCAAGAACTGAGACTGAACTTTTGCAGCTTCCCTCATTTCCTATGGGATCTCACAATTTAGCTGTCTTCTATAAATCAATATAAGTGTTAACAAAATATTCTCATTACTATTTTTAAAAATACTTTAGCCAACTGTAAGGAACTAGGAAATTTTGGCTGAAGTTTTAAAATACTAGTTCTCCTCATGATTGGACAGCAGTAAGCACCCTCTGTTGCATTTTGGTTTATTACTTAATACAAGGAAATTTTTAATATCTAAGCAATGTAAAACTGTTTATACCTTTCATCTTACTCTAGTCTTTCTACCTTCATCCTCTTTTCTACTCTTCCAAATTTCAATTTAATTTTGACACAAATTAAACTGTCTTTTATTGAATCCTCTGTTTATTGAGTGAAAGCTATAAAAAAAAAAAGAGAAGAAAATCTGTCTCACACAGATTTGCCAAAATAAAAGCCCACCCACTCAGGAAAATGGTGTGTCTTCTAACTAGCTACACTTCTTACCACTGAACTACAGAGTTGTAATTTCCTCTTCCTTTTAAGGAACCACCTATGCAAGGATGGGTCAACAGCCAAGCACAAACTGTTATTTGAGGAGGGGAAAATCAGGGAACTAGTTCTTACCCATCATCACATCCTAGGAAGAACTGGCTGGCTCTTCCTGGATGATGAATAAAGATAAGTACAGGTAGACCCTAAAATGGTAAGTAAATAACTGGCCTATTTAGTTTTTCTGGGACTAAACCAAAAATGTATCACACTTTAGTTCTGAATGCTACTGAAATACACCCTTAAATACGCTGCAGACCTAGATCAATGAGATGTACCATATATCTCCTTATTCATGGTACTTCTCCTAAACTTTTGAAACACTCTCTCTCAGCTCCTTCAAAATCTTCACATATCTTGTCAAGACACAATGCAAATTCCACCTGCTCAACAAAAATCTCCATGAGCCTCCCAAATGAAAGACATTTTTCAATACTCTGAAACCCCCTTGCATTTTAGCTGAGCCTTTGGAAGCATATTTATAGTTGTTTATATACACAGCTTATCTTTCTACTATAACGTAAGTTCCTGAGGACAAAATGAGGGTATCATTAATTTTTATATCCCTAAAGTGCACATCCCAGGGCCTTCTACAAGTCGGTATTCAGTCAATAACTGGTCAATACTTCAATCTTAGGTTCACATAAGAACCAGTTCCTGGGACTTCCCTGGTGGTCCAGTGGTTAAGACTCTGCCCTTCCAATGCAGGGGGTGTGCGTGCGATCCCTGGTCAGGGAACTAAGATCCCACATGCCCCACAGTGTGGCCAAAAAAAAAAAAAAAAGAACCAGTTCCTACTGAAAACTGTTTACACAACACCTAATTCAACATATCTGAGCAGGTTTTTTACATGACCATTTTATCTGTTGCTGTAAGATTACAAAAAATTAATTGTTTACGTATTCCTATATCTTACTACTTTACTTCTACTTCTTATAAAACGTTACCTTGCATATCTAGTAATTTAGGTTATTACTCATTGCTTGTCACTGATATATTTACAAGTTTTTAAATGTACATCAGTCAAATCATATACATATATTTTTGCACTCAAACAAGCATGAGTTTCATTAATCACTGTACAAACAAAATAGTATTTTCTCAACACCTATGAGGCCCATTCCCTTTCAGTGGCCACTGAGGTATCCACACTTAACCCCTACAAACAAGAGTGATGCGGGAGGGGAAGAAGAGATATACCACCAGACACTGTACTTTGCTCCTCCTGTCTGAGTACTACTAAAAAGTTCAACATCAGTTTTTCTGTTTTTAATAATATAAGAAGAGGCCTACAAAATATGTTGACAGTGTAGGTTCCTCTCACATAGAATGATCTCCAGCACACTCTGTACAGACTGAATTGATATGGGGATAGAATAAGCACCCTTCTAGACTCGGCCCTAGGTCCCGGGTGGGAGAAAGGGGGATATACAGAGGTCAAAATAACAATCCTCATCATCAGGTGCTTTGCAATCGTTCTAAATTGCAAATAAAAACCAGGAGACATGAAAAAACAGCAAGAAGGACTTCCCTGGCGGTCCAGTAGTTAAGACTTTGCCTTCTAACGCAGAGGCTGTGGGTTCAATCCCAGGTCAGGGAGCTAAGATCCCACATGCCTCACGGCCAAAAAAACCAAAACATAAAACAGAAACAATATTGTAACGAATTCAATAAAGACTTTAAAAATGGTCCACATCAAAAACAACTTAAAAAAGTAAAGAAAAAAGACCAGCAAGAAAACAATACAAAAATAATTCAGAGATAGGTTGTATGACACAAAACTACAGGCGTTTGAAGAAGAGCAGTCTGTCTATATGATCATCATGACAAAAGCCACAAGGGCACAAAGCTGGGAATAAGCATGAGTATTATTGGCAACCTGGGAGGATGCAGCTGTACAAGGACATAAAAAGTTCAACAAGTAATATGTTTATATTTTAAAAACAAAATGAAAATAGTGAATCATTGAGCTAGTGAACAGTCTGAGTAGAGAAATACAATCATGAGGTTAATGTCTCAATTCATCTTAGTAGGGATATGCGCTCTTGAGGGAGGAAGCTTATTGCCAGTATCTAGAAAAGTATCTAGCAAAAGTAGGCGCTCAATAAATGTTTTCCAATATAATGGCTGGATGTATGGATGGACAGATGAGAACATAAAGATTCTAAATCAGGGAGACCAATTAGGAGACAAATCAGATGTCTTAATTCGGGACTAAAAGTGGTTACAGGAAGAATGAAGAGAAGTGATGGATACAAGAGACAGATTTAAGTAAGTAGTAATAAGTCAGTGACAGAAAGGGAAGAGATATAGGAATAAGAAATAGAGATTGAGCAAAGATTTTTCAAAGTTTCAAGCCAAAGTGAATGGGAGAATGCAGGAATCTTTTCAAGGTAAAAATAAGATTACATTTAGGCCAGTAGATTTTTGAAGTGAAGGCAGAGCTTCTAATTATTACAGTAATCACTTGGAGTTATGAGACCAGAATTTGAGCAAGAGAAAAGAACTAATGACTTAAGAGTCCCCCCAAAAATGTATTCGAATAGATTAAATCTAGCAACTTCATGAAAAATTCCCAGAGGAAAAATATCTTCCAAAACACATCATCATTATAATCATCAACATAGCAATAACATAACTCTAATTTATTATCAGTATTATTATTAGAGCTGCTAACATTTACTGAGCCCTTACTATGTAGCATGCACCATAGTTATTTGCCTATATTATTGCACTTAGTCCTTACAACAACCCTAGGAGGTTGTTATGATTGCACCCATTTTCCAGAATAGGAACCTGGGGCACAGAGTGGTTAAGTAACCACATTTATTAAGTGCCAGAACCAGGACATAAATCGAAGTCTGATAAAAACACCTTTTTCTATACCAAGAGTGTCTAAGTTTCTACACCAAATATTCTCTAAGATCCTACTCGGGGAAAAATAACTCAACATTTCTATTTTTTTTAACTCTTAATCTATTAAGGTTTCTATTATTGTGAATTATTTACAATGTATGTAATGTATTAATACAGTAGTGTATAAATTATAACTGAACACTCATTTATGAGGGAGAGAGAGATGTTCTATTTCTTTTTCTAGTAAGAATGTGAGATCAAAACAGCCTAGATATATATATATTTTTTTATATATATATATATTCTCTCTCCTGTCTACCTTTGTTTCCTACAAGAATTCAACGTCAACAGTTTTATCTTTTTTCTTTAAAAACAGACCACTTATATACCCAAAAGAAGGGTATCGGGCTTCACTGGTGGCGCAGTGGTTGAGAGTCCGCCTACTGATGCAGGGGACACGGGTTCGTGCCCTGGTCCGGGAGGATCTCACATGCCGCGGAGCGGCTGGGCCCGTGAGCCATGGCCGCTGAGTCTGCGCGTCTGGAGCCTGTGCTCTGCAACGGGAGAGGCCACAACAGTGAGAGGCCCGCGTACCACAAAAAAAAAAAAAAAAATTAAAAGCAGGGTCTCAAAGAGATATTTATATACCCATGTTCACAGCAGCATTATTCACAACAGCTAAAACGTGGAAGCAATCCAGTGTCCATTAATGGATGAATGGATAAACAAAATGTGGTATACACTTACAATGGAATATTATTCGGCTTTAAAAAGGAAGGAAATTCTGACATATGCCACAACATGGATGAAAGTTGAAGACATTATACTGAGTAAAATAAGCCAATCACAAAAAAGATAAATACTGCCTGATTCCATTTACACAAGGTACTCAGAGTAATCAAAACGACAGAGACAGAAAGCAGGATGGTGGTTGCCAGGGCTGGGGGAGAGGAAAATTGGGAGTCATAGTTTATTGGTTATAGAGTTTCAGTGTTACAAGATGACAAGAATTATGGAGATGGATGGTGGTGATGGTTGTACAACATTATGAATGTATTTAATACCACTGAATTGTACACCTAAAAATGGTTACAATGGTAAATTTTATGTTATGTGTATTTATCACAATTTAAAAAATTGAGGGAAAAAAACAGACCACATATGATCAGATGAGAGCTCACTTATTCATTCCAAAAATATTTATTAACTGCTTCTCTTGTGCCAAGCTCTGATGGTACATTCAATGATTTCTAAGAAATAATCCCTGGTTTTAAGGAGGTCTGTAAGGAAGTCAGTAATGTAAAAGCCAAATATATAAACAAATCATTATAAGTTAATACTCTAAGAACAATAATAGTGATAGTCAAGAGCTAGCACTTTCTATTAGGTACCTGCTATGTGTTAAGCACCTAGTTCTAAACACTTAGGTATTTTATCTGAATAACAGTATGAGAGAGACAGATTATTACCTGTACTTTACAGATAGTAAAACTGACTCAGGTAGGTTTAAAAACACACTCAAGACTACCCAGGTTAGAAACAAGTGAACCCAGGCAGTTTGATTCCAGATCCCATGCTCCTAACCACTCTCCTCAGAGTGGTGGAAAGGGGATCTAAGGGAAATAGGACCACACAGCCTACATACACTGCTCTGTTTGCTACATCTCCAGAACCCAAAATTAAACTCTTTCATTTTAACTGCTTATTGAAACAAATCACATCTTAAAAAGCAACACAACAACAATGGCCTAAAAATCAGGCCATACTTGTCGGACTTGTAATTCTAACAATGCACTGAAAAATGTATGTTGCACTCTGCAGTACTATAGTTCAGAAAAAACTACATCACAATAGGCAACGAAACACTTTTGTTTAAACTGCTCCCTTGCTTAAATCACACTGAAATGGAGTTATAGAATACAATATGGAGAACAGTCTTAAACAAACCAGAAATCTGATTTTCAGAAGTTGCATATTTAAGAGTCAGTCACCATCTATTTTAAGCCAAATACCTGCTTCTGTGTGACTTCAAAGGCATTCTGGAGTAAACTATACAGATGGTAAAGTTTACCATTCAACAGGCTTCTAAAGTTTAGTCTAAGTCTCTATGTACCTCCATCTACCCTGAATGACATTATAATAGAAATCAACAGTATATGAGAACCTGCTATGTCAAGCCAGCTGCTTCCAGTAAGGGTTTGTGAAAAGCGGCTCCAAAGAACAAACTTCACTGTCTCAAACATTCTGAGAACACAGTTGATCATTAAATATTTATTACCTGACTAGTAGGCAAATAAACATAGCAATTCCTATGGCTTTACTTAGATGCCACAGTGAGAAGTACAACAGAAACGAAAAGACTACAACCAAAAGGTTTGTATCTTCCCATTACCACAGACTAGACTTTAGGCAATAACTTGTTTTGTACTAAATCTTTACCAGTCTTCCTCCAGGGTTTCCTTCAAGGATCAAGTATTCTCTTACACTGAATTGTGTCAAACATTAACCTTAACTTTAGTGTGGCCAAAACCATTTTCAAACCTGTCCAGATTGTTCTCAGAAGGCTATTGCTTCCTCATAAATTCACCTTGAAAGGCAAACAGAAGGTGAGCTCAAGTGAAAAGGGTCTCATGTAGACTCTGATTTGCTAACTCTAGCTTAGCATTTCTCATTAATAAAGTCAGACAAGCAAATTACATTAGGAGGAAAAGTTAGGCGAATTACTAAATTTAGTTAATTTTCCTTTTCCATGTAAATTCTTTAAGAATTAAGGTAAAATGTTGTAATCCTTTTTATCTTTAAAAAAAGTCAGTTTAAGGCCAAATATCTTCTCCCCTTGTGAAAAAGATAATGTTCAATGTGAGGATTCTACATATTTCCAAGGTTTTCTTTTTAAAAAGTCATTTGAGATAATATCTCAGAAGTAGAATGCATTATTGTTTGTCTTTAACAGAAAAAAAAAGTCAGTGCTGCAGTAAACAGAACACAAACTCATGTGTTTCCCCAACTATGATGCTTAGGAATGCACCTTCCATTTAATGCCTGCTTAATTTTATTACAGAGTAAAAAATGCCAGAAAAGAACCACTTCCATAGTATAAGTGTAAATCAGAAAACTGATCAAATAAGAATCATTTTAAAAGGCATATATCCACTTTCAGAGAAGAAAGGACTTTTTGAAACTTTTTCAGCTTGGGCCCTATAGATCCTTGAAAATTCTTCCTCTCAGACTTCTGCAGATCACTACCGTAAAAATTTACAATAACGCCACGTTAAATGCCATGTAAAAAAACAATGCCACATACTGCCTACTAGGGGAAATCTTCTCTCTGAAAAGCAAGGCTGAAAGAAAACAATTATTGTTAAAAGTCTTTCCAGACCAACCCTAGCCAACTGGTATTTCTGTATACTTGGAATCTAATTTTCACCGAATTTCAGAGATCAAAGGAACATTAATGATAAGGAAACAGAAGTTCAAATAAATTAAGTAACTTCACAAGAGTTTTGTGACTTGCTAAGTAACAGAGTTTAACAAAGACCCTTGTTTCCTGATGGGCAGACTGATGTTTCCATAGTAGAACGCTGGGTCGTCATCCGGCAGGTTTGTGCAATATAAATTCTCTCTATAACCAAATTCTGAGCTTCTGGAGGATAGTGACTACATCATTTATTTCTTTTGAAGCTCCAAAGTGATTTTCCTGGTTCTGGGACCCCTAATAAAAAAGTCAACTATATACTACCAAAATAAAGATCGAAAGGAGTAAATAAATGTGTTTAGCACAAGATTTTAATAAAATGGCAAAAATCCACTCCTCAAGATAAAAAACAAAACCCTACACCCATTTGTTTGTCTATTTCTATTTCCAGAAAAATTCAGAAGGAAGACATTTTTTCTTACTTTTTTGAATAAGTATGGCTTCTCTGACTAGCACTTTAAAAAATACACTTAATGAGGCTTCCCTGGTGGCACAGTGGTTGAGAGTCCGCCTGCTGATGCAGGGGACACGGGTTCGTGCCCCAGTCCGGGAAGATCCCACATGCCACAGAGCGCCTGGGCCCGTGAGCCATGGCCGCTGAGCCTGCGCGTCCGGAGCCTGTGCTCTGGCAACGGGAGAGGCCACAACAGTGAGAGGCCCGCGTACCGCAAAAAAAAAAATACACTTGATGAAAGAGTAAGTGACTCCAGGAGAAGAGTTACCCATCAGGGACCACTTGTCAACAATTATCTGAACCACAATATTCGAAAAGAGAAATGGATCTGAACCAAAAAAGAAATACTGGGTCTAACTATAATGGCAAGAGACTATTAAAGCAATTACACACTATTCACCTAATATTCAATTAGAAAACTGACTTCATTATTGGGCTAGAAGTCATCTGATAACACAGAAGATTAGAATATAAGTGGTATCTGTAAATTTCTTGATCCAAAGGGCTGTTGCTAAGGTCACGAGTATACGAAGCCTAATTTTGTTATGCCTTTATCCCATAGCCACTGTGTCACTGGGCCTGGAAGTGAACGTGCTAGCCATTTACGATGTGTCCCTCTAGACCTTCACTATGCTCTTCTTTAACCTGCTCTGAGTTTGGCCAGCCAACCAGCATGAGCTTCATCAAAAGATTCCCTTGTCCTTGGACTTTCACATGGGTCCAGCCAGTAGGAAGCAGTGGCTAAAGATCAAAGGAAGAAAAGTGAAGTCAAGATATTTATTCTCCTTTCTCCCTGCCAGATCACATTGGTCAGTTGCTCCTCTCTACAAAAGGCCACAGCTCCTGTCAATCTATCTAGATGTCCATTACAGCTACTCTGCTAGCTCTCTCCTTCTGCCCTGGGAACAGGTCTATAGGTAGTATTGGCTCCCTGCTGTTGCTAGCCCCTCCCCTCATACTGAACCATCCCTTGTTAACTTCTCTTACTTCTCCCCACACCTCTATAATTAGTCTCTTTAGTAAACTTTTCAATTATCCCAATTGAGTATACTGTATCTATATCCTGCTAGGACCCAGAATGATACTTTGGAATACAGGTACTTCCTGCCTCACACTGCCAGTCCCAGATCATTTTCATTGGGGGCAGTGGGGGGTGGGGGTCACCTTCAGTTACTTGTGCTTATGTTGTCATATCCAAAAGGGCTTTGCCTAACCCGAGGTCACATATATTTTATTCCTATATTTTCTTCTAAGAGCTTTATAGTTTTAGCTCGTACATTTTGGTCTATAATCCACTTTGAATTACATTTCAGAGTCTTATCTTTTTGCATATGGATATCCAATTGTCCCAGCACCATTTGTGGAAAAGACTACTGGTTCTTCATTGAATTGCACTGGCATTTTTGTTGAAAATCGACTTACCATAAAAGGTTTATTTCTGGACTTTCAATCCTGTTCCACTGATCTCCATGTCTAGCCTTACACCAGTACCACACTCTCGATTACTGTATCTTTTTTTTTTTTTTTTTTTTTTGCGGTACGCGGGCCTCTCACTGTTGTGACCTCTCCCGTTGCAGAGCACAGGCTCCAGACGCGCAGGCTCAGCGGCCATAGCTCACGGGCCCAGCCGCTCCGCGGCATGTGGGATCCTCCCAGACCAGGGCACAAACCCATGTCCCCTGCATCGGCAGGCGGACTCTCAACCACTGCACCACCAGGGAAGCCCCAAGGGTCAACTTTTAACTCTATCCCTGACTCACTCTTTCTCTTAGACCTCAGACCCAAGCCATCAGGAAATCCTGTTAGCTCTACCTACAAAGAATATCCACCAAATAACTCCACTACCTCCACTGCAATTATACTACTCCACGCCACCATACTCTCGCCTAGATTATACCTTATGACTTGTCTCTCTACTTCCACTCTTGACCACTGCCCCCGCCACATCTATTCTCAAAAAAGCAGCCAAAGAGACACTGTAAAAATGTAAGTTGAACCACCTCACCCCTCCTCTTAAAATCTGCAGACTCAAACTTCCTATCTCTATCAGAATGAAGTCAACCCACTTTCAATGGCCTGCAAGATCTGGCCTCCCATTACCTGCCTGATCTCATCTCCCACAACTGTCACTCTTACTCTTGCTTACTGTGCCAGAGCCACACTGTTACTTGAACACAGGGCATTCTCCACCTAAGAGCCTCTCCATTGGCTACCCTACTTCCTGGAATCTTTTTCTCCAACATCTGCATGGCTCATCCTTTCTCACTCTCAAGTCTTTGCTCAACTATCATCTTCTCTATTAGACTGACTCTGGCCATGTCCCTTTAAATTACACTTACCACCATTACTAGCACTCCCAATGTTCATCACCCTGACCACTTTTTCCCTATAGCATTTAACACCTTCAAATATTATGTATATTATTCTTAATATGTTGATTATTTATTATCTATCTCCTTCAATAGAATGTAAGACCTCTTAGGGCAGGAATTATTGTCTGTTTTATTCATGGTTGTATCCCAAGGGACTAGGTATACGTATGGCATATAATAGGTGTTATTAAATATTTGTTGAATGAATGGAGGAATAAATAAATTCAGCTTTTCAGGCATGAATAACGTTTAATTTGATAATGGCCAGTGGATAAGTTATGCTTTTTAAATTCATTCATTCAACAAATATTGAGTTCCTTCTCTTTGCCAGGCACTGCGGCAGACAATAGGGATATTCAAAACAGACACGTCCTGTTAACATGGAGCTTGCTTACCAACCTTCTGTTTCTCTTCATAGCATGTTAAAAAAATGGTGTAATTCCTGTAATAATAAGTGTTATAAAGACAATACAATGCATAAGTAAACGTGTTAATGATTAGGAACAGAGAGCTAGGAGTCTTCCTTCAACTAGAATAGACAGTAAAGCCCACTATGAGGAGATTTCATTCGAAGTAAAACCAGGATAAAGAGAAGCCATTCATGCAGAATTCTGCGGGGAGAAATATTCCAGAGAGACAAAAAGCATAAAGCTTCAAAGAGGAGATGGAGGGGCTTCCCTGGTGGCGCAGTGGCTGAGAGTCCGTCTGCCGAGGCAGGGAAGATGCCTCGTGCCGCGGAGCGGCTGGGCCCGTGAGCCATGGCCGCTGAGCCTGCGCGTCCGGAGCCCGTGCGCCACAACGGGATAGGCCACAACACTGAGAGGGCCGCGTACCACAAAAAAAAAAAAAAAAAGAGAGAGCTGGAGTTTGGTGAATTCAAGAAAAAAAAAAAAGTCAATATGACCTGAAGGTGGTAGAAGAGGGATAGATAAGGTGGGGGGGCATCCTGCCTCCACTGCGGAGGCCCTAAACCCACCCTGACATTTTTAGCAATTTAGACGCATCCTAGAATGTTTTTATATCACCTTCTCTCTCCTGTGCTTCCTCTCCTACTTTTTTCCCTCTAGGGAAAATGCCAATGGCACTGAGTGCCAGTGTCACTGAGTCGAAATTTGAGAAGCTTATTCCTTAGCAGACTTGGTACTTCTGTGCAAATCAGAAAAAGTTGTGCTTTCCTCACAACACTTTCTGTCATCTATTAGAAAAATATGTAATAAATAAGCGTATCTGCAATTTACTCAGAGTTGTGCATGTGCAGTACAACATGCATAGCAGCCTGTAGGGCCCTGGTTGCAGAGACAGAGGACGGTAGCTCTTTGCAAATCAAACTGGTTCCATTTTTCCTCTAATTCAAATACTGAATGCTGTGGATGTTAAATATACACGTAGCTTTTCATACACTGCAATTATTACTATTCAGCATTAACTACAGTTGGCTACAGATTCTGTTAGCTTTATCCTCATGCGAAAAGGAATGAGTCTGAGTATTTCTGAGATGCAGATTCAAGGTGCTGTAAGCATGAACGTACTTCCGTAAAAGTGGCAAAAGCCTTGACTATATCAGCAAGTGTTAGAAGTACTGATCATCAGACAGTCTAACAGAAGAGCTACATATTAGGGTAATCTTCCCTATCTTTAGGAAAAGTTTTTGCCTACATTATTTCATGTGACTCCTGGGTTATATTAATTTAGTAGTTTACTGTTTTGGGTTTTTTTTTTTAAATAAGATAAAGGATATTTTGATGGAGTAACAGATTCTTAAAAACCATTTTCAAGTTTAATCCCAAAGGAGGCCATTCTTTTCATCACCTAGGCTTCCGTTTCCTAATTTATGAAAAGGAAAAGTGTGTGTCTTCATGAGAAATAATCTGTGATACTGTGTTCTTTCTAGATGAATGGTATGCGTATGCCACATTGATATAATTAAAATTAATGAGCAACTAATAATATCCATAAAGAATATCACTCCCGAAAGAATGCATCCAGTGATAAAGGAGTGCCACCTAATGTTCAGTGTGGACTTCAACATATCCAGGCCACACAGCCATGTGACAAACACCACCCCTCAATTGGAGCCCTGAAATTATATATTAAATCATGGTAATTTTGCAGAGGCCCTAATTGAGTATCAAAATAAGAATTATGACTTCTTGAAGAAAATTTGTATCACTCATATGCTCTAGAAATTGATTTTTCAAAAGGAAGTAAACAGTCTTTACTTTTCTCTATAGCTACAAAAAAAAAAAAAAAAAGAGGACAAGAAGAAATTTACTCCTAAAATATTTTAAAAATTTAAACACCTTGGTCTCAACTGCAGTAGACTAGAAAGAGCCCAGGCTTCCAGGCTAAACAGGTTCAAATCAGAGCCCTCCCACTCAACAGCAGTATAACCTTGGGTCTTTCAAACCTGAGACTGTTTCCTTACATGAAAAGAACTTAATTTACAGTAGGCATAAAATAAATGATAGATATTAGTTATTAAGGAAAGTACATCTCCCATTATGATTTATAAGCTAATAAGTTAACTTAGTTTTTAATAGATCCCCTTCCAGTCATCAGGGCTTTAAGAAATGTTTTACTGAAAAGACAACACATGCCAGGTCAACAATTTCATCCTTCTCTAATCCCTTGCATAAAAAAATGACCTAATCTCAGTTCTTTTCTGATCCTTCCTCCAACCAGTCCCAAGTAAGTTTAAAGCATTTTTTTTAGCCACTAAAGAAATTATCAGGTTTAAACAGCAACTCTGATGAAAGAAGAATAACATGCACTCAATTCTCTTCACTCACTTTCTAACATCTAACACATTACATAGCAGGGTTTTAAACAATTTAAAACAATAATTTTTAAAATCCAGTTAAACTATTTCAAGAATATCTTCCCCATGACATTAAAAAAAAAGGGAGTAATCTGATGTATGTGTGTGTGTCTGTGTGTGTGTGTGTGTGTAAAAGAATCTTTTATTTTTAACCCTTGGATTAATATCATCAAACTTTATTAAGTTAACTTTGCAGTTCTCAAAAATTAAGTCTCTTTTGAGCCTAATCTTCCCTTTAATATTACAGATTTATTGTTTGTATAAGTGACAATTTAGCTGTAACAGATAAGAACAGTTTCATGACAGCTCAGTGTATTAATTAGGAAGGTCTTTTAAGCACACTGTTACTGAGGGCCTCCATGGGCCAGGCCTGGGAATGCAAAGGAGCATAATATTGGGTTGGCCAAAAAGTCTGTCCAGGTTTTTCCATAACATCTTACAAAAATCCCGAATGAACTTTTTGGCCAACCCAATAAATAAATCCTGCTCTCCAGGAGCTCACTCTCCTCGGCACATTACTCAGTCCTCACTCTGAGAGCCAGAAGGCAGATTACAGAGATAAATTCCCAATGCATGTCTTTGAAAGCAGATAGAGCCCCTTCTCCACCAGCACTGCATTCCCAGGAGACTAAGCCTTTGGGAAGAGGCAGAGGGGATCATGGAGACCGTAGGAAGAATAGGCAGGGCCAGAGACGTCGCTACTTCCTTCTCTCTCCTGGCCTTGGAGGTTTCTCTCTTTTCTCTCCTGGATTTTAGATGTCTGTCCCTCTCCCTCTCTCTTGGTCCTGGATTTCTTTCTCTCCCTCTCTACCTCTAAACTTTGGACAGCTTTCTTTCCTAGGGAAATAAAAGGATATTTAAGAAAATAGAGAATGCAAAGGAAAATAAGGCAAACAGTGTAAAAAAGGATCATAAAACAGAACTGAAGTTGGTATTTACTGATATGGTATTGACTAAATAAAGTTTTTAATTCCTTCTCTTATTTAAGAAATTAGAACTACAGCAGTATGGAGTCAGTCACATCTACATACAGCGATGCACACCGCATCTAGACATGTGCACAGTGTGGCAGCAAGAACATCTCACTGAGGGAGAAGACATGTGGGCCTCTGAGTACTTCCCAACCTAGCTTCCTCATCTATAAAATTTGGGGATAAGACTAGATTGGTGGCTCACAAACATTCTCCTTTTTTTTTTTTGCGGTACACGGACCTCTCACTGTTGTGGCCTCTCCCGTTGCGGAGCACAGGCTCCGGACGACGCACAGGCTCGGCGTCCATAGCTCACGGGCCCAGCGGCATGTGGGATCTTCCCGGACCGGGGCACGAACCCGTGTCCCCTGCATCGGCAGGCGGACCCTCAACCACTGCGCCACCAGGGAAGCCCCACATTTTCCTTTTTTTTTTTCACCAGAACCTACAATAAGAACTACAATTTCCACTAGAACCAATACACACACATACACCCTCCACAATGGAAAAAAAAGTTCCATGAAACAATTCTTATCCTAGAATGTGCAATGTACTAATATTTTACACTGTTTTTAAAAGCTAGTTGCTATTCACAATTTAGAGTTCATAATCCACCAATGGGTCCCAACATCAGTTTCAGAAACACTGGTCTTACGAAAATCCAAAGTCTCCTTCAGCTCGAAGAGTTTATGATTTCATACCACATAGGGCTTATATGATCTGGCCTCAGGCTACCTCTCAAGCACATTTCTGCCACTCTCTCCCTCACTCTTCTCTGCTCCAATCTTACTGGCCTTCTTGCTGGTCCCTGGACAGAGCAAGCAGGCTCCCACCTCAGAATCTTTGCCCTTGCTATTCCCTCTGCCTGGACTACTCCACTGCTAGGGTTATTAAGGCTCTCTACAGTATCACTTCATTCAGCTTTCTGCTCATATGTCAGCAATCTAGAGAGGTTTCCCTGGCCATCCAATAAATACCACCTCCTTCTACTTTCTTCAGTCTCTTCTCCCATAATCTAACTTTTCCATAGCACTTATCAATAATTAACACTATATTACATGTTTGTTTATTGTGTGAATTCCCACCCCCAGAAATTTTAGCTCCATAAGGGTAGGACTTTGTCAGTCATTGCTGTATATCCTGGATGCCTAGAACAGTGCCTGGTATATGACAGGAACTTAAAAACAACTGTTGAATGAATGAATGAATCTAGAGTTCCCTCTCAGAATACAACAGCCTACTGTTTGAGACTTAGAATTTTAGATTTTCTCTGGTGGTAAACAGCCCTTGATCAAAAACAGTTCTCCACTCCTGGTCTTTACCAAAGGGACTAGCAGGGAAATTCAGCGAAAAGTTAACTTCCCTTCTTTTCAACTACCTTTTCAGAGCATTATTATTCTTCCTTGAATGTCCGTGCTTCTCTGCTCTCTACTGATTTTGATATTCCTCCTCACATGCAATTCCTATCTCTAAAGGACATTATGAATTAGTTCAGAATCTTAAATGCCTTAAAAAATGGAAAATATTATGTAAATATCAGGCACTATCATTATTAAACCTGCAGCTGTGCAATGCTTCTGTCAGGTGCTAAAATGAAAAAAGAAAGTGAAGAAGGGGAGGGGAACCAGAGTAACTGGAGGTGCTACTTTAGGTTGAGTGGGCTAGGAAGGCCTCTCCCACGAGGTGTCATGTAAGCATCGGAAAAAGTAAAGAAGCATTTCAGGCAAATGGAATAGTAACTGTGGCTGAAGTCCATGTAATTCTGGGGGAAAAAAAGATGTAAACTTTTAAAGACGTATATCTCAAAAGGTTAAACCAAAAAGAATCTGCTTTAAAATCATATTAATATGCACACCTCAAGTACTTCCCAATAGTCACCAGATGTGTGTGTCTTGTGCCCACCTACGACTCACCCAAAGGGACATCTGGGTCAATAGGCAAAAATGTTCAAAAGAAAGAGAAAAAAAAAAAACATTTGTTAAGTAGGCTGAAGCTTGAACAATGAACCACAGTGACACTTTCCTACTGTTTCCAAATGCCTTCTAGTAAATTTAAGGAATCGATGTTGACATTAGCATGCTAAGTTTAATTTGGGATTTATATATATTCAAAGTTGAAGAAAATGTGAAATTCAGTGAATGAAAAATAACACAGAAAAAGGTGTAAAGTTAACTAATCTTGTTTTTAATTAACACTCCTACATAGTGATTAGTCTCTCCTCTCCGCTCCTACATTCATCAGGTCTCTATCTTAACACCTGTCAATAACAACAGTAGTAGCAACAGCTAACATTTATTGGATGCTTACAATGTATAAAGCATTAAGCTAAGCACTTTATCTCTTTTAATCATAACAATATTCCTATGAGGGAGTTAGTATTATTATCATGTTCATTTTACAAATGAGGAAATTGAATTTCTCTAAGTTAGTAGTACAATGTTACAATATATCATATTTCTCTCTTCCCTGCCTTCCCTCTTCCCCCAAGATTGTGAGCTCCTTAAAAGATCTAGTCTTATTCATCTTTGTATCTCAGATTTACGGCATGTAGCAGGAACCCAACAGGAGGGCAAAAGGATGAGTACAAGAGTCTCTGCCCCACTTCTTAGTATTTCAATTTTGGTTCTAAAAATGTTCTAGTGATGCACGCCTCGACCTATGTGTGTACTGAGAGTCAAGATAAATTCTCAAGCCCATTACTGGATTTTAAATGGAAATTCTGGGGAAAAGTGAGCATATTATTATAGGATCCATTCTCCCTTTGGAGATAAAATGTTTAATTATTTAATTATGAAAAATACTCAAATACCTAAGATATACAAATATTCACCTTTCAGAGATTTGGGCAGATATAGTAAAATTCAAAAAACTACTTAAAGAGCAAGATGGTTTAACATAAATGATAGACCTGTACTTGCCACTAGATGGAGGGATTTTCCATTTTTCCAAAGCCCTATTTCTGAGCCTCTGTAGCAAGAAACAGATTAGGCCTAAAAAGGGCTCCTTTATATTTTCACAATCAAATTATTGAATAATAAAATTTCAAGACTACCAGTAATAAAAGCAAATAAAACTTAGCTCCCAGCTAATCCACTTAAGCTTGGCAGAAATTCATGGATCTCAAGATTTAATACTTACTGAACATATATCAGACATGCTTAGCTGTCTCCTCCCAAAAGGACATGAGAGTTATTGAAACTGGTCGCAAGAACTATTCCTGCCATCTCCCATCCCCTCCTTTTTCCCTGACCTTTTACTGCTTCCTTAGGAAAATGAATCTCTAATAGAAATTGAGGAAGATGGTATTTAATATACTGATATAAAAGTAAATTTTTAAATATCCACAAAATTGGACAGTAACACCACTAACCTCAAATATTTACTTCTGAAGCTTGTTTTAGATTTTAATCACCTTCCATTCTCCCCATCTTCTCATTAGGTAGTAGTTTGGTTAATATGAAAATAATAAATTTCGTATGTCTGGTACATTACAGTTTATAAATTATTTTCACATACATTACCTCATTTGATCCTCACAAAATATGAACAGAAATTATCATTCTGATTTTATGGATGAGAAAACAGTTGCCCAGAAAGATTACACGTCACACAGTAAATAAGTGCTGAAACCAATACTACAGTAAGGATTGAAAACTTTCGATTTCTAGCTCTAGACCAGTTCCTTTGTACTACAATCGGCTGCTGCTTCAAAACAGACGAGAGGACTGGATAATCTGTCTTTGAATAACACTTTAGGAAAGGTTACTCCTATCTTCATCAGTATATACAGTCAATAAATTTTGAATTGTAACAATTTATGAAAGATGTGAAATAATTAGAGAAATGTTTTACATAAGTATTAACAGCATTTTTCATCTATAGAAAATTAGTGATTTATAATCTTTCTCTCTCAATACACTGGGTAAAGAAAGTGAAAGGGTTCGAATCCATTGTTACATGCATGTATTAAATGTATAGAAATATCAGGTTAGAGATTAGGAGAAACAGGCACCATGGCACACTTCTAGTAGTGTACAAACGGGTAAAACTTTCTGGAGGTAATTTGGCAGTGCATATCAAAAAGATTTTAAAATGCACATGGCCTCTCACCCAGTTATTCTATTTCTAATTTATTCTAAGAAAATAATTTTGATGTGAGTAAAAATGTGTCTGCAAAAATACGTTTATTATGGTGTTAAAAGACCAAATTAATAAATAGATTGGTTAAACCAGATTAAATGAAGGAATATAACGTAGTTCTTAAAACTGATCTGGAAAAATGTATAAGACATATTAAGTGAAAAAAAATTTGTAAACAATGTATGCAATAGGATCACATTTTAAGAGATATATACATCTGTGTGTGTGTATATATATATATATACACACACACACGTGTGTGTGTGACTGAGACAATATTCTAAAATATTAATACTGATTGTATATAGTCAGTGATATTACACATGCATTCAATTATATTTTTGCACTTAGCTATTTTCAAATCTCTAAAAATGACTACATCTCTACAACAGAGTAAGTTAAATATTATATATATAAATTAAGTATATATTTTATATGTTTTGATACATTATGTATTACCTGTATTTTATATATTACATAAATATATAAAATGCATATAGCATATGTATGTTTAACTTGTACCAGAACTATGGAAAACAAAGAATGAAATTTAAATTTACATATGTCAGAAAACCCTGGAGCCATTATGCATGTCTACAGAAATACATTTTAAAGAATAAAGCAACATGAAGAATGAATAGCACATAGGATGAGTCAGGAGAGATAACAATAACAACTTAATTAGACAAAGTGCCTAGTATCAGAAAATAAACTTGAATTGGGCAGTACATTTTAATAGCAACAATTTCTCACATCTAGTTAATAGAAAGTCTTAAAATACCAACTTTTGGAAGTGAAGTAGCTTAGATAGTTTTTGCAGGAAAATGAATATAAGGTTCATAGGAAATGTTGGAGATACTTCTGGAGAACAAGGGACTTCAACCTTATGCTATAGACCCATTAAGAAAGGTATCAGGTGAAATCACAGCAGAACACATAATATCCCTAATAACCATGTAGAAACTATGATGCATACCCACCTGGAATGGGGGGCTCTGCCTGACGCATCTTACAGAAGATATTATGGAAACAAAAGGTCCAGTAAAGGGCAATTAAATTATGAAAAGGCAATTATAAGGGGAGAAATTAGTCTCTAATCTTCAAATATAAGAGCAGGACAAAAAAAAACTTTCTTTCCAAAGTTTACAAGATCATAAATGTTACAGATGAAAATAGGCACTGAACGACCAAACTAATATGGCTAACATTTAAATAAGTCCAGATCCAAGGAAAATAAAATATTTTGATGGAATAGGAAAAATGTATGAGATACATTATTCTATCGCATTTAGAATGAAACCGAAAATCCTTCCCTTCCTGCCTTTTGTGACAACATGGATGCAACTTGAGGGCATTATACTAAGTGAAATAAATCAGACAGAGAAAGACAAATACTGTATGATATCACTAATATGTGGAATCTAAAAATCCAGACTTATAGAAACAGAGAGTAGAATGGTGAGTACCAGGAGCTGGGGGAAGGGGGAAATGGGGAGGTATTGGTCAAAGAATACAAACATCCAGTTAGAAGATGAATAAGTTCTGGGGATCTAATGTATATAGCACGGTTATTATAGTTAACAATGCTGTATTACATACTTGAAGATGCTAAAAGAATAGATTTTTTTTCCTCCAAAAGGATATTAGCATGTTTAATAGCATTCTCTTATTACATTTCATTATTCATGGCCAGTCCTTGAATCAGGGGCTGGTCAATGTACAATGTAAACAGAAGGATACAATAGTGGCAACATTTTTTAATTCAATTTTTTGTTATACAGGTAATACCCGAATTCACTTGATAAAAAAATAAAACCACTGCAGTTCAGACTCAAATTCCCTTTGATCAGCTCCCCAAATCCAAAACTCTCCCCTAAACACAGAGGTGACCACTGTTACCAGCTTGTCTATATATTTGCCTAATATTTCCATAGAGAATACATAGTACTATCACGTGGGTTTGTATTTTGCTGGGTTTTTTTTTTTTACATACATTGGAAACTACAAATATTCTGCAACCAATTCTGCAACTAAATTCACTCAAAAAATTCTTATCTAAGTTGGTACATATAGATCTATAACAATCTCCTTAAATGCTACATAATATTCCCAGCATGGACACACCATGGTTTACTTAGCCATCTCCCTATTGATAGACATTTAGGTAGTCTCCCATTACAAACAGCCCCTGTCAAAGGCTGGAGACTTCAATCTGGTCCGCCTGGTCCTATGTTCCTACCCCTTGCAAACAAGAAGATTTATCATTCACACTGTGTTAAGTACACAAAATAGCACAAGTGTCCTTAGGAACATTTTATAACAAATTTATAGTAAATTTTTTTGTCAAAATCCTAGGTCCCACTAAGATGATTTTTTTTTCTGTTTGTTTTTGGCTTTTTTAAAATATACAATTGACATATATAACATTATATTACTTTCAGGTGCACAACGTAATGATTTAGTATTAGTATATATTGCAAAATGATCACCACAATAAGTCTAAATAACACCGATCACCATACATGGTTACAAAATTTCTTCTTATGAGAACTGTTAAGGTCTACTCACGTAGTGACTTTCAAATATGCAATACAGCATTATTAACTATTGTCACCATGCTGTCCATTATATTCCCATGACATTTATTTTATAACCAGAAGTTTATACCTTTTGACCACCTTCATCCCTTTCACTGACCCCTCCACCACTCTGCCTCTGGCAACCACCAATCTGTTCGAAGAGAGTAGATCTTAAATGTTCGCATCACAAAAAAGAAACGGCGAGATTCCCTGGTGGCGCAGTGGTTCAGAGTCCGCCTGCCGATGCAGGGGATACGGGTTCGTGCCCCGGTCCGGGAAGATCCCACGTGCCGCGGAGCGGCTGGGCCCGTGAGCCATGGCCGCTGAGCCTGCGCGTCCGGAGCCTGTGCTCCGCAACAGGAGAGGCCACAACAGTGAGAGGCCCGCGTACCACAAAAAAAAAAAAAAAGAAGAAGAAACGATAATTATCTAAGAGATGGAGGCAATCATTTTGTAATAGATAAGTGTATCAAATTAACAGATTGTACATCTTAAACTTACACAGTGTTATATGTCAATTATACCTCAATAAATCTAGGGGAAAAAAGAAAAGATGGGGGACAAAAAGGCAGAAAAAAGACAGGAAAAAAGATAAAGAGGAAAATTAAGGCATTATATTAACCAGTTGCTATGCAGTTTTGCAAATACAACTGCTAAACAAGAATATAACAAGCTGTAGACTGCATTCGTAATAAAATATATAGGGGAAAATGTTTTAAGTTTCAGGTTTTTATTTTTGGCTCTATACTTTCTGATTCAGTTGTAGTAAATAAAATCCTGCCTAGCTTTCAAACTTTAGTTCCTCCAAGTTAGCAGTTCAAGTAACATAAAGAATTCTGGATGGGGAAGAAGCACGTGGCAAGACAGTAAGCCTATTTAGAAAAAACTTTATAAAGTTGAAAACTGAAAAACAATTCATGGAATGAAATCCTGTTCTTTATTCAGCAATCATGAAACTCTCTTTGAAGGCTGTTTTAAAACAACACCAACTTTGAGACACTTATTTAGTCTAATTCTTGTGGAACATAGTTGATCATCTTTAAAGGCCTTATACTAGCAGTTCATCTTGGGTAACAGTATTCAAATCAATGCTCTCTTTTAGAAGATATATAACATTCATATCTCTTTATTACTCAGAAGAGTCTTGGAATTATCTCTATTCTCTGTATGCACAAAAGTAAATAAATTGATGATTCTATTATATTCTTTATCTTAAACAGCATGCATGTGAGACATCCTTAACTACAGTTGCCTATCTCTGCTTCACAAGATACAGGTGATGCTAGAATTTGAAGCCAGAACCCAATTCTGGTGCTAGAAGCTAGAACTGTAACAAACCAGATGCAGACAATTTAATTGAAGAGCAAACAAACTCCATCCTCAGCTGCTTATGGAGACCATCAGCTTTCATAGAGTACAGATGCCCATGGCCAGACTGAACACGGAGAAAGGACATCCATTTCTCTCTTTTTCTAAAGGCCTACTCTTTCTCATAAAGGACTGACAGCAACTGACATAAGAGAAAGATTTGGATGCAGAAAGAAATTTGAAAATTCAACTCTAGTAAATTTTAGGCTTTCATGAAATTCAGAGTTTATCCTGACACACAATAAGATTGTCACTAGGTCAAAGGAGGAAGAAGAAATCTGCATGCCTTGAGATTTCAACGATTTTGCCATTTAAAGTGTGTCTTGCTCAAAGTACATTTTACCTTGAACTTTGTGGATCACGAGTCACAGTAAGAAATATATTCTGCGTCATAACCCAGTACACATAACATACATACAATTTAAAACAAAAGTTTCATGAAAGCGACCCTTACTATATGCAATATGGTAATGTCTATTTCATGTGTCTTCTTTTTTAATGCTGGCTACATACCACAAACTAATTTCATGACCGAATAATGGGTCACAACTATAGTTTCAAAAACACTGCTGTAGTATATACACGTGGTCTGCCCTTTACCTACCTCTCTATCGGAATCTCACACTCCACCATACTCCCCCCACTGCTGTCACCCACACACCACCTCATAACCTATCAATAATAGCGATTTTTTTTTCACATTAAACCATAAGATCAGTGCCTGCAATACTCAGAAGATCTTTTGATCTTTTTGCTAGTGCTGCCTAGAACCCTTCCCTCAGATCATCGCACTTTATCACTCAGACTTCAAGACAAAAGTCTCTTCCTCAGACGAGCCTTCATTGACCACGCAATTTCTCAAAGAGCCACCACACACAACTCGAGCCAGGACAGAGGGTGCGAGGAGGAGTTCACTGCTCTTAGGGTTGTTGGGGAGTCTGAATGACAGGCACCAAAAAACAGTATTTCACAAATATCTGAGTGCCTAACATGATATAAGCAATAGCAGTGAACAAAAGAAAGACCCATTCCTCTAACAGTTCACAGTTTATCAAGTGTGACAAATCTATGAGCAAATAATTTCGACTGAATATGGTAAGTACAAGTTTGAGGGGCCTCTGCAGCAACCAGGTAGAGATGTCCAGGAAGCAACTAGGCCTTAACAGGTCTGAGATGAAACTGAAATTTAAGAATGAATGCTTAGGCATTAGTAGAATTCATGTGTGTGGATGAAATCAACCAAGGAAAATGTAGAGACTGAGAAGTGAAATTATTAAGGAGTGAGTCCCAGAAAATGACATTTTAAAAACAGGCAAAGCCAGTGGAAAAAAAGAGGGAATGAATAACCATGAGCTTCAGTTGTCAGAGAGGCTAAATAAAATAAATTTTGAGAAGAAATTACTGGATTTGGCACTTAAAAGGCCGTTCGAAATTTAAGCAAGAACGACTTCATGAAGCCATTAGAGAGGAATTCAGACAACAGAGTGTTGAGGACGTAAGTGACCGAGCAGAATTTGATACAAATGGAAGCACTATGCTTTCCAGCAGTTTACTGATAGATTGATGGGAGGACTGGATAAACACAGGAAGGGGAAGGGCTTTTGTTTTATTTCATTTTCTTAAGATGTATGACTTGAACACTGAGGAGAAGGAAATGGAGAGGAAGAGGCTGAAAGCACAGGAAAGAAAAACTATAACCTGAAGCAAAAGTCTCGTAAGGAGTGGAAGGGAATAAGATTTAGGGCAAAGATGGAAGCTTTATCCTTCAACACCTGTTTCTATCAACTAGAAACACAAGACCGAATGATGGGTAAAAAATAGAGATCAATGTATAGGTTGGGGCACGAGGTTAAAGAAAGTGACTGTTAGACTCTGTCATCTGCTTAGAATGGAGGGGAAGGGACAGGGTTTGTAAAGTGAGGGTGTGGAAAGGGCTCGGAAGGAAAAGGGCAGCAGAAGATTGGAGTAATAAAATGGATCGCTGAGTAGTACTGGAGAAGGGTGGTGGGTGGGTCTCTGCTAAGTTCATAGCTATACTCATCTGACAATAGTCATCTCTCTATCTTCCAGTTCCTTACCTGTAAGTGTTTAAAATATTTGGTAATTAAGTGAATTAACTAGAACCCTGGTGTTTTCAAACACGTGACTGAATTATCTACAGGCTTTTGAAAAATGCAAATACGGAGCCCCATTCCTATTTATTCAGAATTTCTGGGGGTGAGGCTCTAGCAAGTGAATTTTCCAGAAGTGATCTTGAGGGGCATTCCTGTTAAAAAGTACGGACCTAGAAGGTAATCAACTGGCTAGAAGAGAGCTAATGCAAAATACAGCTATTACTATATGGCCCTTAGACAGGGTGTGGGACAGTACTCGGCCACTCAAGAAAGCAAAGATTTCAGGAACTAGGGAGGTTCGGATCAGTAATGAGAAAGTTATACACACACCACAACATACTATTAAATGAAGCGCGTTAAGGTGAAGCTGGGAGCTTGAGAAACAAAAATGCAATGATGAAAAATGAAAACATTTTAAATGTTTGTTCGAAATAATCTCTCACCTCAGACTATTAGACTCAGTGTCTTACCCCTAAACTTCCTGTCACATTACTCTCGAGGCTTAGCAGTACCAAAGTGGAATTCAGAGTGCTACAAGAAACAGGGAAAGAGGAAATTGCAGGGACTGCTCCTGGAAAGGGAGAAAGAGATAACGGCGTGAAGGCAGATGGGACGCGGACGCCTCTCAGTGCCCAGACAACCAAGGACCTGGGACGCGGAGTAAAGAAGACCCCGGAGCCGTTCTGGCCTCGCCTGGCACTCACCATCACCTCAGGATCTCAGCACAAGGAAACAGGTATGGTTGCGACAGGAAGTATACAACACCAACACCAACGCCGGGTTACTCTGGCAACAGAGCTCCACCTACTGCCGTACTTTGCGTGGGCCGCCCTGCCCGCCCCTTCGTCCCTATTGGCTAAAAGTAAACTCAGCTCCGCCCACCCAATCGACAGACCCGCCCTTTCACTCCGTCGCCTGGGGCGACGGAACACCGCCTACCTCGTGCCAGCATCATCACTTCCGTTTGGCCGATAGATAACTCGGAAGTTCAAACTAATACGCGGCTAGGGTCCAAATAGTCTACATTTTATTTTTTAATAAGGGTTCATCCGGTTTTCACTTACTGAAGTCTTACAGAAGATGTTCTGTGTTACTTGAGTTTAAACGCACCACAGAGTGTGTTTACCTTTTTCTTTTGGAAAAGTATGCCGGAAACGAAACCCTGAGTAATCGGAAGTGATTATTTGTGAACCAGAAGCTTGATGTCACCAAGGCCTGGGCGAATTGGCTTCCGAGTGCAAGAGTTGTGTGTGGAGAAGTTAGCCCAGTGAGATCTAGACGAAGAACCTGTAAAGTGAGGGCCCCTGCAATAGGAAGAGTAAGAGTCTGAGAGGTAAGTCCAAAAACGGACTTGTGTAACTAAGAGGGCATTTTGGAACGGGACGGCGGTCTGAGTTGAAGTTTGGTGTTCAGTCGCTTTGTAAGGAAAGGTTGCCTGTTGTTCCAGGAAGGCTTGTTCAGACAGGCACGGAACTTGGGATTCGACTTCTGGGAACTGCAGAGGTTGACAGGCTTGTCGCTTCCATCCTGCCTCCTTCATACCTGTTACCCACTCCAGACCCATCCTTCACCCCCTTCCCTTGGTGTTTGTCGGCCGACATTGGCTGTGCTCGTACATTTCGCTGCACTCGTACATTTCGCTGCGCATCTTCCGAGGGCTCACTGCTCTTTCGAAGGGTCTTTGGAGACCTGTTTTCAGAACAATAGGAGGAGGGTTTGTGACTTTTGAGGAACGTAGTCGTGGGAGACGCTATGCCAAGTTATATCGAGTACCCGAGTGATCATTTTTGTGGTGAAACCATTTGTCATCCAGTGTCCAGTTCATCATACTCATAATCACTGCATTAGTATCACCTTCCTTCTCACGTTCTCCACTGAATCTTAGTCTGTACTGTAAGGCCATGCATACACTTCTGAAAGCATATGCTATGCCATTTTAATTTTATTACCAAGAAGTGCAAATTATCATGAATTTTTTGTCGCTTGTTAAACATCTGAACAGAAGCTCCTCTCTGATATATATATAGTGAACAAAATAGTGTCAATAATGTCTACTGAGAACATAATTACTTTTAAATTCCTGGTGTCATATCAGTGATACAAAAGCCTCTACAGTAACTATAGTACTCTTTCTGAGCTAAATTTAAGGACACACATCTGATAATTTAGAATATACTGGTGGTAATTTAGAGTATACACTGAAACAGAAATTTGAAAATAAACCACCCCTAATTTTTTTGAGACATTTGGGAACCATAACAATATCACCTTGTGAGAAAGGGCTATAAGGGGCACCTCCTAAATGCAGCCTTATTAAATGCAGAAGGAGAATATCACAGTATATAAATTACGGGGACTTAGTGAATGTGTTTATATGGTATTGTTTTAATTCTTTCATTTTATACATTTTTAGGTTTTTTAGTAGAAGTCTTGGGGTACATTTTTATTGGTGAAAAAAATGACTACTCTTGAAAGTTTAGAAACCAAAGGTAAGTGTTCTTCTTTTGCTGATAATTGTTTTTAAAACATGAAATTTATGATGATAGGACGAAGGACTGTTTGAGCCAGGTAACCAAACCCCATAGAGCCCTTGGGAACCATTTGTATTTCATATATCTTCATGTTTGTTTTTTAATGCAGTGTTTACATTTCAGTACTACAGATATACAGGTGAATAGTAACATTATTTGGTAGTATTTATTAGATGACTACTACTGTTAAACAGTAGTGTAAAAGCAAATTTTTATAGCTATGTTCTCTGTCCACTAGAAGATTAAGATTTAAATAATAAGAATGTACATTTTTAAAGATTTGGGTAGATGGACAAACAACTCTCAGGTATAAAAGACCTTTTTCTTATTGCATTGGGTTGTTAGGGCTGCTGTAACAAAGTATCATAAACTGGTGGCTTAAACAACAGAAATTTATTGTCTCATGGTTTTAGAGTCTAGTAGTCCAAGATCAGGGTGTTGGCAGAGCCATGCTCCCTCTGCAGGCACTAGGGAAGGATCTGTTCGAGGCCTCTCTCCTAGTTTCTGGTGGTTTGCTGGCAATTTTTAGTATTCCTTGGCTTGTAGACACATCACAGTGATCTCTGCCTTTTTGTTCACATGGCATTCTCCCTGTGCATGTATGTCTCTGTGTCCAAATTTCTCCTTTTTATAAGGACATTAATCATATTGGATTAGGGTGCACACTACTCCAGTATGATCTCATCTTAACTAATTACATCTGCAATGACTTTATTTCCAAATGAGGTCACACTCTGAGGTATGGGTGGGACACAATTCAACTCAGAACATTTGCTAACTACAGTAGTTACTTTTTAGTCCTGCCTTGCTTGTCCTTTGTATAACATTTCATACTATTGATCATTCCCACTTTTTGAAATACTTTCTTTCCTTGATTTCCATGACTTTACTCTTATTTTCCATCTACTCTATGGCCCTTCACTGTCCAATGCAGTAGCCACATGTGGCTATTTGAGCTTAAATTAGTATTTTTAAAAATTAAAAATCCAGGGCTTCCCTGGTGGCGCAGTGGTTGAGAGTCTGCCTGCCGACGCAGGGGACACGGGTTCGTGCCTGGGTCCGGGAGGATCCCACGTGCCGCGGAGCGGCTGGGCCCGTGAGCCATGGCCGCTGAGCCTGCGCGTCCGGAGCCTGTGCTCCGCGACGGGAGAGGCCACAACAGTGAGAGGCCCGCGTACTGGAAAAAAAAAAAAAAAAAAAAATTAAAAATCCAGTTTCTCAGTCACATTAGCCACATTGAAGTGCTCAATAGCCACATGTGGCGGGTGGGTATTGTATTAGAAAGTGCAGATATAGAACATTTCTATAATTGTAGAAAGTTCTGTTGGACACCACTGCTCCAGTTATAGTTTCTTTTTAATTCTCCTCTTCTTCTGGTTTATCTTTTAAATATTAATGTTTTTCAGCCCTCCTTGTCTTCTACTCTCACAGCTTTAGTAATTATAAGGATGGCTTCCAAATCTATCTATAGCTCAGATCTCTTTCCTTGTGATTCAGACCCTTGTAGCTTACTGTCTACTGATTATCTTCACTTAGACATAGATAACAGTCTTAGCATGTCCCAAAGTGAGCTCCTCTTGATTCAGGTTATTCTTGGGTAGAGTGAGCTGTGGAGGTTGGAGCTGTCAGTGAGAGATGGGAAACTATTTTCTAGAAGCCAGTATTACAGCAAGCAGATCTCCAAAAGCAAACTCTTTAAAGGGGGTTTAAATGTGTTTAGACAGCAAAGATCATGCCAATAAATATTTAATTGAATTTGATTCAGCTGAGTGCAAGAGCATTTCAGGTCACCAGAGGCTTTTTATATTATTAGAATAAGCAAACCAGAAACTGAAATGAAAGTAATAAGCTGGGGATTAATGGGAAATAAGAGCAATTAAATCATAACTACTATGAAAGCAGTTAGCATGGTACTTGGCAAAAAACGAAAAACTAAATACGACATTATCATTAGTAATTAGAAGTTAGTTATTGCAAGGCCTCTGTGAAATTATTTATTTGTTGTTACTTGTTTGTACTGAGGATTAGAGTTATAAAGCACTTTCACATACATTACTTCATTTGATCTTAATTTCACAGTGAGGTAGATAATTCAGCTGTTAGTCTTAATCCTTCGTTTAATATCATTTTAGCTGTTAGTGAAGAACAGTTACTTGTATCACATGGCCTGAGAAAAGGTGCACTTCTATGGTTGACATTTGTCAGTTGCCTGCATTTCCTGTAACTGCCTCAGAAAAGAAGCAAGATTGGCTTATAGGGACAGAACTTCTTCTCAGCAGACATTTGAGCAATGCTGTCATCATGAGAGGGATGTGTCCTTGCTGCTAAGGTTTTTTGAAAGGGAAACATGCAATAAATAGGAACAATTAGAAAATTAGAATTTGAATCCAAAACTTTTTGGGGAAGCAAGGTTTGAAATTAAAAGTAAAGGGAATTAAAGTCAGACAGTTTAGTGAAAATAGACCAAATAGGAAGGTCTGAGATGTTCAAATATTTATAATTCCATAAAATAGTCTAACTTTTAACTCTAAGTCTGTGGAACAATAGTTATTAGGTGAAAAAGGATTCCATGGACAGATAAATTAGAGAAATGCTGGATTAAGGGAGAGATTATACTACAGGACCCTTCAGAGCCTTTAATATACTAATGTACAGCTCCAAAGAGATATATGTGGTATGTGCAGCTCCAAAGAGATATATGTGGTATGCAGCACTGCCCACACTTACTTGACCGGGAAGCTCTTTTATTTGCGGGGCCTGTGACAAAAGGAACGTTTGGATTCCACGTCAGTAAACGTGGGCCTGACTCTTAAGTCCACTGCCTATAGCATATTTTTCTAATTTAGTGGTAAGTAAACTTCATTGGGTGATACTGGTGACATATAAAAGAATATTAATTTAAAATTACCAAGTGATGATCCCTAATTTTACTGTTTTATAACTGAATCTGCATACGATCTGAGAAGCTTGTCAGATTATGAGTTAGTAATTAATGATTTCGTGTAGAGGAAAAAAATTGAGCAGTTTTTAAATGAGTTAGTTATTGGATGTTAAAAGGAAATCTTCTAGGTGGTGTGTTAATGTTAACATTGATGAACTTCCATAAGCACTTACTCACCTTTCTGCACCAAGCACCATTTCATTAAGCTGATGATACCAAGATTAGGAGGCAGTCCCCGCCCTGAGGAGATCTCAACAGTTTAGGAAAGAAACAAATTATTTTGAGACACTCTTCTATTTGCATTATTCTGAAAGCAATGTAGGATGGGGGGGGAGAGGTAAGGTTACGTGGTTTGCCCAAGGTCACACAATGTGTGGCAGTGGAGACTGAAGTTTTTGACTTAGAGTCTAGTCTAGTTTTATTGTACCATCCTGCTGACTCTGAGTATCTGTCTCCATAGATTTACAGTCTTATCAAAAAAGGAGAAATGTTTGTTTCATTACAGACTATAAAATAATGTTCTTTTTGCCTCAGTATTCTAGAGCAAGGGTTGGCAATTTATGGCTCTTGGGCCTGCTGAGAATATTTGCAGGCAGTCTGATAATAGGGAACACGAGCTTTGAATCTCACTTAAGCCAGGTGTTATCCCAAGTAAAAAAGAACTCTATTCTTTTCATTATTAAACCTATATTACCCAAAAAAACTTCACTCAATAATTATAATTTGAATTTCATCTTTAAAATTTTGTTTTTTCTCTTCATATATAAATGCCTGTATATCAGTAGTATCCTTAATTTTGCCTCATGGTCCACAAAGCCTAAAATGTTATCTGACCCTTTATGGGAAAAGTTTGCCAACCCCTACTGAACAGTATTATTTGTTCTCTTGCTACATTTCACCAATTTGGGGTAAAGGCAGTGAGAATGAGCCATAAAGCTTAGATATGTTTTAATTCGTTGATAAGTGATCACAGGTGGAAGTTAATGTTGATGAGTAATTGAAGAATTGTTTTGTTGTTTCCCTTCAAAGAATGGGAAGGGATTGATGTTTTGCTTTACTTAAACATTACTCATAATTACAGAGCTGGTACCATAGATCACTGTCATCCCACTTGACTGAAGGTAATTGCTCATGAATGTGCCCTGGATTGGGCCTAGTGCATATGTAATAAAGGTTTCTATGTGGGTCACAGAAAAAATAGAATTATGAAAGTAAGTTACTGGGCGAGAAAATGTAAAGCCCTGACTCCCCCTTGCCTCCTTGCCCATGCACAGTAGCTAGAAGCACACTTGTTACAAAGAGGGAGCTGCCCTGTGAGATATGGTACAGCTTTGGGACTCACAAGTGCTTGAGTAAGTAGAACAGTTTAAATAAAGGAAGAGTAAATTGAGTTTGAACCAAATTGATTGAATTTCTTGATTGGAATTTTAGGGCAATTTTGTTTGAAAAGAGATTTCTGTTCAATACCCATTGTTTCTTTGCCTTTTAAATTTAGCATTAACCATTTTGTGATTTGCTCTTGAATCTCCATTACCTAAAATTCCAACTCAAAAATGTTACGACTTGCCTAGAAATCGTATTTAATCTTAACAGATGTCACACCTGCTTCTTATTTCTTCAGCTTCAGTGGGCCTGAATGGCATAGCTCTAGTGTGTCTTTTTGTTGTGTTTTTTTATTGTGAATCTGTAGTTAATTCATGACTCTACATTACTTCTTAAATGCCAGGATGTCTTAGTGACAAAATTAAATTTGCACAAGATAGAGTTAGACAAACTTGAAACCATATTTTAAAAGCATGGGAATAGGCCTTTATTTTTAAAACAGTTCAGTGGGAATTCTCCTTCTCCATGCTGATGTGCTACAGCATGAACTAAGTACCAAACCCTTTATTTCACTTTCGGAAGTATTCCTTTGTTCATCTTTTTGAAAGTAGAGTCAGTCCTAAAGCTCAGGGTATGTCTTAGTTAACATTTAATATAGAAATGACAAAATATTTTAATATAAAACGTTTTGTTAAATAGAACACCTTAATTATACCTCAGATGTCTTTCTACCTCCTGTGTAACATAACTCAGGATTCCCAGTACATTACTACATACTTAGGAAAAAGTCCCCAAAAATCTGATAAATGAAAAAATAGTCCTAAAGTCTGACGATATAACTTTGTAAAACTTTAGCATAAGAGAATAAAAGGCACAATTATATTTTATGATATTAAGCTTTTTCTCCCCTTAATCAAGATCCAAAGTTATTAGATTTTTTTAAATAATAATAATAAAAGCAATAGGAGGTAACATTTAATGAGTGCTTACTGTGCCATTCTAAACACTTTAGAATGTTTTCTTATTTACTTTTAAGCATTGCATTAGCTCATGGATATGGAGCATGCAAAAAATAAAACTAAATAAAGACATAAGTAATAGATCTACTGATACATCAGTAGGGTTATTTTGTGAGGCAGTTTGACAATGCAGATCTTCACCTGGCACATTAATTCTATTCTTGGGAATTTATTCAAAAGAAATAATTAAGAATTTGAAAAAAAAAACCTGTAGGCATAAAAATATTCACTAAAGCATTTTTATAATAAAAAATTGGAGTCTAAACATCCAACAATAAAATAGTAATTAATTAAATAGTGCTATATTAACTTGAAGGAATAATATAGTCATAAAATGAAAATATGAAGACTAGCAAAACAGAAAAATATATTAAGCTTATAAAGTTAATTACGAGTATAAGTATATAAAAATATTGAAGAAATTTGAAGTAATGAAAAGTTATTTTAGAATGATTAGAATATACATAATTTTTTCTTCTTAATATCTTTTAATAATGTAATGCTTTAAAAAATAGTAATAGAAACCAGAAGATATGTGACTGTGTATGATAATAATCTGTTCTACTCTGTAGTTTCTGTATCTATATAACTAAGTTTGGAAGAAGAAGCTAAATAAGCTTATTAAAAAGTAGAAACCTGGGAGGGATGGATTGCGAGTTTGGAATTAGCAGATGCAGACTATTATATATCAAATGGATAAACAACAAGGACCTACACAGGGAACTATATTCAATATCCTGTAATAAACCATAATGGAAAAATATATGAAAAAGAATGTCTACATACATATAACTGAATCACTTTGCTGTACACGAGAAATTAACACAACATTGTAAATGTATATTCAAATCATACGAATATATGATTTGGCTAGATAGTAATGAATTCACCAAAGACTGATCAATAGTCCATGATTGTTCAATTAACATTTTTGTAGAAATCAAATTTCTGTAGAAATATGTCTCTACCACTTATTGCACACTTATTATATATTACCCAGTAACACATGTTATCTTTTTACATGTTATGTCCTGTCTCCTCAAGTTTAGATAGTAAGTTTCTTAAGCATAGAGGTCCCCACTACTTCATACAATGTCTGGCTAATATTAGGCACCAAGCAGCATGTTTGTTGCCTGTAAAACTCAAAAGTTTATCATCACCATTGTTATATGTGCTTATCCTTTTCCCCTCCTCTTGCTTCCATGTATTGTTTATCAGATAGAGAGTTCTGGGTACAAGGCACTTTACTAAGAATATAGTGGTAAACGAGTGACACATAGTCCCTACCCTCATGGAACTTATATCCTAGTGGAAGGCACAAATAGTATATAACTAATTACACTGAAAAAAATGTTTACCATTTTGATAAATGGTAAACAGAGAAAGGCAGGGTCTTTGCTCTAGGGGCGTGTAAACAAAGAACCTAGCCTAATCATGGAAGATTAGAGAAAGGCTTCCCTTTGGAAAGGTTGAACTGAGCTTTGAAGGATGAGTAGGGGAGAAGTTAGGAAGAAGATTCCAAGAATATTCCAAGAAGAAATGTCTGCAGAGGAAGAGGAAGGCATTTGCTCCTATTGAGACACTAAAAGAAAGCAAGTAACACTGGAACTTAGGATCTGAGGGAGTGAATGGCATAAATTGAGACCCAGGAGATAGACAGGGGGCCAGATCACCAAGGGCCATATAGGCCATGGTAAGGATCTTGGTCTTTATTCTGAGAGTGATAGGAAGCCATTCAAGGGTTTGATGCAGATCAGATCTGCATTTTTTTAAGTTCACTATAACTGTTATATAAATTCTGTGGGCTCTTGCAACCTGACAAATAGGGCTGTTAGCAGAGGCAGTAAGTTCAAGGTTGATGAGGCAATAGTTTTGTTTGTGGAAGGCCTCCCAGACCAATTAACAGCTTAGCTCTGGAGTCATATTCGGACTCAAATCCCAGTTTGACACTGATGATTTGGACAAGCTATTTAACCTTTCATAGCCTCTGTTTCTATCTACAAAATGGGTACTATTGTGCTTACCCCATGAAACTTGTAAAAATTAAATGATAATTGATGCATCTGAAGGACTTAGAACTATGTCCTTGGCACATAGTAAATTGAATAAAAGCTAATTATTACCATTCCTAGGTTTTGGCCTCCATTTTCTCAGATGTATGCTGGACTTGTAAAATGGCAAGGAATCTAACTTGTAGCTCATAGGGATGTTACTGAATATACTAATTCAACAACTCCATGTAGGTTAGGTATCATCTCAGCCATTTCCCCAAGGTTGCAACATTTCCCATTCTAGCAGATCCTCCATTCTTTCTAAGCTCTAAACCACTTATTTTCTTGAATCAATTAGTGAAATTAGCCTTTTCTTGGAGAAAGATGACTCAGTGAAACTTCTTACACTGCTTAATTTGAGGTAAGGTAAAATAGGAGAAAAGAAACAAAATTTTTGTTATTTGACTGGAGCAATGGTAGTATAGTGGTGAGCATAGCTGCCTTCCAAAGGTTATCTAAAACTAAGGACGGCTAGCCAGGTTTGTCTTATATGAGGGGAGATTTTTTTTTTGGCTGCATTGGGTCTTCATTGCTACACGCGGGCTTACTCTAGTTGTGGTGAGCAGGCTTCTCATTGCGGTGGCTTCTCTTGCGGAGCACAGGCTCTAGGCATGTGGGCTTCAGTAGTTGTGGCATGCGGGCTCAGTAGTTGTGGCTCACGGGCTTAGTTGCTCTGCAGCATGTGGCATCTTCCCGGACCTGGGCTCAAACCCATATCCCCTGCATTGGCAGGCAGATTCTTAACCACTGCGCCACCAGGGAATCCCAGACGGGAGATTATTTTAATTGAGCAAATTAGTAAATGTGTGCAGCAATGTATTAAGTGTTACAGAGGAAAGGAATGGGAGCTACCATTTATTGAATGTCTGCATTTCTGTGCAAGACACTTTTGACACTTGAAGGGGCAGTGTGTGCAGTGGTTAAGGCCTCAGTCTTTGGGACTAGGCTGCCCAGAATTGCATTCTGCATCTTCTACTTACTAACTGTGTGGTATGACTTTGGGCAAGTTCTTGAACCTCTTTGTGCCTTATTTTTTCATCTATAAAATAGAGCTAATTATATTTACCTCAAAGGGTTACTGTAAGGATAAATGAGTTATGTGTAAAGTATTTAGAATAGTGTTTGGCACATGGTAAATCTTTTATAAATGTTTATTTGTTACTTAACCATTTTCTCATTTAAGACATAAAGTAACCCTAGATGTATTGTTAAATTCATTTCATGGAGGCTGAAACTGAAGCTCAGATAATTGCAGGATTTTGTCCAGGATTGTACAGGTAGCAGTGGTGGAAATGGGACTCAAAACCAGATCTGGCTGATCCCAGAGTTCATGTCATTTCTATAATACCATGCTCCTTCCACTTGTTGAGGGCATGATGCCTGGCCGTAGTGTGCTTATCAGACTTATTGGGAAAGTGAGATTTAGCATATAACAAAACCCATAAATGATAATTATGGTTCATGATTAAGATTCAAACTGAATGTCTGAGATAGTAAGTAGCATAGTCATTCAGAGAGTAAACTAGAACAGTTGGGAAAATTTAATGCAGAGTAGAGATTAAGCTGACTTCTTAAAGGGATAAGTGAGAATCACAGTAAGTGTCGAAAGAAGCCATTTAATAGAATAAGAAATAGCAGAAACAAAGGTCTAGGAGAGAGAGCATTAAGGAATCTGGTTGGATAACTTGTGAAGCATTCTTTGCTAAGAGTTCACAAAAACAGGTCAATCTATTTTGAGGTAGACACTTTCAAATACGTATATACATAGCTTATTTTATTTTTATATTTAATATTATTGTCTACAACGTGCCAGGCATTTGATCTTATTACATTGTTTCGTACCACAACCCTGTAGCATAGTTGTTACTATCTCCATTTTGCAGATTAGGAAATAGAGATTCATGGAGGGTTACATTATTTACTTAGGATTATACTAGGAAGTAGAAGTTGAAGCCGAATACCTTGATTCCAAATCTCTTGCAGTTTCTGCCAAGAGAGAAACCATTTACTTAAGGAAAGTTTGAACCTGTAAGACTTTGTTCATCTTTTGTTGACACATGATTGTTTTGAAAATTTTTACTCTAAATGTTTTCCCTTTTTTTCAGTACCAGGAATTCTGAATGTAGGGTAAAGCATGTCTTAGCATTTTCCTGGCATTTCTTTTCAGTAAGTAGGTTATGTTTTGTTTTCCCTTCTATAGTCATCCTTACTTCATCCCCAATTCGAGGAGCGGGAGATGGAATGGAAACTGAGGAACCACCTAAATCTACTGAAGTTACTCCTGGAATCCAACCTATAAAGCATCACATCCTTCCAAGTCCACGAAAGAAAGTAGTTCCATCAGAGAGCCCAGGCGTTCTTCAGCTAGGGAAGATTCTCGCTGAAAAAGCAGTGGAAGTCGAAGCTGTAAGAATATTAGTTCCCAAAGCCGCTATAACCCATGATATCCCCAACAAAAATGCAAAGGTTAAGTCTCTGGGACATCATAAAGGAGAATTCCTTGGCCAGCCAGAGGGAGTTGAAGAACCCAGAACGGAACTATCCGAGGTAAAGAATATATTGGAAAAGCTCAAGAACTCTGAAAGGAGGTTACTACAGGACAAAGAAGGTCTTTCAAACCAGCTCAGAGTACAGTCAGAGGTAAGAACAGCCTTAATAGGTTTAATGAGTACCTCTCTTTATACCTGGGCCTTCTGAGCCTGCATGTTAGAAAACAATACTTCCTCTTGCAATGTCATTATAACTTGTCATTTATCTAAAAAACTTCCTCTTAAATTTCTCATTCTCTTTAGTGCCTCTAATAGAACTAGTTTATGTTGGGAACTTATCCTCTAAACATGGTTGAAGTATGAGGTACTTTGGACAATGTGAGGTACTTTGGACAAGACCACCTACAAGTTGTAAAGGAGGTTACAGTTATGAACTTGCAAACCAGAGATTCACTAAGTAAGACTAGTTAATAATCCTTGCTTTAAGAATCCATAAATTCCAAGTATTTTTTCTATGTATAGATAATACTTAGAATAAAGAAAATGGTGGTATAAGTATCAGTGTCTTCATTGTAATGGAAAATTATCGATAGTGCTTGATTCACTTTCTTTAATCTTTACATCTTAGTAATGGCCTTACCAGCCCCAGTTTGCCTCTCTGTTAGATTATACATCTTTTTGCTAGATGTTAGTCTTTGTGACACCATGGTTAGTGGCTGTCATTCAAATATGTTTCTAATATATTTAATAATATATTTTTAAATAACTGATTTCAAATTACAAAACTAGTACATATTTATTTGTAAACATTTTAGAAAATACAGAAAAAATAATGAAAATAGTGCTACCTATATTATACCATCTGGCTATAAATGCATAATTATACATACTGAGTATATTTTTGCCTTGTAACTCACTTTTTTTAGTTGTTTTTTAGTTGTTAATACAGGATATTCTATTAAAATATCATTATTAATAGCAACAGTGTTCTTCAATGACTGCACCATATACCAATACCTTTTATTGGACATTTATGTTTTAATTTTTTGCATTTTTGATAACAGTGTGAAGAACATGCTTATAGACATGTGAATTGCTTTTTTGCTTAAATTCTTAAAAATCCCAAGGCACAAAGAAATCAATTTTTAAATGTTGGAAAAGATTTATAAAACACTCTGTCATATCTTTTAGCAAAATTTATTGGTTCACTTTTCTAATTTTTTGCCTTTAAGTGTTGACTGGAGGCAGTTTGTAATTTTTATGATAATGATTTGTACTCTTATAATAAGAGGCTCAGATTATAACCACATGGACTATAGATTAATAGAGATATAGACATGGTTATATACATTATGAAACTTAAATATTTAATATCACTTTTTGATACACACTTTTAGTAATGGAGGTCCAAACTACATGAAACACAGTTTCTCTTTTGTTCATTTTGCTACATTAAAGTCACTGGCATCACTTTGAGCTTGTTGTATTGGTCATGATTTCCTCCAGGTCAATCGTGAGTTAAAAAAGCTGCTGGTGGCTTCTGTTGGGGATGATCTTCAATATCACTTTGAACGTCTAGCCCGTGAGAAAAATCAGCTTATTTTAGAAAACGAAGCCCTAGGTCGAAACACAGCTCAGCTTTCCGAACAGTTAGAACGGATGTCCATACAGTGTGATGTGTGGCGAAGTAAATTCCTTGCAAGCAGGTATTTTCTATTTTAAAGAGTATTTCATTTCCTAGCTTTTGCTCTATCAGACTTTTGACCCCTAATGCAAGAAAATAGATTGTAGTGTGAAAATTTCTGATTCAAATTGTCAGAGTACCTCATGTATTATTTAAGATGTGGACTCTCCCTCCTCTGGATGGTCATACAGTCTCCGTAAATGGAAAAGTGGTATCAAAAAGCACCTCCCTCATTCCAGAATTCTGAGTTACTCTTCTATAGTAGAAATCACTCCTACTACAATGTTTAAGATCAAAACAAAACTGTAAACTCAGGCAATTAATAAATATGTAAATTTTTTAAAAGACTATTTTTCCCCACCTTCTATCTGGAGAACTCAAATATCATTGCCACTCCGTACATCATATTTTGTCTCTCGTGCTCTGTTCTTATAGCTCATTTTACTACATAATAGAGCTTCCCAACCTTTTTCTCACCATGCACAAACAGAAAATGATAACATCTGTATGACATACTGTATAGCATACTGGATGAGGCTACTCTCCAGTAGAGGTGAGAACCCCAGGCCCCTAGAACCACCAGGCCCATGGACACACTGGTAGTTGGGAAGCTCTCTTATATATTATGATTGTCTATTTATCCCCTCCTTCCAACTTTGAGTTACTAGAGAACAGGATCTGGGTGTTATCCATCTAACACACATCTATTTCTAATTGTACTATTATAGGATCTATTTGGAGAAATGAATTTACTGTTTATTGACTTAGAATGAATATTAATTAATTCTCATTGAACAGCTTAAGAAGCAAATCATGCATATATTTTACAGATTACTGTAATAACTTTTTTTTAACATTCTGATCAATGCTGATAGTAACACTTTAAGGGCAATAATAATTAAACCAAACTTTATTGATATTTTAGTTGATTTAATCTTCTAATGTCAGAATTGTTTTCATTTTAAGGAATTCAGTGGTTACTATGGTCTGAGACTTTAGTTTTAAGATTTTCAGCTGAATAAAAATACTTTAAAATTTTGCTTCAGTTCCATCAATAGAGAATTGGTTAAATACATTTTGGTACATCCAATCAGAAGAAAACATTAAGCTGTTTTTTTAAAAAAAAGGGAATGAGCTCTATGTGTGCTAATATGAAAAAAAATCACCAAGATAAATTATTAGGTGAAAAAAAGCAAACTATAGAAAAGTTTGTATTAAATAATCCCTTTTTTGTAAATAATATGAATATAGTTATTTTTACACATAATTTTTTGTTGATATACACATAAATTATTTTTTTCTAGAAAAATATATTGGTTACTTTATTGATCACTGATTATAAAAGAAGGATGGGGATGCTGGACTGGAAGAAGGACTTAGTTTTGCTTTTTTATAAATCTTTCTATATTTAATATTTTTCTAAGGACAAAGAAGTAATTGATGGCAGAAAAATAACTCATTTTTTTCTCTTAAATTTTCCGTATTTAAAAAACATTTAAATAATGTTATTTTTTTCCAGAACTTGATTAATCTAGAATAAGACTGAAGTACATTCCAAAGTCACTATATAGGAAAGTTAAAAAACTGTTTCCTTTGTCATTTTGTAAACAGATATTTTAATTGAGTCCCTTTAATAAGTTCTAAGCTCATAAAGATTTTAAATGTTTTCTAGTGAAGATTTGAAAACTGAGAAGTAATTTGACAACATTAAATCTTTTTTGTAAGTTTTTAAAAATGACAGTCACAAAGGTAGTATATTAACTTCTTAACACTGTCAGAGAATTTATATGTAAGATTTTAATCTTTTCCAGGGTTATGGCAGATGAGTTAACCAACTCCAGAGCGGTTTTACAGCGTCAAAACCGTGATGCACAGAGTGCTATACAAGATCTCCTGAGTGAACGGGAACAGTTTCGTCAGGAAATGATAGCTACGCAGAAGTATGGCACTTGTTTACATTCTGAACTCTTCTCCTTTCTCCTGCAATTTTTGTTATTGAGATAGTTCTTTAGTATTTCTACATTTAATAACTTATTGAGCATATACATTTTAAAACAGATGCCCAGGGGAGGGAGAAAGACTGAAAAAACAGAAGACATGCTTCTTTTATTCTTAATTGGGGACAGAATTAGTTATATCTATAATAGAAGAAATCTCTGGATTTAAAAGTAATTTTTGGTTATAGGTATAGCAGTTTTGTATGGTTTTTGGTAGAAGCCAAAAAGCATACCGGTCTTTCCTTTGGAAGGAGAGCTTTTTTTTTTTTTTTTTTTTTTTTTGTGGTACACAGGCCTCTCACTGTTGTGGCCCCTCCCGTTGCGGAGCACAGGCTCTGGACGCGCAGGCTCAGCGGCCATGGCTCACAGACCTAGCCGCTCCGTGGCATGTGGGATCCTCCCGGACCAGGGCACGAACCCGTGTCCCCTGCATCGGCAGGCGGACTCTCAATCACTGCGCCACCAGGGAAGCCCGGAAGGAGATCTTTTTGAGGATTGTTCTACAGTATTAGAGCTTACTTTCATGTCTATATGCACCAGAACTGTCAAAATTGATAGTCTTCCTTAAATGTACTTTATACTTTTATGTAGTTGATTTCTTACAAATCAAATAAGTAAAGGTCAAGAGAAAATCATAGGGGAAATTAGAAGAATGAAAACACAATATATCAAAATATCAGATTTTGTGGGAGGCAACTAAAGCAGTGTTTAGAGGGAAATTTATAATTTTAAATGCTTATTGTAGAAACGAAAAAAGGTCTCGTCAATAATCTAAGCTTCCTTCTTAAGAAACACAAAGAGCAAATTAAGCAGAAGGAAGAAAAGGATGAGAGCAGAAATAAATGAAATAGAAAGCCAAACACTGGTTCTCTGAAAAGATAAGTTTACAAAACCTCTAGGCAGTATAATCAGGAAAAAAATAGATACACATGACTAGTATCAGGGATGAGGAGAGGGGTACACTACAGATTCTGTAGACATAGGAAAGATAATAAGGGGATGTTATGAACAACACTATGCTAATCAATTCAACAACTTAAATGGACGATCTCTTTAAAAGACCCAAACCACCAGAGTACTCAAGAACAGATAACCTGAATAGCCCTAACCTATTAAAGCAATTTACGTTGTAGTCAAAAACTTTCTAGTAAAGGAAACCCCGGGCCTATATGGATCCATTGGTGAATACTAACAAATATCTAAGGAGGAAATAAAACCAAATTTATACAAACTTTTCTAGAAAATAGAGAAGGGAACAATTTCCAACTCATTTTATGAGGCCAGCATCATCTTGACACCAAAACCAGACAGAGGCACTACAAGAAAACTACAGGCCAATATCTCTAATGAATACAGATGCAGAAATCCTTAACAGAATTTTAGTGATTCAAATCCAACAGTATATAAAAATGTTTATAGATTGTGGCCAAGTAGGTTTTATCCCAAGCATTATAAGTTAGTTTATCATTTAGAAATCAACCAATGTAACTCACACAAAAAATTATCATATACATATACCGTATGAATATCTCAATAAATGCACAAATCTGTAGTTGTATAATACTGTATGAGTATACTATTATTGCCTGTACTAAAATATGAGAACTAAAAAATGTACTGTTTGTTGAATGATTTCCAGATAACCATAAAATCAATAAGTGCTTTCTGTAATCTGACTTATTTTACCAGACTTCCTGATTTATTGAACTCTGAGAGAAAGATAGAGGAGAAAGATACTATATGATTTCAGAAATATGTTTCTCATTTATTCATCATTCTTGATTTTTATATTTTATCCTCTTATTAATATTGAGTGCTCATGTGTGTTCTTTGCAGGTTGTTGGAGGAGCTCTTGGTCTCCTTGCAGTGGGGAAGAGAGCAAACTTACTACCCTAACACGCAACCTCACAGCACAGCAGAACTAGCGTTAACAAATCACAAGTTGGCAAAAGCAGTAAATTCTCATCTTCTGGGAAATGTTGGCACTAATGGTCAAAAAAAGTTTCCATCAACAGTTGAATTCTGCAGCACCCCAGCAGAAAAAATGGCTGAAACGGTAAAATACTTCTCTTTCATGATCTGTGGAACCTCTAAGACTGTCCTCTTATTGAAAGGTGACATGTTGTAATGGAAAGTGCTTGGCATTGGGAGTTAGGAAATATGGGATCAAAATTTGATTCTCATACTAATGAGCTAGGGATCTTGTAGAAAATTATTTCCTCCTCTGAGCTTTAATTTTCTCAAACACTTGAGAAGAAAATGTAGTTGTAGTTGTTTTTAAAGATGACGTATTTTTTAGCTACTGAATCATTGATAATCCTTTTCTTGAGCTCATTTTGATATGAAAACCACTGTGTAGAACTTTTAATTTAGTAATCAAGAGTAGATAATTGATTACTTCTGGTCTAAGGTGTTATTTGTTTTTTCCCCATATAGATGGGAATGTGCCAGACTCCACAGAAGCAATTAGTATAGACCTGGTACCTTCAGTCCTGTGTGAATTGAGGGCTCATGCAGGTGACCTGTCAAATACTGTGGTCTCACAGTTCTACAACCATCCAGGTTCACCCTCATCCCCGTCATAGGCCTTGTCATTACCAGAACTTTTCCACTTTTAAAATCTTCAACATCTCTCCATGAACTGTGATCTCAATGGTTTTGGGGATTCCATAAAATAATACATATAAAGCCTGTAGCAGTTTCCAGTATAGGTACAGTAATTTCTCAATAAATAGTAGCTATCATTTTTATTATTATATCCTTCATCCCTCTAATCCTGTTGCCTTTACAAGTCCTATCAGTTCCTTCTAATTTATCCCCTCTCCCAAGTTCAAACACCTGATCTCCAGGCTAAACTTTAGTAATAGCCTCCTCACCAGTATCCCCACCTTGCTTTTTACCTGCCTCCATGCCATCCTCTACTGTCAGTTGAGTTATTTCAAAAATGCCAGTCCCATCATTCTTGGTACTGCTGTTCAGAGGGCTCCCAGTCTCCCTCATTACTGAATCTGAATTATTTCATATTGTAGAGAAGGCCTTTCATTAATCATTATTCCAGTTCCCCTTCTCTAGTATCATTTTCCAGGTGTGTCCACCCTCTGCACTTCACATCCCAGTAGTGTTAACCACTTGCATTCCACAGATAGGCCACTGTATTTCATGTCTCTGTACATACTTTCCCTCTGCCTAGACTGCCCTCCCAACATCTTGCCCAACCACTATATTGCCTTTAATAATCAGCCTTCCCTGAATCCCACAGGCAAACCTAGATGTTCCTTCCTCCAGGCTTCCATTTTGTACATATATATATAGATATATATAGATATATATATCTATATATATATCTAATATAGCTCTTTATCATGTTAAATTGCAATTGTTTGATTCTCCATCTCTCTCCCAAACTGTAAGTTCCTTAAGGAGCTCATGTCTTACATTTCCTCAAGGTCTGGCATAATCCTTTGTACAACAGTAGGTGTTCAGCTATTTACTGAATCAGTCCCTGAAACTAAACTCATCAGCTTTATCCAAAATCGTTTCTCTTTTTCTATTCTTTTTGTTGGGAAATGGTGTTGCTGCCTACCTGGTTGCTGCCAGTAGCATTTGGTATAATTAACTACTCCTGATATCTTGAAACACTCTCTTCCCTTGGCTTACGTAACCCTACACCCTCCTACTTCACTATACAATGGTGGGTAGCCTCAAGGCTTGGTTTACATCCCCTTCTCCCAATCTTTTATCCACCTTATCGTCTCATTGAACAAAACTGACAGTCCTACTTCCTTAGTGTCTCTTGGACCTTTTAGCCACATTGCTTCAAGGTCAGCATTTCTTAGCTAGATTATTGCTGTAAACTCCCTTTCTCTGTTCTTCCCATGTCTGCTTTAGTGCCCACTCCTTCCCTCATCCACCTGCTGTGTATAGAGTGACCTCTCCGAAAGGCACCCTGCTTAAAATCCTTCCCTATCACTTTCAGGCTAAAATCTAGAAACCTTGTATCTATACTGGTATCTTGGTCTCCTTTAATTGTATTCCTTTGGCATTTTGTTCCTCCCTCTAAAGGCACATAATGTAATAACATATATAGAGAGTTGGGGTACTGTTATAATTTTCCCTTCTAAATTTATAAGCAGCTTTAAGATAAGCCCTTTATCTCTGTTTGTCCAGTAGCATCTAACCAAGTTCCGTAAAAAATAGAAGGATATCAAAAACTAAATTGAAAAATCAGTAATCCAGTAGAAAAACAGAGGTACTGAAATAGAATGGTAGCTCTTAAATGATGCCAGGACATTTTTAAATTAGCTATAGCTCTTTGGGTACATTGGTAACTTAGAAGGAAAAAAACCTGATGGACAATAAGAGAGCTAGGGAAACAGACATCTCAAGCCATTTCTGAAAGCTGTTTTGAATAAGCCTTACATAGAAGGAGAGAAAGCTCTTTCCGCTACTGCTTTTCCCAATTCCTTTCCAATTCCAGTACCTGCCTCCTTTGCCCAATAACCCATGTTCATCATATGATGATGGTTGGAAGAATATGAAAATGAGAAACAGGAGCTATGAGCCAGCCATGTTATCCTTGCCCTTAATTGGAGAATTTTTTTCAACCCAAGAGTTCCTCCTGTTGTGGGTCTCAGTAAAGGAAACAGAATAGGAAAAATCAGAGCAGAAGAAGAATTAAGAGAGTATGGTGTCCATGAATCCAAGAAACAAAAGCATGATCGTTAGTATCAAATATTGCATATAAATTAGAAAAAAAGAAATGAAAACCATTGATTTTACAAGTAAATGATCAAAAACTTTGAAATAACATTTCAGTAGAAGAATGAAGGCAGAATCCCAATTCCAGGCAGTTCAGTGAAGGACTGAGGGAGAAAGGTAGTGCATACTTTTTGGTTAAAGATAAAAATCAACATCACTTATAGTAAAATTGATATAACCTAATTTTCTTTTATGTTTTCATATATTTTCATCAATATGCATAAGAGTAATTTCATTATTTTTTAAAATAGGTAACCTAGGTAATATAATAACTTGACATCATTGTCAAATTTAGAGCTTTTTGAGAAAAGGCATAAGTTCTCTAATCAAATTCATCATTCAGATGTTATTTTTTATGGCAGTTTCATACTAATGAAATAGCACTTATTGGTAGTTATATATTAATAAAACCAAGGGCTTTTACAGTCCTTACTGCATACATCTGACATCACCTCTTATTTTCCTTAGGTTCTACGCATTTTGGATCCGGTAACCTGTACAGAGAGCTCAGCTGATAATCCATTTTCTGAGTCTTCACCAACCACCTTACTTGCTACAAAGAAAAATATTGGACGATTTCATCCCTATACAAGATATGAAAACATAACTTTCAATTGCTGCAGTAACTGCCAGGGAGAACTTACTGCCCTTTAGCAGTCAGTATGTTGGAGGCACACTACGGAGTCATTATTATTTGGCAGCTGGGGTTCTTTTCATGCTAGAAGTATTATCACTTTCTATTTAAATAATATATATCCCCAAAGATGTTTCATGTACTGGACTCTGGATTACCCTTTCTTAATAAATATCTCAGGGTAAGAAAAAAGTGGAACTGTATAGATATATTTAAAATAGACAATACAGGCATTACAGGATGGTTTTCCTAAAGGACTAAAAGAAAGATTCTGTACCTTTCTTTTAGGCTCTAATTTATTAATCTTGCTATATATTTTACATAAGCAAATTAATTTCTGTACTCTAAAGCAAGGATTGGCAGACTACAGCCTTGGGTCATATGCAGCCATACCCATTCATTTACTGTTGTCTGTGGTTGGTTTCATGTGCTACAACAGCAGAATTGAGTAGCTACAACAGGGTTTGTATGACTAGCAAAGCCTAAAATATTTACCATCTGGTCCTTTACAGAAAAAGTTTTCTGACCTCCACTCTAAAGTAAAAGTAGCTGGCAGGGGTCGGGGAGGGAGTGGGGTAGGAGTCCTTTCCCTTTTTGGTGATTTTTAGGGGCTACAAAAGAGTCTTATGGAAATACTGTGGGTGAAGGGACTACTTTCAAAATAAATGCTATATGTTAGGAAACTTTTAAATATTTTACAGCCATATTAACAAATGCTTGAGCAAAACATGTTCTCATTTTGGTTTTGTGCAGGGGATTCCATATTTTGAATGGATGCAACTTGATATACAGGAAAAACATTCTAACTATTAAGCTCATTTTGACAATTGCAGCACAACAGGAGTATCCAATTTGATACTTATGAAATATGGCAGAGAAAGTAGGATCTTCGGGCTTCCCTGGTGGTGCAGTGGTTGAGAGTCCGCCTGCCAGTGCAGGGGACACGGGTTCGTGCCCCGGTCCGGGAGGATCCTGCATGCCATGTTGCGGCTGGGCCCGTGAGCCATGGCCGCTGAGCCTGCACGTCCGGAGCCTGTGCTCTGCAATGGGAGAGGCTGCAGCAGTGAGAGGCCCGCGTACCGCAAAAAAAAAAAAAAAAAAAAAGGATCTTTCTAGAACATTGTTCAAACTCAAAAATGCAATTCATCAATTTTTATGTCATATATATTATTATTTACTTATGACCGGCTATCATCAAACATCCTTTTATATACCTTTAAAAATGTCCACAGAATGTTTATACCAAATTACCCTAACTGGCTGCAGAAGTGCCTATCAGTAAAGAAATCCTCAAAAGACAAATATGATCAAATAACAATATGTTTTAATGTCAACTTAATGGTTTTGTTTTGTTTTGGTCTGATTCATCTGAGTTACAGTTTCAAGTGGCAATAAATTTCTCTGCCTTCTTTAGTGTGAATATTTATTTATCTTTCCCCCAGAATGATGTGCTTCAATTCAAGTCTTCATCTAGCTTATACTATTTACAACTGATTCTTCAGCCTTTCCTTTAGGTTTACTTAGTATAAAACATAGGATAGGGAGGGTGGGAGGGAGGGAGACACAAGAGGGAAGAGATATGGGAACGTATGTATATGTATAACTGATTCACTTTGTTATAAAGCAGAAACTAACACACCATTGTAAAGCAATTATACTCTAATAAAGATGTAAAAAAAAAAAAAAACATAGAGGAAACGCTCCATGACAGTGGATTTGACAATGATTTCTTGACTATGACACCAGAAGTACAGGCAACAAAAGAAAAAAATAGATAAACCTCATCAAAATTAAAACTGCACAGCAAAAGAAATAACAGAATGAAAAGGCATCCTATAAAATGGAGAAAAATATTTGCAAATCATGTATCTTTTAAGGGTCTAATGTCCAGAATAAATAAAGGGCTACAACTCAACAACCAAAAAACAATCCAGTTACAAAATGGGCAAAGGAATAGACATTTCTCCACAAAAAGATACACGAATGGCCAATAAGCACATCAAAAGATGCTCAACATCACTAATCATTAGGGAAATGCAAACTGATATCACTTCATATCCATGAGGATGGCTATTACCAGTAAAGCAAAATAACAAGCGTTGGCAAAGATGTGGAGAAACTGGAACCCTTGTGCATTGCTGGTGGGAATGTAAAATGGTGCAGCCATTATTGAGGACAGTATGGAAGTTCCTCAAACAATTACACACACAATTGCCACATGATCCAACAATTACAACTCTAGGTAGATACCCAAAAGAATTGAAAGCAGGGACTCAAAAGGATATTTGTATACCAATGTTCATAGCAGCAGCATTCACAATAGCCAAAAAGTAGTAATTCACATGTCCTTTGATGGATGAATAGATAAAATGCGGTATATACATGCAATGGAATATTATTCAGCCTTAAGAAGGAGTAAATTCTGATATGCTACAGCACAGATGAATCTTTAAGACACTACACTAGATAAATCAGACACAAACGGGCAAATAGTATATGATTCCACTTATTTGACATACCTGAAATAATCAAATTCATAGAGACAGAAAGTGGAATAGTGGTTACCCAGGGTTAAGGGAAAGCAGAATGGAGAGTTTTGTTTATTAGGTACAGAGTTTCAGTTTGGACTGTTGAAAATTTATGGAGATGGATAGTGGTGATGGTTGCACAACATATGAATGTACTTAATGACACTGAATTTTACATTTTAAAAAATGGTCAAAATCATAAATTAGGTAATATATATTTTACCACAATAAAAAAAACTTTAAAAAATTATATACATACACTCATAACCACAAACTAGTGGCACACCTCTGCAACTGTTGCTTTAAGAGTGTCAATAATAACAGTTAACTGAGCTAAACAACAAAAAAAGAGTTCATATATCAACAACCTAACATTACACCTTAAGGAACTAGAAAAAGAAGAGCAAACAACCCAAAACTAGCAGAAGGAAGACAATTGAAGTTAGGGTGGAGATAAGATAGAAAAACAGAGAATCAAGGAAATCAAAAGCTGGTTCTTTGAAAAGATCCGCAAAATTGACAAACCTGTAGCCAGACTATGAAAAACTGAAGATGCAAATACCTAAACTCAGAAATGAGAGTAGGACATTATTACAAACCTCATTTAAATAAAGGAACAAGTATACACCAACAAATTAAATAATCTGAATGAAATGGACAAGTTCATAGAAACACAATTTACCAAAACTGACTCGAGAAATAGGAAATATGAACAAGCCTATAACAAGAGGTTAAATCCGTAATCAAAAACCTCTCAACACCAAGAGTGAATCCTAACGTGAGCTATGGATGTTGGGTGATGATGTGTCAATGTAGGTTCATTGATTGCCACAAATGTACCACTTTGGTGAGGGATGTTGATACTGGGGAAGGTTTTAGGGACGGAGGGAGCAAGGGATATATGGGAACTCTCTGTACTTTCTGCTCAACTTTGCTGTGAACCTAAAACTGCTCTAAAAAATAAAGTATATTAAAAAACAAAAAACATCCCAACAAAGAAAAGTCCAGGACCCGATAGTTTCACTAGTGAATTCTTCCAACTATTTAAAGAATTTATACCAATCCACCTCAGTCCCTTCCTAGAAAATAAAAGCAGAGGGAACAGGGAACACTTCCTAATTCATTCTGAGGCCAGCATTACCCTGATAGCAAAGCCAGACAAAGACACAAGAAAAAAACACTACAGAAAAATCTCTCTTACAAATACAAATGAAAAAAATCCTCACAAAATACTAGCAAACCAAATACAATATCATAGTAAAGGGATTATATACCACCAAGTGGTATCTGTCTCAGGAATGCAAGGGTGGTTCAATATAAGACTATCAACCAACGTAATATATCACATTACTAGAACAAAGAAGAAAAACCACATTTCACTTGACGCAGAGAGCATTTGATACAACCCAACACACTTTCATGATAAAAGCACTCAGAAAAATGGGAATAGAGGAGTAAATAGAGGGAGGAATAAGAATAGAACTTCCTCAACTTCATAAAGGGCTTTTGTGGAAAACCCACAGCTAACATCATACTTAATGCTAAAGGACTAAAAGCTTTCCTCCTAAGATCAAGAACAAAACAAGGATGCCCAGGCAGAATGGAACGGGCACTGGAGACATTCTGTTCTGAGGAGCGGCCAGTGGCACGATGGAGCAGGGCCAGGGACCGCTTACACTTGAGATGGACCATGGAACAGCACATCCCAGAGGTGGAAGTCCAAGTCAAACGAAGAAGGACAGCCTCGCTGCGCAACCAGGAGTGTCGCCTGTACCCGAGGTGGCCTCAGCAGCGGCAGCAAGTACCTGTGGTGGGATTCCATGTGGAACTGAGACAGGCATTCTTAGCTGAGGCGCCAAGAGGTGGTTAAAGCAGTACTGGAACACCTGGGTAGTGATTCCAAGAGGAAAAGAACCAGCCCTCCCTTAGGTCTTAAGGATCCCAAAACTTTCCTGTAGGTATTGGATTTGGCGGAGCAGCAATCATGACTCCGGGAAAGAGCAGCAAGATGCCGCAGCACATTGACTATAGGATGAGATGTATCCTGCAAGATGGCCAGATCTTCACTGGCACCTTCAAGGCTTTTGACAAGCATATGAACTTGATCCTCTGTGATTGTGATGAGTTCAGGAAGATCAAGCCAAAGAATGCGAAGCAGGCAGAGCGTGAAGAGAAACGGGTTTTGGGTCAGGTGTTACTGTGTGGGGAGAACTTGGTTTCCATGACTGTGGAGCGACCACCCCCCGAAGATACTGGCATTGCTCGGGTACCACTTTCTGGAGCTGCAGGAGGCCCTGGAGTTGGCAGGGCAGCTGGCAGAGATGGTCCAGCTGGTGTTCAAATTCCCCAGGCTCCTGCTGGGTTAGCAGACCCTGTCCGAGGGGTTGGGGGCCATCCCAACAGGTAACGATCCCACAGGGAAGAGGCACTGTAGCAGCTGCTGCAGTTGCTGCTACTGCCAGCATTGCTGGAGCCCCAGCTCAATATCCACCAGGATGGGGGACTGCCCCCACGCCTGTTGGTCGAGCAACCCCACCTCTAGGAATTACGGCTCTTCCACCTGGTATACGATCACCCATGGGCCCACCAACTGGGCTCCCCCCTACTTGAGGGATGCCAATAGGCATGCCCCCTCCAGGAATGAGACCCCCCTCCACCAGAAATAAGAGGTCCACCTCCCCCAGAAATGCGTCCAGCAAGACCCTAGGATACTATTGATCCTAGTCACTCTGTTTCCTGCAATGCGTCTTGTGAAATATGTGGAGTGTTTGTGAGCTTTTGTCCCCTCTGCTGCATTAATATTAGCTAATAAATGCATAAAGCAATTAAACTGTGGGGAAAAAAAAGACAAGGGTGCCCACTTTCACTACTACTACTCTACATTATACTAGACATGTTAGCCAGAGTAATCAGTCAACAAAAATAAATAAATAAAAGGCATCCCGTTGGATAGGAAGAAGTAAAACTACCCCTATTTGAAAATATTATCCTATATAGAGAAAATGCAAAAAAAAAAATCACCAAAAAAGTTTAGCACTAATAAATTCAACAAAGTTGTAGGGTATAATATCAATGCACAAAAATCACCTATGTTTGTGTTTTGAGTATACAACCCATAAAGAAAATTAAGAAAACAATTCCATTTGCAATAGAATCCAAAAGAATAAATATCTATGAATAAATTTAACCAGGTAGGTGAAAGATTTGTACACTGAAAACTATAAAACATTGCTGCACTAAATGAAAAGACATCCTGTGTTTATGGATTAGAAGACAATATCATTAAGGTGGCAATAGTACCTAAAGCCATCTACAGATTCACTGCAATCCTTATGAAAATTCCAACAGCTTTTTTTGTAAAAGTGTTGTGGAATATTTAAATGCCAAATTGGTTTTTATCATTAAGGATAAACTTTAAACAACAAAAGACTATTTATAATGAAATGTTAAGTTGCCTGGTGTATGCTCAAAAGTGCTATAGGAAGTTGAGACAGGATTGACTAGTTCTCTGTGTTTTCTAATTTAGGGTCAAGTGATTAAGGTACAAATACCCAGTTGATAAGAACCTTGTCTTTTGAAGCTTTAACAGAACTAACTCCTACAGCAATTCTCCACTCCCCATCACACTTGTATGTTTGCCTTTGTCCTCCAGTCCTTAAATGCTCTTACACATATCAAGGATACTGTTCTCCCACACACTGGATTCCTGTATAGTCCTATATACCCACAGATGTCTACCAAGGTATGTAAGCTTTACAATATAACTAACAGAAAGGATTTTGCAATCATTCAGATCTCAGTATCTGTGAGCAAACTGCTCACCTCTGTACTTTGGTTTCCTCATCTGCAAAACAAGACTAACAGGGTTGTTATAAGGATTAGATCAAATTATTTATGCAAAGCATTTACAACAATACCAGGCACATTATATAAACTCTCAATAAGAGCTGGATAATTTTGTATAACATACCCAAAATAGTATACATAATTGTTACTATCTTTTTTTTTTAAAGAACACATGGAAGTAGGCCTAACCTACTGTTTAGCTTGCCATAGGTATTCAAATTCAAGTCTGACATAATTAGGACTTTGTATCAGGCCTTGAACCAGGCTTGTTTAAGAGGTCACTCCTCCTGCCTTATGAAATGTTCTATTGCATTTTTTTTAAATGATAACAGAAACTAATAATAGATATCTGTCCCTTTTATGTGTCTGTTCCAGCTAGACATGTTAAAATAATTTAGAAGTAAAGGAATGTACAGTTTATTTGTTGTTCAATTTTTTGCATGGTCTAAGAGGTGGTATAACACATTACAATGCTATGACGGAAGAAATTTATTTTGCTCTAGTTTAAAAGAAATAAGATAAATTCACTATCAACATTACCAAAAGATAAATAGCATTTCCATAATTTAGAGTATGACCAAAGCACACAGGCCATAAGAAATGATATCCAAAATTTTGAGGACAGTAGCTTCCAAATGAAGTATTTAATAGATACCTTCAGCTGTAATGATCAGTAAAACGAAAAGATTTGGCTTCTGACATATTATATAGGTGGTACTGTAACTGTTTAGAACGCTTTGCTTCCAGTCGGAGCTGTCTAGTTCTTTCTTTGACAGCTTGCTGCTCTGCTAGTTTTTCTATCCGTTTCCTTCTTAGCCATCTGTAGAAAAAGACATGAACAGACCTGTTGAGTACCAACCTGAATATATTCTTCACGCTATAAAGTTATTACTACAGACAAAGGAAATTCGATTTCTTTAGATTAAAAAGCTCTGTTCGTAACACAAATTAGTATGAACTGAAAAATTTCAGGCTTATACCAAAGGCTCATTAAAGGAAGCATAGTCACATTTAGAATCAAATGTTTGAAATTAAGTTTGTCTAATAAGGAAACTGCCAACTAAAAAAACTTTTTTAAGTAATAAACACTATTTTACGTGACATAGGTCCTATCTTTTAAAATATTATTTTCTAAGCAAATAAGTATTTGATAGATGCCAAATAACTTATTTTTTGCAACTAACTGTATTCTACAACATTACTTAAGCAGCATGCAGAATACCAGCATGCATAAATGTCTCCTTGCTCTTCTTGGTGGAGAAATTATAGAGCTCTTGCTTTTCAGTGCATAAAATAGTTCTCCCTTAAAATGGAAAAATAAGCCTAAGAAACATCAAAAAGGGTGAAGGAAGCGTCCACATTCTAACAAATTTAAGTCTATAAAACTTGCTTAGGTAAAATAACATTAAAAATAACTGTATACTCACATCTCTGGTATGGAAGTGCATACGTGGTGTGTGTGTATATATATAATTTTTTCAGAAATAAATCCAGACAAATAACTGCATTAGTATAAAAGAGACTTAAGAAACCTCATAATCTAATGTTGTGTGGTTTTGAAATTGGATATCAGTTTGAGCAAATTAACTGTAGTCATTTAGGGGTCGATTGGGAAAAAAAATGGTTATAGGTTGGATATTAGATGAGATCATTAACAAAAATAAGCAGATTGCAGAACAGTATATACAGTATGATCTCAATTTATATTTTAAAACTGTAAATATATGTACAGAGAAATATCTAGAAGTTATGCAGTACAGTGCTAACAATAGTGATTCCTGGGTGATGAAAATGTGAGTTTATTCCCCTCCATTTCCACAATGCACATTCACTGCATCTATTATAATAAAAGGATATGTATATTTTTTAAAGAAGGAAAGGAAAGAAAGAGGCAAAGAAACTAAAAAAGAGAAAGATAGCTAAAAAGATAGAAAAGAAAGAAAGAAGTGAGCTTCAAACAACTGGACACAATATTCACTCCCTCTCCCAAGGTATGCTGGCAAAATTTTGAAGCCAGGTCTGTTTCCTCAGAATAAACCGGGTAATATAGACTCTTACCCAGGCAACTGAAGGGAGACCAGGTTTGCCTTAAATTACCAAAATATGTGTCCAAATCTCCTTTTCATTTGGTCTGTACAGATCTTCCTCCTCAGCCTGACTGCTTTTCTTTACAGAAAAATATTTATTGGTAAATGCAACTCTTTATTAAGTTTTCCTGAGCACTGTGTAGGAGAAGCTGTAACCAATCTTTGGCCTATTTCTCTAAGAAATGAACAAATCAATCAACCAATCAATGGTAAGCTATCAAAGGTTATCACACTGGTGCCATAAGAAACAATTTTAGTATTGAAAACTACCTTGAAAAAATGGTATAGGTATTACGCAAAGTATGGAGTTAAAGAATTTTCTCACATATTGTTAAAACTGTGGCTTTAAAATTGAATAGGTATGTAATGAGATCAATTTTTTTAAGTTTTATTGACTATATAACTTTCTAAAATGACCATGAGGAAGGGGGAAAAATGCCCTGTCTTTGACTTACTGTTTAAAGGCCCTTTCACAGCCTTCTGTTCCTTTAAGGAAGAATAAGCATTCCTCTTGCTTTCGCAGTTCTTCTGTCTTTCTTTCTTTCAACTGTTCTTCGTGCTTTTTTTTAAGCCATAATCGAAAAGCTTGCTGTGGATCTCTGTTTTCCTGCTGCTTACAAAAACAAGCTTTGCTTAATTTAAAGAAACCAAAACTACTTTTTGAGCCCCTGCCTATAAGACCCTATAGGAACACATGTCCTACTCACCAATTTTTCATAATAATACCAATCTCATTACTTGTGCTCCTTGCATCCAAACCAAATACATGACCTTTGAACCAGCGACACTGATTACCCTTTTGTCAGAAAATTCAACATTGAACTCACTGCCCTCTGGCTTCTTTCAAAAGTCTTACTGAGGTAATCAATAAATGAAGGGCTAGATGCAGTGATTTGCAAACTTTTCAAAGTTGAGCCCTTTGACAAATAAAATAATTTTGCACAATGGCACATACACATAAAACATGGCTGAAGAAATGTTGGGGATGGGCAGTATGAGTGAGTTGAGGTCTTGGTATCAATTCCTGAAGGAAGCTCCATGGAAGCTCCACTGGAATTGAAAACCAATGACCCAACATTTGTGTTATTCAAACTTTCTTTTAAATTCTACTTTTGTTTTTAAGTTTTAAGAGCATCTAACTGCCAAGCCCATCTCCAAAACTGTAATTATTATTATGGAGTGTGGCAATGAGGATTTCCAACTATAAGAACTTTTTCATAAGGATAACAGCCATGAGGATTTTGTCATAAGAATGGGCTAGTGGGAGCAGCTTATTGTATGGCTCTTCAAACTTCATGATGGATACTATATTCAGGGATAGCTGAAAGAGCTCTTATTTGGGAGAATAAAGAGAGCAAAGGGAAAGATTTGGGGCTCTTTAGTCTTGGGAAAAGCATGACTCACATGGATGCCTGGCTAGAACACAAAAGGAAAAGATTCATTCAATTAATACTTTCACCAAATATGAACTCTGTGATAGAGAAGACCACCTCCTACACCTTGCATTTTCCTTTATCTGTAACCCATATTGCCCAGTATGCTTCAGTCTAATTTATATAATTTATACAATTTAGGATCTTTGATGTATAATGCAGAACTTTGTGAGGAGGTCCCATGGACCTACAGGACCATTGCTGAACACCTAAAGTTTGGGAATGTCTGGAGATGGCTAAAAAGTGTTCAGTCCGCAATTATAGATTAAAAGAGTTAAGAATTCAGAGATAAACCGGATTGATGGGTATCACTGTTCATCTATTTATTCAACAGCTATTTACAGAATATCTACTACACAGAGTATCTACATGCACATAGCTACCGGGATGCATCAAAGAAAAAAAAAAAAGGCCACAGCAGTGAGAGGCCCGCGTACCGCAAAAAAAAAAAAGCCTCCCTTTCTCATACATTCCATACCTGCACTATACAATAAAGAGTCACTAGTCACATGTAGCTACTTAAATTAAATAAAATTAGACAGTCACATTCAAATACTTAATAGTCACATTATGGCTAGTGGCTACTTTATTGGACGCTGCAGATATAGAATATTACCATCATCACAGAAAATTGTATAGGGCAGTGTTGTTCAAGATAAGGAGATGAAAATATATGATTGATTGACTGATTGATATGTCAGAGAGAGTAATAATGGGAGAGGTGAGGAGAAAGGATGGTATTTATCAATAGATTGAAAGTGAGGGAACCATTTATGGGATATCTGGAAAAAGAGTATTTCAAGCAATGGTAACAGGGCAAAGGTTCTGAGAAGGGATTATACTTGGCATGTCCAGTAAATAGCAAAAATCCACTGCAAGAAGAAAACTGGAAAATTTACAAATATGTGGAGATTAACAGGCTCCTGAGCAAACAATGGGTCAAAGGAAAAAAACAGATGGGAAGTCAAAATATAGCCTGACACAAATGAAAAGGGAAATACAACATACCAACACGTATGGGATGCAACAAAGACAGTTCTAAGAAGGTGAGATCAATAAACCAACCTAACTTTACACCTGAGGTGTAATTAGAAAAAGAGATATACACTAAGCCAAAAGTTAGTAGAAGGAAGAAAATAACAAAGATCAGAGTGTAAATAAATACAACAGAAACTAAAATGACAATAGAAAAGATCAAAGAAACTAAAAGCTGATTTCTTAAAAAGATAAACATTTAGCTAGACTTACCAAAAGAGAGAGGGCTCAAATTAATAAAATTATAAATGAAAAAGGAGACATTACAACTAATAGTACAGAAATACAAAGGATCATAAAAGACGATTATGAACAACTATAAACCAACAAACTGTAAAACCCAGAAGAAATGAATAAATTCCTAGAAACATACAACCTACCGAGACTGAATCAGGAAGAAATAGAAAATGTGAATAGACTGATTACTAGTAATGAAATTGAATAAGTAATCAAAAATCTCCCAAAAACAAAAGTCCAAGACCAGATGGCTTCTAGAAAATCAACAGAAGAATTAATACCAATCCTTCTCAAACTCTTCCAATAAACAGAAGAGGAGAAAACACTTCCAACCCATTTTATGAGGCCAGTATAATGTGATACCAAAGCCAGAGAAGGATACTACATGAAAACAAAATTAGAGGCCAATATCCTTGATGAACAGTGATGTAAAAATACTCAGTGAAATATTAGAAAAGCTAATTCAGCAGTATATTAGAAAGGATCATACAGCATGATCAGGTGGGACTTTCCAGAGATGTAAGGATGGTTCAAACCTACAAATCAATCAGTGTTATACACATTAACAAAACGAAAGATAAAAATCATATGATTATCTGGATAGATGCAAAAAAGCATTTGACAAAATATCTTTTCATGATAAAAACTCTCAAGAAATTGGGTATAAAGAGAATATACCTCAACGTAATAAAGGCTGTATATCACAAGTCCACAGCTAACATCATACACAATAGTGAAAAGCTGAAAGCTTTTCTTCTAATATCAGGAGCAAGACAAGGATGCCCATTCTCACCACTTTTATTCAACACAGTATTGGAAGTCCTATCTGGAGCAATCAGACAAGAAAAAGAAATAAAAGGCATTCAAATTAGAAAGGAAGAAGTAAAACTGCTCTATTTGCAGATTACATGATATTATTATATTATTCTATATTATATAGAAACCCCAAAGACTTCACCACCCTAAAAATGTTAGAACTAATAAACCAATTCAGTAAAGTTGCAGGATATAAAATCAATATAAAAAAATCAGTTGTGTTTCTATACACTAACAACAATCTATCTGAAAGAAAATTAATTAAATAAGCCCTTTTAAAATACCATCACAGGGCTTCCCTGGTGGCGCAGTGGTTGAGAGTCCGCCTGCCGACGCAGGGGACACGGGTTCGTGCCCTGGTCCGGGAAGATCCCACATGCCGCGGAGCGGCTGGGCCCGTGAGCCATGGCCGCTGAGCCTGCGCGTCCGGAGCCTGTGCTCCGCAACGGGAGAGGCCACAGCAGTGAGAGGACTGCGTACCGCAAAATAAATAAATAAATAAATAAAATAGCATCACAAAGAATGAAATATGTACTTAGAAATAAATTTAACTAAGGAGGTGAAAGATCTATATGCTGAAAACAAAAGACACTGATGAAAGAAACTGAAGAAGACACAAATGAATGGAAAGATATTCCATGCTCACGGACTCGAAAAACTAATCCTGTTAAAATGTCCATGCTATTTAAAAATTGTCCATATAATCTAAAAATTCATTATAATCCCCATAAAAATTCCAATGGAATTTTTCACAAAAATAGAAAAAAAAATCCTAAAATTTGTACAAGACCAAATATCCAATGTAATCTTGAGAAAGAAGAACAAAGCTGGAAGCATCACACTTCCTGATTTTAAACTATATTATAAAGCTAAAGTAATAAAACACTATAGTACTGGCAGAATAGATACATAGATCAATGGAACAGAACAGAGAGCCCGAAATCAACGTGTGCATATATGGTAATTAATTTTCAACAAAGGAACCAAAAATAACAATGAGGGAAGGACAGTCTTTTCAACAAATGAAATTGGTAAAACTGAATTGCTACATACAAAACAATGAAACTGAACACCTTACACCATACACAAAAATCAACTCAATATGGATTAAAGACTGTGTGTAAGACCTGAAACAGTACAACTCCTAAAAAGAAATATCAAGGATAAACTCCTTAGCATTGTTCTTAGAAATGATTTTTTGGATTTGATAGCAAAACAAAGACAGCATAAGCAATAATTTTTAAATGGGACTACATCAAACTAAAAAGCTTGTGATCAGCAAAGGGAACCTTCAACAAAATGAAAAGGCAACCTATTGACTGAGATAAAATATTTTCAAACTATATGTCCAATAAGGGGTTATATCCAAAATATACAAGGAATTCATATAATTCAATAGCAAAAAAGAAAAAAGCCCAATTATAAAATAGGCGAAGGACTTAAATGGACATTTTTCCAAATAAGATATACAAATGGCCAACATGTACATGAAAACATGCTCCACATCACTCATCATCAGGAAAATGCAAACAAAAACCACCACGAGATATCATCTCATACATGTTAGGATAGCTATTATCAAAAAAGACAAGAGAAAACAAATGCTGGCAAGGATGTGGAGAAAAGGGAACCTTTGTCCATGGTTGGTGGGGATGTAATCTGGTATAACCATTATGGTAAACAGTGTGGAGGTTCCTCAATAAATTAAAAATAGAATTATTATATGATCCAGCAATCCCACTTGTGGGTATATATCCAAAGGAAAAAAAAAATTATCTAGAAGTGATATCTGCACTCCCACATTCGTTGCATCATTATTCACAATAGACAAAGTATGAAAACAACCTAAGTGTCTGTAGATGAATGCATGGATCAAGAAATGTCACACACACACATGCACACACACACATGAATATTATTCAGCCTTAAAAAAGAAGGAAATTCTATAACTTCCAATAACATGGATGAACCTGAACCTGGAGGGCATTATTATAAGTGAAATATGCCAGACAGAGACAAATGCTAAATAGCACCATTTACATGTGGAAACTTAAAAAAAGTCTAGTTCATAGAAGTGGAGAGTGGTGGTTATGAGGAATTGGGGGGTTGGGAGAAATAGGGAGAAGTTGGTAAAAGGATACAAACTTTCAGTTATAAGGTGAAAAAAGTCTGAGGATCTAATGTATAATATGGTGAGTATAGTTGATAATACTGTATTATATAAGTGAAATTTGCCAAGAGAGTAGAACTTAAATCTTTTCTCCAAAAAGGGGGGAGGTGATGTATATGTTAATCAGCTTAATGGGGGGAATCCTTTAATAATGTATATGTGTATCAAATCATGTTGCACACTTTGTCTTACAATTTTATTTATTAATTATATTTCAATACAACTAAAAAAACAAGACAGATCACACACACACAAAAAAAAAGAAATAGAAACTTAAAAGACAAAAAACAACCTAAATTCCCTGAATGAGCTTAACAGTAGACTGGACATTGCCTAAGTGATGTCAATGCCAGAAGATAGATCAATAGAAATTATGCAAGCTGAAAAAAGAAAAAATGTTTTAACAAACAGGACCTTAGTAACATCTGAGATAACAGCAAGTATTCTATCATATGTAAAACTGGATTTCCAGAATAATAAGAGAAAGATAATAGGGCAGAAAAAAATATTTGTAAAAATAGTGGCCAAAAATTTCCCAAATTTGGTATAAAACATCAACCTACAGATACAAGAAGCTCAGCAAAGCCCAAGTTAGTCAAATTCAAAGAGAGTCACACATCTACTAAACTGCTGAAATTCACATCAGAAAAGGTTTAAAGTAGCCACAGAAAAAACATTTCATACAAAGGGACAATGATAAGAATTACAACTGACTTCTAATTAGAAACAACGGATGCAAGAAAACCACTGAACACCATCTGTAAAGTGCTGAAAGGAAAAAAAAAAAACTGTCAACCCAAATTTCCATATCAAATTTTTAAAAAATTCAAAAACAGCCTATTTCTGATAAAGATTTATGATATACATATCATAATCCCTAAAACAATGATTTCAAAAATAATTCAGAAGTTTAACTAAAAGCCAATAAGAAAATAAAATGGAATATTTTTTAAATACTTGATTAATCTCTGTAAGAAGGCAGAAAAAAGATGAATAATGGAGTTAAAAACAAATGGAACAAATAGAAAACAAATATCAAGATGGTAAACTTAAAACCTACCCTTATCAATAATTATAAATATAAATGAACTCCTGTTAAAAGTAACAAATTTCTAGATTAAAATATCCAAATATATGCTGTTTGCACAAGTAACTCTTCAAATATAAAGACAGATAAATTGAAATTAAAATATGAAATAAGCTATAACATGCAAATGTTAAAGAAGGTTACTGTGACTTCATTAACATCAGACAAAGTAGATTTCAAGATAAGAGGGACTCATAATGTGAAAATGTCATTCAATCAGGAAGACATAAATTCGTAAATGCATACACATGAAACTTTTAAAAATATGAAGCAAAACCCAATGGAACTAGAAGGGAAACAGACCAGTACACAATGATAGTTTAACATAACTTTCTCAGTACTTCATAGAACAAAGAGGGGGAAAACAGTAAGGATATAGAAGATTTAAACAACATTATCGACCAACTTCAGCCCATTGACATTAATACAACACAACGTCCAAATGTAGAATACAAAATGTATGCAAGTGTCCACGGAGAGTTCACCTAGATAGAGTGATGACATGCATACGTATGCTTGCATATGTGTGTATATACATACAGTGCACACGTATCATTTATATATAACACTGACCAAGAGAAGCAAAGCTCATTACAAGATGGAAAGACATTTTTAGCGATTTTTCCTTAAATGGCAATAAAAATTCCATCACCTAAAAGCATTTTTAATTCAATGTAAAATAGGTCATTCTACAATCTATATATTGTAAAGATATTTTCTGGAAACTATGACTCACATTATACAAAATATCCCACAGAAGTGACCAGCAAAATACACTTACTATCACAATGCATTAATAAGCCAAATTAATCAACTGCCAAAGTATACTATAGCTCGGCTTCAGTAGAGACAAAGTTCACAGAAGTTCTTCAGAATATTATTTGTTTATGATATAATTTCTAGCTAAAGTTAATTTTTGAGACAGACTTAAAATATAGCAAAAAATTAAAATTCCAAAGGGAAATATATAACCATGATATCTTCTAACCAAAAAAATTTAAATTATGTTCAACGTGGCTCATGTTTTTAGAGAATACAATTCAAAGTTTTATTATCTCTAAATAGAACACAATAGAAAATTAAGGTATACATTTATTTTTACAAATGCCCAATAAAAATATAACATTAGGCTGAATGCCATGAGGCCTGAAGGTCCGTCATCCCCTGGGAAATTATCAGCAGTGCTGTCACAGGGGTTTTTCTTGGTCAGTGATTGAAACGTAAGCTCCTCTCAATTTCTTTACTCTTAAATACTACAGTAATGTGCTATCCTTCTAACCTACCTAATCTCGAATTCCTTCACTCCCTCCAAAATCTTTCTAGTTTCTTCTCTATAATTCCCATTCAATAATATAAAGACTTCCAAACATCCCTCATTCTCCTAAACCATTGCTAGGACCCTGGCCTTAAACCTCCTTCCTTACCCAAATCCTGATTCTCCCGTAGGACACAGCTTTTCTCTCTCAAATGGAAGCTGCATTTTTTGCCATACTTCAAGTACTTCAGAGGTCTGGTGAAGAAGTTAATATACTCTTTATTCCTTCATACTTCTTCAGAACTCCTGAAGAGTAGAGAACTTCTTCTTCTCTACTCTTAAGTAAAGCCATGCTCCTTTGATATTTATATTATTTGACTATATTACTCTAACAATCTCTGGTCACAACCGGCTCAATGTACCTCTCCATCCTAATCCCAAGTTAACACTTATAACCAAATGAATGAGCCATTCGACATCCAGCCTCACAGATTTTTCATTTTCTACGCCTTTCTTCACTGCACTTGCCACCCACTCCAATAGCCACATCCACATCCACATCTTTGAAATCACTAATCTTCTCATTCATATTTCCAGTCCCAACCTCTGTCCTGAATACTAGACACATTTCTTCAGTCAGTCTTCAACATCTTTACCTGAAAGTTTTGTAGGTACTTCAAACTCAACAATTGAAATGATAATTTCCCCCAATCAGTATCTTTTCTACTGCTCCAGTGAGTGGCACCATCATCCACCAAGTTGCTCAGAAGAGAAACCTGGTGTATTCCCTTTACACCTCATTCTTCCTCACTCACATATCTAGTTAATTATGGAGTTCCTTCAATTAATACTCTAAAACAAATATCACATTTCACATCTCTTTCTTTCTCTCTCTGCTGTTATAATTCTAGCCCAAGTCACCATCATTTCTCACCTAGACAACTATATATGCTTTCTAACTGCTCTCCACATATCTGTTCTTGCCCCCTCCAATCCATTCACAGCATGGCAGTCAGAGTGATCTTGTGGAACTGCAAATGTAATATATCACTCCTCTGTTTAAATAATCTCAATGGCTTCCCATAACAGGATTAAATACAAAATTATAGACCCCAACATGCCACATGATCTGATTCCTGCTCACTTTCTGGATCCTCTCAAACTCACCAAGTTAGTTCCTGTCTCAGGCATTCTCACGTGTTCTCCTGGCTTAAAACGAATTCCTCTAATCCTTGGCCTAATTTCTACTTCTACTTTACTCATCAGAAAAATCTTTCCTGATACACTTATTGCCCTCATTATGATCTCTCATAGCCCCTTTTTTTCATAGCATTCATCACTATTTATAATTATAAATTTATTTTACATTGAGACTTAAAAATTTTTTTTTCAATCCCTACTAGATGAGTGTTATAAAACATAGACTAAACCTATTTTTCTGGGACTTCCCTTGTGGTGCAGTGGTTAAGACTCCATGCTCCCAATTCAGGGGGCTTGGGTTCAACCCCTGGTCAGGGAACTAGATCCCACAGGCATGCCGCAACTAAGAGTTCTCCTGCCACAACTAATGAGCCCGTGTGCCTCAACTAAGGAGCTGGCAAGCCACAACTAAGGAGCCCACATGCCACAACTAAGGAGCTGGCAAGCTGCAACTATGGAGCCCTCGAGCTGCAACTAAGGAGCCCACCTGGCGCAAATAAGACCCAGCTCAAACAAATTAATTAATTAATTAATTAATTAAAAATAAACCTATTTTTTCCATGCTGTGCCTAGAATAGCATCTGTCATATAGTAAGCAGTTAAAAAAATATCTATCGAATACATGAAAAAATTTAAATTGGCATTTCTTTGACTCTACCAAATTTGTATCTTGCTCTCATATATTATGGACAACTATATTTATCCATACCATTTGAACTTATTATACATATCCTTTGCCCATTTTTTATTGGAAAATTCAAAAGTTTTGCTTTAATAATATAAATATTAATAGTAACACTAACAATTATGACAATTTAAAAGTCCTAATCAGCTTTTAATGGATATTACATTAAATATAAAGATAAATTTGGAGGAACCCAAATCTTTGTAATATTTAGTTCATTCATCCAGGAATATTATAGGAGAATCATATTTGTTTTCATTTAGCAAATAACTCATATATTTATAATATTTTCCCCCCATCTAGGAATATTATATTTATTTTCATTTACCAAATTCACCTTTTTGGTCCCCTGCAAAGATGCTCCATAGAGGTCTTACACATTCCTGTTCAGCTCAAAGTTTTTTATATATGCCTATATTCCTTCCCCTTTTGTATTTTTCTATGAGGTTTTTGCTGGAATACAGAAAGACTATAAATTTTTGTATATTTATAATATAAAAGACCACTTTGCTAATACTTATACCTCATTTCCTTTTCTCTTAATAAATTGGATAGAACTCCTAGAATAAAATTATTATTATAGAGGGGAGCCTTACCTATCTCTGACTTTAATGGGTATGCCTATAGTATTACCTAAGATGGTATTTATATTGTAACCCATATTTTATTAGAAATACTTAAAAATAAATTATAATAAATACTAGTAAATACCCTTTCTATATCTTTCAAGATAACCATAAATTCTCCTTTATCTACCTATTACGTACTAAATATATTAATAGATTTGTTATTATTGGTCCATAATTTCCTTCCTAAAATAAACCCTACTTGGTTATAGCATAGTATTATTTTACTATACAGTTGCAGTCAAATTTCTCAATATTTTCTCTTTTAGTTTGTGGTTTCAGGTCTACTACCTTAAAAGGTACCGTCCATCCCAAGATTTTAAAAGCTAAAAATTTCTACAAATGGCATAATAAATGTAAATAAATGTAAAAATATATCATTTTTCAGCCTAGGAAAACATATTTACAGACATAATAGACAAAGGATTAAAATCTCTAATATACAATGCAATAAGAAAAATAAAACAAAAAAGGACTATAAATAGGAAATTCACAGAATACACACATGCTCGTATACAATAATAATGTATATTATTAATTCGAAGAAAAATTAAGAAAATAAACTATGTACAATGTTAGACAGGATGTGTTAAACATTCACTCTTCCATACTGCTGGAGGGACTATAAACTGATACGGCCTTTTAGGAGGTTAATTTTGCATGTTTAACCACAGCTTTCATTCTGGACATCCAGTAAGTCATAAATTTCCAAGAAACTCTCCTACAGAATACTGATGTTCTCCTACAGAATGCACATGTTCACAACAGCACTGTTAATTAATAGAGCAGTATTAGAACCAATCTAAATATGTACAAATGAGGAATGGTTTAATAAATTAAGTTACCTCTGAAAAGTAGAGTATCATACACCTATTTGAAAAGAGAGATCTAAATGTAATGATCTAGAAATATTTCCTTGATGAATGAGTGAAAAAAAATCAAACCATATAATAAATTTTTAGCAGATAAAAATGTAAATATAAATAAGACCTGGAAGGATTTGCGGCACACTGTTAAAAGTGGTTACCACTAGGGGATGAGCCTAGAAGGGCTTAGAATTGAATTTTCAATTTTTACTTTACATACATTTTTTAAATAGTATGGATATAGATGATTTTTTTAACTTTCTCTTGGGTTTTTTGTGTATTTTGAACTTTAAAAAATTAAATAATTTGATGTCTTTGTTAGTTTTCACGTAAGATTTCTATACATCTACTCTTAAGTGAGACCAGTCTATAGGGTTTTTGTGTGCATTGTCCTCCTATTTAAATATCAAAGTTATACTATCTTAAAAAAATGAACTGGTAGCTTTCCTTTTTCTGTGCTATAAATGTTTGAATAAAATAGGAATCATTTGATTTTTACAAGCCTTCTTAGAATTTAATTATAAGTCATCTGCATGTGGCATCTTTAGCAAGGGTAGCTCTTGGACCACTTTTTCTACTTCTTCCATAGGTTTTTAGTCTGATAGCCTCCCTTCTACAAATAAATTCAGCTTTCATATCTGTATGAACTTGTTTTTCACAGAGTTTTACTTACTCTACTGCTCATGTCTTCAATTTGCTTTGCTCGCTGAATTCTCCTCATTTCTAGGAATTGCTCTCTCTTCTTTTGCAACCATGCTTTAAACACCATGTCATTCTCTTTTTTCTTTTCTTTCTCTTCTTCTATTTTCCTTTGTTCTTCCTGGTGGAAGGAATATCCAAACACATTAATGAAAAATTAATAAAATTATATATGTGTTATCAAAGTAGAGAGATACATTTTGAGGTCTGAAATTAGGATTCCCTGCCCCTAAAAATTTCCATCTGTAAATTGGGCCTCCCTAAAAAACAGGACCTCTAATTTGCTTAGGGAAAAAAATGAAGACTTTTCAGATAAATTAAATTGTCAAGATAAAGTCTACAATTACATAGATCTACATTATACAACATGCTGTTCAAGAATTCCTTGGATCTCTCCTTCACTTCCTAGTTTACTCTTGGTATTTAACTCCCCAAATTGCAGCTGTGCAAAAGAGAAAAAAAACACCACACTTTAGAAGCACTACATGGGGTCTATAGAAGCACTATACATGTCTTAAAATTTTTTACATTTTTGTTAAATTTGATAATTGTGATACATGGCATTGTGGTTACAAAACAGAATGCTATAATCATTTTCTTTCTCACATGTACAATCACTTCTGAAGTGCACAAGTAGCAATAAGGGCTGTCTAGGACTTGCTTTAAAAATACCTCAGCCAGGGAATTCCCTGGTGGCACAGTGCTTAAGAACCCGCCTGCCAATGCAGGGGATGCGGGTTCGATCCCTGGTCCGGGAAGATCCCACACGCTGTGGAGCAACTAAGCCCGTGCGCCACAACTACTGAGCCTGCACTCTTGAGCCCGCGAGCCACAACTACTGAGCCCACGCGCTGCAACTACTGAAGCCCGTGTGCCTAGAGCCCATGCTCCGCAACAAGAGAAGCCTCCGCAATGAGAAGCCCACGCACCGCAACGAAGAGTAGCCCCGGCTTGCCGCAACTAGAGAAAGCCCGTGCACAGCAACGAAGACCCAATACAGCCATAAATAAATAAATAAATAATTTTTAAAAAATACCTCAGCCAAAAAAGGAAGCGATGAAACAAATATGCCAAAGTCTCAATGACTTTTGAATCTGGGTAATGGAGACACAGGGGTTAATTGTACCTTTGTATATGTTTGAGATTTTTTTAATATAATGTTTAAAAATATTTTCAACTACTGTATAATCATAAAGTAACATTTCTTCTATCAGAAAAATAAGTAATTAGTTAACTATGAGAACAAAATGCACTTTATAACTGCATTATTCAACTAATGTTATAAAAGAGAGTCACTTAAACTAGAAGTGAGAGTACCTCACTGGTTTAAGTATAAACCAATTATGAAGAGTTATAAAATAGTTACTGGGAACAAAGCAGCATGTCACAGTGGAAAGAGCTCCAAGCTAGAAGTTAGGAGATCTGATTAACAATCATACTGCTATCATAATCTGTCAATTTGGGCAAACCACTTAACTCAGTATTCTCATCTATAAGATGAAGTTGTATTAACAAGCTCTTAAGTCTCTTCCAATACCAAAATTTTAGCATGGAAATAAACTGAGTTATAGAATACATGTTTAAACTGTTTTTAAATAATGGAATTCAGAGTTCTTTCCTTACATTTTGACAATATAGCAAGCTCTTCTAATTCTTTTTGATTGAACAACATATAGGAAGGAAAGGAAAAGTTCTATCCAATTAACAGTACAAAATGTCTTTTAAAATACCAGTATACTATTTTCTAAGCCCTAAAGGAGCTTACATTATATAATATGTGAATTTATTAAATATTAAATTTTATATTTAAGTTCATTTTTACCAAAAGGATTTTGGATGCCTTGCATGAATATAGACAGTATTGTAAGACAATTATTTTTCCAGATGGAACATCTGGATTATACAGAAGATATCAGCCAAAGCACAGATACTACAGTTGCCAAAGAGAACAGTGAAATGATGCACTTAATGTAGAGAGATGGAGTATAGCTGCCCAACCCAGCAAATATTTTGCTGGGCATAAAAAAGGAAAGCCTTTCCCTGAAACCAACTAAAAATATTTTAAAGTCTTAGCACTTAAAGACAATGCCTTCAGCAAGTACATAAGCAAAGGGAAATTTAGTTATGAGGATCCTGACATGAGAAAAGTATATCCCAAAACAGAGTGTTTGACACCTAAAAAAGAGGATCAAAAGAAAAACAGAACTATCCATCAGTCATACCAGTTAAAGATTACCATTAATTCATTAGTGAAAAGACACTGAAATTATATAAAAAACTCCTGAATAACTTTTACAGAAGTATATACACAAATACACATATAGATGCATGTGTGTGTACAGCAAACATATAGTTCAGTTATTCTCAACAAATTCTTTTGTGTTATCATGAAGTTCTGAGTTAACAGATCCTTTTAAGTACCTATTATATACCTGAACCAAGTAAGCTGAGTCTGACTGTTAGAGTTCAGTACCCAAGTAAGCAAAATTTTATTAAGTATTCACCCTTTCAGATTCCTACCTGAGTGTGCTATAGGTTACACGTTCTTACTAACTTCATTTTTTTATCTTTTTCTGCTAATGTGAGTTTGATTTAAATGCCAGAAATTTCCATGGTAATTTCCTACATAAGTAGAAAATATACTGTTTCTCAACAAATGACAAGAAAACTGGGATTTTGACTTTGCTACAGACAAGCTGAGGGACTTCAATAAAGTTATTTAAACTATCTCGACTATAGTTTTCTCACCTGTAAAATAATCTTTAAGGTTTCTTCTAATTGTAAGGTTCTATTAACTGTGATTCTGTTGCAGTTTGGTATTTACAGTTAGACATTTTATATGGTTCAGCTTCATGCTATCAGGTATCCAGTAAAACAGAGAACCAGGGCGCTGATTTAGGTAATTTAGAGAAAATCCCCCAGTTTTAGTACCTAGAATTTTCAATTATACTTTTATTTAAGAGCAAGAAAAAAAATCCCAAAATAATAATTTTGGATTCTGTATGGCATTTTGGAGACATTGCATTTAGGTTATGAGGTTCTATTCTTAATCTAAAACTAAAACCCCTGAAATCAAGGAACTGTAGTGTTGACGAAAATAATCTGTAATAGGAATAGAAAAGAGTTTTATTCCAGCCAAACTAAGGACTATAGCCCAGGAGACATAAATTCAAGAAGCACTTGAATTGTGTTCCACTGGACTACAAAATGGGGGAGGCATATATATAAGCAAAAACTGCAAAGTTACATAAGTTGTTTGTCCAGAACCAGGATTGAAGCTGGCAGGAAATAACGGTGCTTGTTAAGCAAGGATCGGTTGGTATCTGAAATGGTTGGTATCTGAAATGGTATCTCAAGGGGAGACCTTGAGAGCATAAGGTTGCAGCTGGCAGATACTATTTTGGAAAGTCTTCTGATATACTTGAGTTTGATACAGTTCAGAAAATTCAAGTTCTCGGCGATACAGGAACACATCTGAAACCACATCCACAACGGCCACCCAGTGCCATTTTGGATGCTTGGACCATAGTTTTATATCTTTTCAGAACAAAGAACAAACATCAAGCATGAGAGGGGTACAGCCCTTCAAGGTTTCAAAAGAGACAGATTAACATGTACACAGTAAGTCAGTATGACCTTGGTGTCTGGGTAGGGAACCTCATCTTCAAAGGAGTATTAGCATTGGTGTCATGGGAAGTGGGGGAGCATTTATCCTATCTTCAAAGTGGACATTCTAAGCAATCTGGTAAATACATTCTTTGTTTTCTTTAATGATGAAAGGAGATGTACAATGTATGCTTTACAGGCCATAAGACAGGCTGTTCTAGTTAGCATAAGGTTCAAGACAAATCATGTATAAGCCAGAATGACTTCCCCATACCTCAATATGTGAAAATTTCTTCCATCAGTAGGCCTGGAAGATATATGAAATACACACACACACACACACACACTCCAGAGAACATAATCCAGTCTCACCTGTTGCCTCCTAAACTCCAACAAATTTGTGCCTTCATTTTTTCATCTGACATCTGATTTTCACCTACCTCATAACAAGATTGCTTTCAGCAGTCACTTAACTTCTCTGAGCCTCACCTTTAAAATGAAAGGATCAGATGAGGTCATCACTGAGGTCTCCTCTAGCTCTAACACGGGTCATTCATTACTATGCTTTTGTGATGCTTACCAGAAAGGACCAAGGTAATCATGGTGCTTGTTCCATAAATACAGATGCTTAACACTTAACCACTTAATCTAACAAAAGAAAAACAAAACAAGCAAGTAGATATATCAAATAATTTGAAGAACCATTTCAATTCCTACAGCATTTATAAAACATAAAAACATTCTACTTTCAATATAACGCCCACTTGTGCTCTCACCTCTCTCTTTAGCTTTTCTCTCTTTTGTTCTAGTCGTTTTTGCAGTTCTTTCTGTTGAGGAGAGAGACAGTATGTTGAGGTCACTGGAGATACATCTGCAGACCGTGTCCTATGACTAGATTTTCCATTCCCCTTACTTCGATCTGAGTTGGCAGCAGAACCTGGATGAGTCTTGGGGTTGGGTGGTGGCTGAGGGATATAAGCCAGTTGCTCTTCTGTTGATGAGTGAGCCAGAGCATGAATTTTTGCTATTGGCTCTTCTTTCTTGACTCCACTGACAGATAAATTGGGAGATCTGGGTGACAACTGCTGAGGCTCATTTTCTGTATAATTAGCATTATTAATGGGGGGCAAAACCCCCTGACTCTCAATGTCTTGTAAATTCAGAAGTTCAAACTTTCCATCTCTCTCTACTAGTATTTTCCTATCCTTGTTTTCTTCAGAATTTCCATCAGTAGGCGACAGGAGCACATTTTCTTGTGCAAATTCATTGGAAATACATAACTGAGACAGTTTTCCAGACACATTACTTTCATTTTCAAGATAATTTTTGTAAGTATCAGTGTCTTCCAGAGGAGGAACTTCCAAATCAACTAATTTGTCCTTGAATTTAAGTTTTCTTTCCCTTTTATCATTCACAGGTTCTTGATTTTGTAGAAGCTTGTTGGCTTGTATAATTTTCTCCATAATATATCTCCTTACTTCCTCATCCTCTTCCTCCTCCAGGTCTTGCTGGCTTTCTAGTTTGGATTCCTGTAAAGAGTTTTCACTGTCTGAATCTGATATGGGATCCAAAGGTTGAATACTTGGTACAGAAATGAATTCATTTCTTATTGATGAAACCTCATCCTTGAAAGATCTGTCAGGATCAGAAAGCTGCTTGGAATGTTCTATTTCTGTTTCATTCTCTTTTAAGCCTTGGTTAATATTCTCTTCATTCCCACAAACCTTCTAGAAAAACAGAGATGAGATTCATTTTCAGTAAAAATTGAGACTCTTTTGTCCATTTATATGTAGACAATCCAAAATGGATTTTCATGCTCATGTAATTTATTTTATAAGTGGGAAAATTTACATGCTTCCTGCTCATACTTCACTCATAATTTTCTAATTCATATTTATGAGCACCCCAAGGGAAAAGCACTTCAGGAAAAATTTAACTCTAAATTTGAATTTGATGTTGCTAAGTACTAGCCTGGTTATTTTTTTTTAATTTTATGCCAATGTATAAAAATGTACCTACAAATAGTACAATATTATTTTAATATTCCTCCCTCTATAAAATTTTCCTCCCTTTACAGTTTCAGAAGAATATATTTTAAAATGTTTTCTCCTTGTAATATTTGTATTTTTCAAAAAGATATCTTTCTCCCCAGGACCATTACAAGGTCACTGCCTTTGGTCAAGTCCTAATAATTTTGAGGTTCCTATAATCTTTTCAGATTAGTATTGCTGCTATTTTCTGCAGGACCTATACCCAAATATCAGGTCAAGTTTTAGCTCTGGATCAGATTCTCTTTCCTCAGCTATCTTCAGAGGCTCCAATAATCTATGTTAAACACCATTATATAACTTGGCCTTACTTTTTTAAAAAATGTAATTCCACATGAACCGTAAACCAGCATTATCACATCACAAAACCCTGCTCCACATATGTTTCTAACTAATGGTTTCTTACCTAGCATCTCCCCTACAAACATGTATCCTCACCTACCAAACACTTTGCCCCTAAAATATATAATTTTTTCTCTTTCTGAGACAATTCTCTCCTCCTGAAAGAGTTCCATGGGAGCTACTCTTTTCTGCTCTCTTCAACCCCTTAAAATTCCCTTCCTCTTTTACTAGCTCAGTCACCATTTCTAACAGCCTTCTCTTCCTAACCTGCACAACACCGCTGGATGTCCAATAAGTAAATAAACCTGGCCCCCTAAAATGACTACCAAACAACTAAGACCAACTAAGACCTCTGCCTTGTAATTTTTCTTTTTTAGCTGTATTTGATTCTCTGGCTCATTTCTATAGTATCTGTTTCCAAATTCTCCTTTAGCTTTCACTTCTTTGTAAAACCCACTACAGTAAAATCTTCCCCCGACCCTCACCCCTGTTTCAAGCTCTGTCATCCATTTTTCCTACTAGCCTCAAAGGAAAAAGTGATTGTAATAATCCACCAGAATGAGCAAGACTCATTACAGCACTCTGTTTTGACCACTGCTGTATCCTCAGCACTTAGAACAGCCTCTGACACATGGCAGGTGATCATTACTTTTTGTTGAATGAATGAATAAAGAAGTAAAACAATGAATTATCATTATCACTTCTCTAATTCTATTACCCTGTGCTGTGGCTCTCACACTCTTCTAGTCATGAGACCTTGGTTCAGCATTATTGCTCTGGGTATCTCTACCTCTACTCATTCTGATTATTTTTTTGTTAAAGATGCATAAAACTGCCATGTAAAAGTCATCTTGGAAAAGTCTTCACTTTTGACTCTGTTGCCATTTCCAAATATCATCTATCCCATCTGTCTTCTCCATTGCATAAGAAAGCAAAAAGGAACTAAGAGACAATTGTGATGTAAAACCTGCTGCCTTCATTTCCTCATATTCTTTTCCTTAACTCTCTGAAATCTGGCTTCTGTTGTAACTACTCTGATCAATGTCCCTCTAAAGTCACCTTTTCTTATCCCCATCTTGGTCCTTTTCTTTATTACTTCCCTATTTATTGACAACAATTATATTATACATAATAATTACATGTTATCTATTGTAATACACATATACAATTAGTGTCATACATATGCATATATATATACACACATATATATTATATATGGATACACATACACACTGTATATATGTAAAGAGAGAAAGAAGGAACCTTCTGTGAACCAGGAACTGGTTCATTTTCCTGGACTTCCCTTCTACATGTCTGATAAATAGTACAGAATCATGTTTAATGGATCCACTTTTCCCTACAAATATTCCTATGGCTCAGTCTTTGACCTTTTACTTTTTTCCATATATTCATTCTCCCAAAATTCACTCGTAAGGTTTCCAATATTAGCTGAAGACCATGTTTTTGAGGATTTGCTTTATTTTTCATGTATATTAAAATAAACCCATGATTTTACCCAGGTTCATATAAAGTAGAAATTAACTGTATTTGTTTTTTACTTTTGATGCAATAAATTATTTATATTATGTAAATTATAATTTTAATTTTTTAATTATAATTTTGGCTTTATTAAGTGTTAACTTAACCACTGTTCTCTCACTAATTAGCCCTATGCCTTAGGACGTTTAAACTCTCCACGCCTCAATTTTCTCATCTCTAAGATGGGGATAATTACACTTGCTCTATGTATATCAAAGGAATTTTGTGAGGTTTAGATGAGATAATATATGTGAAACTCCTCAAGAACTACAAAACACTTTGTTAATATAATTACTATGAACTCCGTTGGCAATTTATATATACCTCTATTATGCTGGCACCACTTTTTTCTTTTTCATTAATCAACCATTCCAGGTCCTTTTCAAAGTCATCTTCATATTCTCCAATATCTTTTGAATCAGTTTCTTGATTTTCATCCATTTTCTGTTTGTTAAAGAATAATGTTATAAGATTAAAAGAGATAAGGTGTACGCCATGTCCACTTTAGGGGTAGTATGGAGTATGCTTAATTAGCTTACCTTTGTTAAAGGTAAGCTAATTAAACACAGAAACACAAATTATGGAATGTTCAGAATAAACATATCAGCATACCCTAAAAGAGAGACTTAAAAAGGCCATTTTCTAGGTGTACCACTCCTAACAACCATTCCACCTCCCCGCAATTGCTGACACCCTATTTACAAGGAGACTAAAAAGGGTGGAAAAGAAAACTATCTGAGCCTTAGAGAAGGATTTTCCACATCCCTACCAATCATTAAAACTCCTTGTCCAGGTACGAGCTGATGAATCAGCTTTTTAGTCTCACTCGTTCACATTTTCTCATATTCAAATAAAAACAATTATATTAATTCTCATCCTCAGTTTCTCAATCCTATATAATTTATATAGCATAATTATAATTTGTGATCTGAGAGTTTTTTTTAACTATGTAACAACTGACTGACAGTTATAGTAAATACTAATTTCCAGAGAAGTCAAACTGTTGTCAATTCAAAATAAAATGTATCTTTTTCATAAAAAACAAACTGTGATGCCTAGTACTATCTGGAAGGCAGTGACAAGAAATAAGAATGTCAGATGACAGTTAATAAATGTTTGTGAAAATGGTATAAAACTTTTTATGAAAATACCATTCAGCCATTTTCATGAAAAAACTAAAGTTATCTGCAAATTGAGGTCAGTTCCAAGTCCTAATTTTTTGGTCCATAACTTTTCAAATGATGGAAGCATTTTAACCTTTACCTATAACGTGCCTTTATGTGTGTGAGCATACTATATACATGTGTGAATATGTACTGCAATTCTGACAAATATTTGTGGAACACCTACGATATTCCTATAAAAATTATAAAATATGCTCTTGAGCCCTGATACAGAAGACAAACATAAACAAAATACATACATTTAAAATGTAGATAAAAAACATAAATTGAAAATGTAGATAAGTGGGGAAAAGGTATATTATAAAGGACTGTGGAAAGAAGAATAAAAAAGCAACTAACTCCATTTAAAATTGGAAATATCAAGGAAAAATGAGATGGGTTTTGAATAATGAGTATGAGAGTTCATCATTATCCCAGACAAGAGAACAGCATGAGGAAGAAGCAACGCGGAAGTGCATGGAATTTTCCAGTGTGGCCTGAACATAAATGTGCTCCTGGAGAAGGGTCTAGAAGAAGTGAGAAGGCATCAGTTTGATGTCATATTTTCTTTTCAAAAAGAAAATGGTTGAGGGAAAATTGTTTATGTGGATCTAATTGTCATGAAATAGCCAAAGGTAGAAATATACAGCAATAATCTGCATACGTTCCACTATTGACTTAAACAAAAAGAGCAATGCTCTATAAATATACCTAGAATTTTAGGTCCAGTTTCAAAATAACTGTAGAACTATGATCTTCAGGGCCCCAAACACCTGGGACCTTGTTTCTATACCTGCCTTCTCTTGCTCCTACACCAAGAATAGGTTGCCTAAAACCTTTTCTGGAAGTAGAAAGTACAGATGTCAAGCACACATTAAATCTAGGTACATTTTTTTTGTTTTGTTTTGTTTTTTTGCGGTACGCGGGCCTCTCACTGTTGTGGCCTCTCCCGCTGCAGAGCACAGGCTCCGGACACGCAGGCTCAGCGACCATGGCTCACGGGCCCAGCCGCTCCGCGGCATGTGGGATCTTCCCGGACCAGGGCACGGACCTGCGTCCCCTGCATCGGCAGGCGGACTCTCAACCACTGCGCCACCAGGGAAGCCCTAGGTACATTTTTTAAGATACAAAATGAGAGAAATTATGTTTGATTTGATAAACATAAAACATCAAACTCTGTTGTGGCCATTAGCTTCACTTTATTCTCCCCAAATGTTTGACCAGACTACCTAACCTGGTGCCAGTTTTACTAAAGCAAGATTTACATTTTTTTCCTTCTACTGTTCACCACCAAATGATAATGAAAGCATGTGGGAGACCATCTTTCCACTAGCTGTACAAGCACTAGCTAAGAGAATAGATAACGCTATGTGTGAAAAACCTTTTGATAGGTTTTAGTGCACAGTATGTTCAAAATGAGTTAAAAGGATGAGATAATTCATATAGATACATGCACCCCAATGTTCACAGCAGCACTATTTACAATAACCAAAACATGGAAGCAACCTAAATGTCTATCAACAGATGAATGGATAAAGAAGATGTGGTGTGTATATATACACAATGGAATATTATTACTCAGCCATAAAAAAGAATGAAATGATGCCATTTGCAGCAACATGGATGGACCTAGAGATTATCATACTAAGTGAAGTAAGTCAGAAGGAGGAAGACAAGTACCATATGAGATCACTTGTAAGTGGAGCCTAAAATATGACACAAATGAACTTATTTATGAAACAGAAACAAACTCACAGACATACAAAACAAACTTTTGGTTACCAAAGGGGAAAGGGGGTAGGGGAGGGATAATTTAGGAGTTTGGGATTAGCAGATACAAACTACTATATATAAAACAGATAAACAACAAGGTCTTACTGTTAAGCAACAAGGTCCTACTGTATAGCACAGGGAAATATATTCAATATCCTGTGATAAACCATAATGGAAAATAATATGAAAAAGAATATATGAATCACTTTGCTGTACACCAGAAACTAACACAACATTGTAAATCAAGTATATATCAATTAGAAAAAAAATGATGAGGACAAAAACATAAATGGGCTCCAAGGCTGAGACCTGGCTGAGGTACAGATAACATACGAAGCTCTGTACGCAGTTTGTTACAGTTTAGAGAACAAAAGACAAGCCGGAACACATTCAGAGGTTGGTAAACCAGGAGACAGAGAAATAAAAGACAAGGAGAAGGGAAGAAGGCAGATTATGAGAATAAAATGCCTTAAAGCCAGTATTCTGAGGAATACTTAAAAACCCTCAGAATGTTAGCCCACAGAAGAGAAATCTCCTAAAGGAGAGTCATGACAACTGCTTTACAATATTTAAATGGTCACCATGTAAAGGAGGGTTGGACTTGCGTTATTTCAAACAGTAAGACTAGTACCAAGGACTAGAAACTCAGGGGCAAATTTTTCCACAATGTAAGACAGAATTTACATTTTCAAACTTGCCCTGAAGTGAGCTGCGTTCCCTGTTGATCAAATGTTTATACATAGCTCGGAAGATAAACACAGCATGACTGTTTCAAAGGAGACTGAAACTTTAGACAAATGATTGAGCTAGATGACCCTTAAGGTTTTTTTTTTGTTTTTTCTTTTTATGGTTTTACAAGAGTTTTATTTACTGCTCACTGTGTATCCAAGTGACTGAGAATATCCTCCAAAATCTGTTTTTTGGTTTTTTTTAACATCTTTATTGGGGTATAATTGCTTTACAATGGTGTGTTAGTTTCTGCTTTATAACGAAGTGAATCAGTTATACATATACATATGTTCCCATATGTCTTCCCTCTTGCATCTCCCTCCCTCCCACTCTCCCTATCCCACCCCCCAGGCTGTCACAAAGCACCGAGCTAATATCCCTGTGCCATGCGGCTGCTTCCCACTAGCTATCTACCTTACTACGTTTGTTAGTGTGTACATGTCCATGACTCTCTCTCGCCCTGTCAAAGCTCACCCTTCCCCCTCCCCATATCCTCAAGTCCGTTCTCCAGTAGGTCTGCGTCTTTATTCCTGTCTTACCCCTAGGTACTTCATGACATTTTTTTTTCTTAAATTCCATATATATGTGTTAGCATACAGTATTTGTCTTTTTCTTTCTGACTTACTTCACTCTGTATGACAGACTCTAGGTCTATCCATCTCATTACAAATAGCTCAATTTCGTTTCTTTTTAAGGCTGAGTAATATTCCATTGTATATATGTGCCACATCTTCTTTATCCATTCATCCGATGATGGACACTTAGGTTGTTTCCATCTCTGGGCTATTGTAAATAGAGCTGCAATGAACATTTTGGTACATGACTCTTTTTGAATTTTGGTTTTCTCAGGGTATATGCCCAGTAGTGGGATTGCTGGGTCATATGGTAATTCTATTTGTAGTTTTTGACCCTTAAGGTTTATTTTAACTTTTACTATAAGATGCAAATTAGCAAATAACTGCCGACTTATGAAATGCAAGAGAATGTAAAAACAAATGCACAGTACCATGATAATGCTCACTCTAAAATAAATTATCGGTGTCTGAATAACTGAGTTCAAGACTTAAATTCTAAAGTCTATTTCATTTAAATGTCACCACCTTTCCTCTGCAGAGTTCTTAATATTACTTCCCCTTCCCTCTCAAGACAAAATTAGTTTTAGGCACACTGAGTGTTAATTATTCAACTCAATTATTCAACTGGATAATTATAACTATCTCTAATGTATTAGTTGGACTGTATCCTTCTAGATACTTATTTCTTTTAAGCTAAAAATAGGAAATGTACTTTCTTAAAAGACTCAAAGTAATGCCTCAATAATTTGGAAATCAGAGGTTGAGAGGAATATTTTGAAATGACCTGAAGAAAACGAATCAATGTTTCAGAGTGAGTTTATTTATCACTGCCTAAGCTGCAAAACTGGCTAAATCACGTAAACTGTTTTGTCTACTTACCTACCAATTAAAAGTAAGGGTGCCGGGGCTTCCCTGGTGGTGCAGTGGTTAAGAATCCGCCTGCCAATGCAGGGGACACGGGTTCAAGCCCTGGTCCGGGAAGATCCCACATGCCACGGAGCAGCTAAGCCCGAGCACCACAACTACTGAGCCTGTGCTCTAGAGCCCGTGAGCCACAACTACTGAGCCCATGCGCCACAACTACTGAAGCCTGCGTGCATAGAGCCCGTGCTCCGCAACAAGAGAAGCCATGACAATGAGAAGCCCACGCACCACAAGGAAGAGTAGCCCTCGCTCGCCTCAACTAGAGAAAGCCCACACGCAGCAATGAAGACCCAACGCAGCCAAAAATAAATAAATAAAATAAATAAATTTCTAAAAATTGTTTTAAAAAGTAAGGGTGCCAAGAATGATGTAGAATAGACTAAAACTCACTGTGATCCAAAACACTTATATAAATAATACTATTTTTCACAGTCACATATGCCTTAGGATAATCAGCTTTATTTTCAGATCAGGAATCTTGAAATTTATTATTTTAAGATGTTTAAGTTACATAACTAATTGTTAGAGTAAGACTTCTATGGAACTCATCAGTGCTTTCCCTTAATTTCATAAAAACATGGTTCTGACCTGTAAATAAATGGTTGCCTGAAGACTCCAGTAGATACGCTTTTTTATTCACAAAGTATCTCACCCATGTGAAAACTCAAATTTAAAACTAAAACACAAAATCAGCAAAATAAATAAAAATAAAATAATTACAAACTAAACATGTTAGGTATTATTAAATCAAACTATTATGCTATAATTAAAAAGAAAAAAAAGCCATAGTTGAAGTGACTCAGGGAAGTAAATGAAGTTCATCAAATAACAAGTGCCATTCTTCTCCTGTAACTTCAAAAAATTCATGGATAGTTCCCAAGTAAACAAAGAACATAAATCATAAACTCTTGTAACGAAGTCCCTTAAGCCTTTTTCAAATGCGTCACAGGATATTCAATCTCCTTCAGTTTTTTTAATCTTCATCCCCAGGGTACTGGCCATATGGCACACAGTCTACATTCTGGAAAAGAAATACATCTTACACAAACTGAATCACCTAACACGTATTCCTTGTGAGTTTCACACATTCACTGTGTATCATCAGTAAAAACCTATGTAGGTGGCTTAGGCCAGAACCACCCTCTTAATAAGGAACTGTAGCAACAGCCAGAAATTAATTCCTTCCTCTTATGTGTCTGCTAAATCCCAAGTGGTTATGACTGTAGGTTTTTTAGTTAAGTTCATATATACACACAATTTTGATAAGTTTCTTTCAGGATTCAAAACACTCAAAAATAGTTTAATCTAAATCATTGACTCCAGTCATACTATTTTAAGGTTGTTTAAAATCTAAGAAAACGGGAAGAACGTCAAACCAAACGCCTTTTAATATAAAATAAGTACTTAAGCAAAAGCTAACCAATAATCACATCATGAAACCATCTGGCCCATTCTTACTGCGGCATCCTACCCAGACTGTGATCCCATCAGTAAAAATTTTTTTAAGTCATAATCTGTCACACAGTATGACGATAAACAATATTTTACAAACATCAGTGGTAATTTTAATTTCTATCCAGGGTCCCAAGGTATCACCGACTAACTGAATACCTTAGCCTCTTCATGGAAACTAACATTTCAGGAGTGACTTTTTTCTCCCAGGGATGAGAACTTTTAGAGGCGAAAGAATATGACAAAAATTAGAAAGGAAGCTACCCTCTGAGGGGTTTCCCTCATACAGAGCGAAGTAAGGCGGAATTGCCAGGCTTCCCCGCCAGCGCCAAGCTCCGTGGGCCCCGGACTCAGAAGGATGAGGCGCCAACACGAAGTCTCCTCACTCGCTTCTCTACCCACCTTTCCTCCCAGCTGTCCCAGACGTTTACCCCTTTACCCTCTCTCCCACCGTAAATGTCTCCGCATCATCCTTCCCTTCGCTCCCTCCATATCCCCTCCCCTCCTGCCTGTGTAAGACGCAGCGGCTGAGGTCACAAAGTCGGCCAGGGGAGTTCTCCTTTCCTCCTCTGTCTAAGCTCTGACAGCAAAGCGAGCGAGACCTCAGCACCTGCGCCGCAGCAGCCAGCACCCGGCTGCCATGGCAACGGCGCGTCTCCGCGTCTTCCATCCGGGCCTCTTTCACTACAAGGGCGCGGGAGACCAGCGCAGACGCAGACGATAGCTTAAGAACACCTACCTCTCCGGACGCTCCTCCTGGTGCGGGCAAACGACCTCTCTGGCTGCGGTTTCTGAGGAAACGACCAGGAAATCCAAGCATCACCCATAAGTTTCACGAGGGTTAGTACGAATTGGGGAAAGTTTACTGTCTGGGTTGAGTTTTCCAACGTGTGTCTCCGGATACGGACTTTATTAGAATGAATTCTAGAGGTATATTGCCGTTAAGTTGTTTTCTTCACCATTAACTTCCAAAAGTAGTTTCAGCTTTCATTAGTAGATAAGCACATTGCTAATTAGTGACCTGAAGATTCCCCATCCCACCCCCATCCTCCCTAATCAAAACCAAACCTTTGCAGCTAGAGGTTATCATACTAAGTGAAGTTAAGTAAGAAAGAGAAAGACAAATACTATGTGATATCACTTGCATGTGGAATCTGAAATATGGCAATAATGAACCTACTATGAAACAGAAACAGACTCACAGACGTGGAGAACAGACTTGTGGTTGCCAAGGGGGAGGGGGTGGGGGAGGAAAAGACTGGGAGTTTGGGATTAGCAGATGTAACCTATTATATATAGGATGGATAAACAGCAAGGTCCTACTGTATAGCACAGGGAACTATATTCAATATGCTGTAATAAAACATAATGAAAAAGCATGTCTATATGTGTATAACTGAGTCCCGTTGCTGTACAGCAGAGATTGGCACAGCATTGTATATCAACTATATTTCAATTTAAAAAAATAGAGTAAAATAAAATAAAAACTTTTATTGCCCAAGAGAATGGTCAAAGGAAATAGGTTGTTTGCTCCAGCTTTCAAGCATGTCAAAATGGTCATCTAGAATTTTCTCAAATCCTCCTTAAAGGTCATCTTTATGTATGAAGGGGGAGCAAGATGATTTTTGGGCTGTGGTGACAAATGACAAGATTTTAGGAACTGTCCATTCCCTACCAGAAATAAAACAGGGAGAAATGAAAATATTTCCTCAGCACATTCCATTCAGATTATTTTTGTTTATTATTAGGATTTCTATCATTTGGTAAAATGGAGAGCACCTGTTCTCCAAAGAGGAGCAATATAAAACTGAATTTTTAAGTATTCTCCAAACTGTACAGTAGACTAAGTTAAAAAACATAGAAAAGATTTAAGGTTAAGATTAATTACAATATTGAGTGCACTTCCTAGCTACAGTGTAGAATGTATAGTTGTAATGACCTAATGTTTCTTCTGCTGCAGGACTTTGGTCTTAGGCCAAACACTTGAAAAAGACAAAAAATATAAAATTATCAAGTATTGAAGGTCAAAGGAATTTTAGTCAAATCTCCTTTAGTGAACATGGAATTACTACAAAGCTAAAGTTGACCTTACGTTTCTGAACTCCTAGTTGAATATTTTTTCCACTGACCCTCCTAAATATTTTAAGTATTTTTGCAAATATTAATGGAATATAGCACCATTGTTCATAATATCCAAAAAGCAGAAACAACCCAAATGGCCAAAAAATAATGAATGGATACGTAAAATGTAGTATATCCATTCAATGGAATATTTCAGCTGTAAAAAGGAATGAAGTACTGATAAATATTCCATACTACAACATGGATGAACCTTGAAAATGTTACTGAATTGGTCAACCGGGCCCATGCTTAGAGAATAGATCTTAAGTGTTATCACCAAAAAAAGAAAAGTAACTATGGGAGGTAATGCATGTGTTAATTAACTTGATTGTTGTAATCATTTATACTTATAAATATTATATAGTATAATATTTAATAATATTATATAATATTTACATATAAAATATTTTTATATATAAAGTCATCATATTGTACACCTTAAAAATCATGTCATATAACCTAACTATATACAATTTTTATTTGTCAATTATACCTCAGTGAAGTTGGAAAAATAAAGTCCTCTTTCCTCTTCTCTCTGGTGTGAGCCCTCTGGACTACCAATGACTGCACAAGGAAGGAGAATTAAGGAAATATAGGAACAGGATGATTTAGGTAAATGCAGGTACAAAAAGAAAAGAAGTTTTCTGCTATACAGGCCCTTTCACCTAGATGGACTTCAATGCTTTTCAAAGTCAGAAAATGTTAAGCATCAATAAATGACTATGTTTTAATAATAGGCAGCAGAAATGTGTTTCTAATTTATGACTCATCAAAGACTGGGATTTTTTTTTTAATTGGGGTATAGTTGTTTTACAGTGTTGTGTTAGTTTCTACTCTACAGCAAAGTGAAGTTCCCTGTGGTATACAGCAGTTCTCATTAGCTATCTATTTTATATGTATTAGTGTATATGTGTCAATCCCAATCACCCAATTCATCCCACCCACCCTTTCCCCACTTGGTGTCCATATGTTTGTTCTCTACATCTGTGTCTCTATTTCTGCCTTGCAAACTGGTCCATCTGTACCATTTTTCTAGATTCCACATATATGTGTTAATATATGATATTTGTTTTTCTCTTTCTGACTTATTTCACTCTGTATGACAGTCTCTAGGTCTGTCCACGTCTCTACAAATGACCCAATTTTGTTCCTTTTTATGGCTGAGGAATATTGCATTGTATATATGTACCACATCTTCTATTTTTTTTTTATTTATTTATTTATGTTTGGCTGCGATGGGTCTTCATTGCTGCATGCAGGCTTTCTCTAGTTGTGGCGAGCGGGGACTACTCTTCGTTGTGGTGCATGGGCTTCTCATTGCGGTGGCTTCTTTTGTTGCAGAGCATAGGCTCTATGCACGCAGGCTTCAGTAGTTGTGGCTCATGTGCTCTAGAGTGCAGGCTCAATAGTTTTGGCGCACAGGCTTAGCTGCTCCGCTGCATATGGGGTATTCCCGGACCACGGATAGAACCCATGTCCCCTGCATTGGCAGGCAGTGGATTCTTAACCACTGTGCCACGAGGGGAGTCCCTGTCTTCTTTTTTTTTAATTAATTTTTTTTTAATTTGGGTATAGTTTTTTTACAATGTTGTGTTAGTTTTTACTGTACAGTGGAGTTCCCTGTGCTATACAGCAGGTTCTCATTAGTTATCTATTTTATACATAGTAGTGGATATATGTCAATCCCAATCTCCCAATTCATCCCACCCCTCCCCCTTGGTGTCCATAAGTTTGTTCTCTACATCTGCATCTCTATTTCTGACTTGCAAACCAGTTCATCTGTACCATTTTTCTAGATTCCACATATATGCATTAATATACAATATTTGTTTTTCTCCTTCTGACTTACTTCACGCTGTATGATAGTCTCTAGGTCCATCCACATCTCTACAAATGACCCAAATTCTTTCCTGTTTATGGCTAAGTAATATTCCATTGTATATATGTACTGCATCTTCTTTATCCATTCGTCTGTCAGTGGACACTTCCACGTCCCGGCTATTGTAAATAGTGCTGCAATGAGCATTGGGTTGCATGTGTCTTTTTGAATTATGGTTTTCTCTGGGTATATGCCCAGTATTGGGATTGCTGGGCATTATGGTAATTCTATTTTTAGTTTTTTAAGGAACCTCCATAGTGGTGTATCAATTTACATTCCCACCAACAGTGCAAGAGGGTTCCCTTTTCTCCACACCCTCTCCAGCATTTGTTGTTTGTAGATTTTTTGATGATGCCCATTCTAACTGGTGTGAGGTGATACCTCATTGTAGTTTTGATTTGCATTTCTCTAATGATTAGTGATGTTGAGCATCTTTTCATGTGCCTCTTGGCCATCTGTATGTCTTCATTAGAGAAATGAAAGACTATGGGATTTTACAAATAGCGATCACTGTGTATATGAATAGTGCCATGTGTTTTCCCTCTCCACTGGTTAATTTAATACTAGTTATAACTATAAATTTCAAATGTCCATTCTGAAAAAAAGATCCAAGAAAGAGATAAAACTCCCCCAGTTTTCTGTCATTGTTCATTATACATGGTATAGAAATAAGTACACAAAATGAGGAAGAGAGCAGCATAAAGTTGAGCAACTCTCTTTCCATAAAAAAAAATACTTTGAAGGCTTTGATTTAGAAAAACCAATATTTATTTAACTTAAGTACCCAGAAGAGATTAAATAAATGCCAAGAATTAAAAAGACATGACTGTACATGTCTTCTATAAAACTGTTCAAAGTAATACACTTTACAGACGATATTCAGATTCTGTATAGAGTCACGATATTCTAAATCATTCAACAAATATTACTCAGCACTTAAATGGCAGACACTGTTCTAGATACTTGGAATATATCAATGAACTATCATCTTCCCTGGAAGTCAGAGTTCCAACTATCTCAAACACCTAGAACCCAATTGCCAAAAAAAAAAAAAGGTGCAAAAGTCTCAGAGTCCTTTGCCTTACTTTATTCTAATAAGTTCAGATCTCTGAGTTCCCAGCCCAGAAATTAGAATGTTATCATTTGAAAGGAAGGGAAAAAGAAGAGGTGAAATTTTAAGCATGTATTCTTCTGAATTTTATACCTATACGTTCCACCTTTAAGGCTCATTTATTTACAGAACACAAGGGCTTTATAATGTTTACATACATGTATTTGAAATCGATACATTAACATCTGGATCTTTTGTAAATTAAAAAAGCTATTTTATAATGTAGGGAATATTTTCTTTAGGAAGTGAAAAATTCACCGCCTTTGTGGAGCTCACCTTCTAGTAGGGAGAAAAGACAATAAATAATAAACATACTAAATAAGTAAATCATATTGTATGTCAGAAGGTGAGAAATGATATATAAAACATAAAGCAAAGAAGAGAGGATCAGAAGTGTGGGGCTAGGTTGTAGTAATGGGGCTGCTATTTCAAATAACTTAGTCAAGTTAAGCCTTATTGAGGTGACATTTGATACTTTTAATAGTAGTTATACACAGATTTGATGTATAATAATATTTATCAATTACATATATATTACATATCAGATATATCTTATATCTGGATATAGTTATAATAAAAATATAGCAACTGCTGAAAAAATCAAGACATTCTTTCTGTAGTGCACTATTATGAGTGTGTCACAGTAAAGGCTGGAGAGCTTGAGTTTGCATATGACCCTTAGCAGCAGGACAATCCCTTTTTCAGCTTGTATGCCAGCCATAAGTACATCCCTTTAACACAAAAAAATTATCCAGCACTTGTTTCATGTGTTCAGCACTTTTGAGTGTATGCCCAGCCCCCATAAGGCAGAAGTTTCAAGGGATCTCCTGCTATGAGGCTCTAGCTTACTCAGTATGTGATTAGAAATTCTGAAATCTGGGAGAAGGATTTTATAGAAATAAATTATAAAGGGAAAGAAGCAAAATGAATCAGAGGTTAGCCTTTGAGGAAAAACAGCAAACATAATTTACCTTTTAAATTATTGACAGGAAAACCCTGTGTTTATAAGTAGTGTTTTATTGCCTCATTGAATAATTACTCTGAAACTACCCATATGGTTAAACATTAAGTGCTGTTTGCTAAGCTGTCCTATAGGTCTAGCTCTTTGCAGTTTTATAGCAGAAGTTGCACTTTCTTGACTTCTAGACATACATATTTAATGTGAAAAGCAAAAAATAATTAAATATGAAAGCTAAACTACAAAGGCTCTATTTAAGGTATACAAATAGTATTGATGAGTAGTGATAAGAATGACCCTGCTTATCGTCTGCTCGAGGTCAAATAATTGACTCATCAACATGAGGAAATGCACTTCAGGTCACTCTGTTGTCATAAAAATACTTTTAAATTAATAATCTCTATAGTCCTTCATGTTCCACTTATATTCTTTACTATTAACATCACCCCATAGAAAGGCAAAGTACATTTTGGTTTATTGAAGGTAATATACAATTAGGCATAAAATTTTCCTGTGATTAAGTTTATACTCAACATGTTCCCAAAGGCATTTGAAGCTGCTTGCATTACCATCCTGGATACAATGAATGGTAGATATAGATGAAGCAAATGCCAGTATGCTAACACTAAGAGTCAGTTCAGTTTCTGTAACTGAGTTTTCAAGTTTTAAGCAGCTAATGTAAAAATGGAAATAAAGTACACTTTCTATTTCTTCAAAGAAATCACATGTGTTCCTCAAGAAAAACCTGTTGTCCTGGCATTTATTTTTAAAATAATTTCTTTGGTGGGGTTTTTAGTAGGAGTAGTCAGTGATGAAAGGGCCAAGGCCTTCAGTAGCATTTTTATAGGAAAGGTATAGACAAGTTCCCTAAGGCTGTTCCAATTTTCTTGAGAATAATAATTTTTAAAGCTATACTTCAAAACCATAAACTTAAAAATATTGACTTTGAATTCTTCCAACTTTTTCTCTTCACCTATGCCTGGTGAATGTCTCCTGCCTTAAAGTGACAATCCAATAGCAATGATGGCTGTCTCTCTTCTCTGGGGATGGCAATATCATTAAAGCTCATTACAAAACTTGGATATGCAAGAGTACCTATGCATTAACTGAAAATGGACTCATCTTGTCTTCTGAATCTACATGCAAAGAGTGAATGCCTCCCAAGTACGTATATGGCCACAACCAAGAGGTTCATGTCAGCAAGCCACACTCTTCTAAAAATGTAAATCAGACCATACCCCTCTCTGACTTTCCAATGCTATTAGAATAAATTTCAAATTCCTTACCTTACTTCCAAGATTCTGCATAATTGGGCCCCATCCTGTAATCTCACCTCCTACCACTTTGCTGCTCATTCATGATACACCAAGCACCCTGACCTCTCTGTTCCTCAAGAATGTCGAGCTCTTTTCCATCTTTGCTATTTCCTCTGCCGGGAATGCTCTTCCCCAGATATTTGCACTGCTAAATGCTTCTCATCCTTTAGGTAAGAGTGGACATTCTTGCCTTGTTTTTGATTGTAGGGAGAAAATGCCCAATTTCTCACCATTAAGTATGATGTTAGGTGTAGGTTTTTTGTAAATGTTCTTTATCAAGTTGAGGAAGTTCTCTCTATCCTTAGTTTACTGAAAGTTTTTTTTTTTTTTATCGTGAATGGCTTTTGGATTTTGTCAAATGCTTTTTCTACATTAATTGTTATGATCACATTATTTTTCTCTTTAGCCTGTCGATATGGTGGACTACATTAATTGATTTTTTAATGTTGAGCCACCTTGCACACCTAGAATAAATCCCACTTGTTTGTGGTGTATGCTTCTTTTCACTGCTGGATTCAATTTGCTAATATTTTGTTGAGGATTTTTGCTTCTATGTTCATGAGAGATTTTAGTCTGTAGTTTTTCTTTGTTGTAAAGTCTATTTGTTTTTGGTGTTAGGGTAATGCTGGCCTCATAGAATGAGTTAGGAAGTGTTCCCTCGGCTTCTGTTTTCTGGAAGAGATTGTGGAGAATCGGCATTATTTCTTCCTTAAGTATTTGGTAGAATTCACCAGTGAAACCATCCAGGCCCAGTGCTTTCTATTTTGGAAGGATATTAGTGATACAATTTCTTTAATAGTTATAGGCCTATTCAGATTGTGTTTTTCAAGGAGTTCATTCATTTCATCTAAGTTATCAAATGTATGGGCCTAGAGCTATTTATGTTATTTCTTTATTATTCTTAAGTGTCCATGTAATAATCCCTCTTTCATTTCTGACATTGGTGATTAGTGTCTTCTCAGCCTGGCAAGAGATTTATTGATTTTATTGATATCTTAACAACTGTGTTTCATTAATTTTCTCTGTTGATTTCTTGTTTTCAATTTCATTTTTTTCTGCCTTTTAAAGATTATTTATTTTCTTTGGCTTGCCTTAGGTTTAAATTGCCCTTTTTTCTTTAGTTTCTTAAAGTGGAATTTTATATTACTGATTTTGGATCTTTCTTCTTTTCTAATATATGTCTTTAATGTTATAAACTTCTCTCTAAACATTGCTTTTGCTACCTCCCACAACTTTTGATAAATAGTATTTTCTTTTAGTTCAAAACATTTCTAAATTTCTCTCGAGATTTCTTTTTGACACAGGTGTTATTTAGACATGTGTCTTTTAACTCCAAATATTTGGAGGTTTTACAGTTATCTTTCTGTTATTTATTTCTAGTTTAATTTCATTGTGGTGTGAGAATATAATTTATATGATTTCTATACTTTCAAATTTGTAAACGTATGTTTTACAACTAAGAATGTGGCCCATCTTGGAAGTTGTTTATTCAGGTTTGGAAAAAATATGCATTCTGCTGTTGTTTGATGGAATATTCTATAAATGTCAATTAGATCAGGTTGATAGTGCTTTTCAGGCCAACCATATCCTTACTGATTTTCTGCCTGTTTGATCTATCAATTACTAAAAGAGGGTGTTGAATAATTTAACTATAATAGTGTATTTTTCTATTTCTCCTTTTAGTTGTCAGATTTTGATTCATATATTTCAGGGTTCTGTTGTTAAGTACATTCACACTAAGAATTGTTATGTCTTCTTGGAAAATTGGCCTCTTTATCATTATGTAAAGACCCTCTCTATATCTGCTAATTGTCCTTGTTCTGAATTCAGTTTTGTCTGAAATCAATATAGCTACTTCAGCTTCCTTTTAATGATTGTTAGCATGGTATATCTTTCCCCAGCCCATTGCTTCTAATCTATTCATACATGCGTCTTTAAAGTGGGTTTCTTATAAATAAGTTAGGTCTTATTTTTTATCCACTCTGACAGTCTCTTTCCTTTAATTGTTGTATTTACACCATTTACATTTAAAGCAATTATTGATATGCTTGGATGAATATCCTCCATGTTTATAATTGATTTCTATTTATCGCATTTATTCTTTGTTATGTTTCCCCCCTTTTTTTCTGCCTTCTCTGGTTTTAGTTGAGCATTTTATATAATCTATGTTATCTCTTCTCTTAGGATAGCAATTATACTTCCTCAAAAAAATTTTTGGGGGCGCAGTGGTTTAGAGTCCGCCTGCCGATGCAGGGGACATGGGTTCGTGCCCTGGTCCGGGAAGATCCCACATGCCGCAGAGCGGCTGGGCCCGTGAGCCATGGCCTCTGAGCCTGCGCGTCTGGAGCCTGTGCTCCGCAATGGGAGAGGCCGCAACAGTGAGAGGCCCGCGTACCGCAAAAAAAAAAAAAATTTTTTTGGTGGCTGCCCTAGAGTTTACAGTACATTTTTAACTAATCTAAAATTAATTTCAAATAACACTACTGCTTCATATGTAGTGCAGGTACCTTATGAAAGTATTCCCAGTTCCTTCCTCTGATCCTTGTGACATCGTTGTCATTCATTTTACTTATCCATATGCTATAATCACTCAATACATTGCTTCTATTATTACTTTAAACATTTTAAGGTTTAGTTTTTAATAAATTAAGATTAAATAAAAATTTATTTTACCTTTATTTATTCCTTTTCTAACATTCTTTCTTTCTTTATATAGATCCAAGTTTCTGACCTATGTATCATTTTCCTTCTCCCTGAAGAACTTCTAATATTTCTTGCAGGACAGAACATTTTAATACTTCTTGCTTGCACTGAATTCTCTCAGTTTTTAATTTTCTGAGAAAGTCTTTATCCTGAACAAAAGGATAATTTTGTTGAATATAGAATTCCAGGTTGATGATTTTTTTCCTTCAATATTTTAAATATTTCACTCAACTTTCTTTGTGCTTCTATGGTTTCTGACAAGAATCTGCTGTAATTCTGTAGGTAAGATTTTCCTGCCTCTGGCTTTTTCAAGGTTGTTAACTTTGTCTTTGGTTTTCTACAATTTGAATATGACATACCTTAATGTAGTTTTTTCTTTCTTCGTGTTTTTTTTGTTTTGTTTTGTTTTGTTTTTTATCCTGCTTGGTATTCTCTGAGCTTTCTGGATATGTGGTTTGCTGTCTTTCATTAATTTTGGAAGGTTATTCGGCTATTATTACTTTGCATATTTCTTCTGCTCTATTTGTTCCTTCTCCTTCTGGTATTCCAATTACATGTATGGTACATCTTCTATAATTGTCCCACAGTTCTTAGGCATTCTATTCATTTTTTAATTCTTTTTCCTCTTTGCCTTAAATTTTGGGAAGTTTCCATTGACCAGTCTTCAAGTTCACTGGTTCTTCTGCTGTGTCAAGAGTAGTGATGAATGCCTTTTATAGAGTCATCAGTTCTGTTACAGTGCTTTTGGTTTATAGCATTTCCTTTTGATTCTTTCTTAGAGTTTCCATATCTCTGCTTATATTACCCATCTGTTCATGCATGTTTTCTTATACTTTCCATTAGAGCCCTTAACATAATGACCATAGTTAAATTCCCAATCTGATAACTCTTAATATCTCTGTCAAGCTGGGCCTGGTCCTGTTGCTTTCTTTGTCTTTTCAGACTGTGTTTTTTCTTGCATTTTAGCATGACTTGTAAATTTTTTTGTTGAAAGCTGGACATGGTATATCAGAAAATAGGGACTGAAGCAGATAGGCCTTTAGTGTGAGATTTTATGTTAATATGGTTAGAAGTTGGGCTGTGTTTAATGTTTTCCATAGCTGCATGTGCCAGAGGGTTCAAATTTCTCTAGTGTCCTTTTTCTCTCTCTAGTTTTTGGGCTTCCATAAGAACTCCTCCTCAGACAGCTTGCATCTCCTTCAGCTGTAATTCACTGTTATTCTACTGGAGCCCTATTGGTATGGTGCTAAAGTATGGAAGAAGAGAATTCATTCTATAATCTTATGATTAAATCTCACTCTTTCAGTGGGCCTTGGTCCCTGGGCTGTGACCTTCACAAGTGTTTGTTAGCTTCCCCCTCTATCTATTTAGGTGAGACAGAAAGGCTAGAGGGAACTGGAATTGAAGAAATGCCCTTCCCTCACATAAGATAAGGCTCTGGGAAAGTCTTTTTCCCTGGAGATTAGGCCTTTGTTATGAAGAATGTCTAGGCTTAGATATTCACAATGGTTACTTTCTGCCTCTAGCTACAGAACTTTTTCATCTTCCCCAAATGAATATTTGTACCTGTTAAACATTAACTCCCCATTTTTCCCTCTCCCCAACCCCTGGCAACCACCATTCTACTTTCTGACACTATGTAGCCTTTTGCATCTGGCCTCTATCACTAACATAAAGTTTTTAAAGTTCATCTGTTGTGTAGTATGCATAGTATTTTGTTCCTTTTTAACACAAGATAGTATTCATTGTGTGGCTATACCATCTTTTGTTTATCCACTCCCTGGGTGATGAACATTTGGGTTGTTTCTGCTTATAATGACTATTATAATGTTGCTTTAAAAATGTGTGTAGAAGTCTTTGTGTGGGCCTTTTTCATTTCTCTTGGTTAGATTTCTATGAGTGGAATTATTGGGCTGTGTGTAATTTTTAAGAAACTACCAATCTGTTTTCAAAAGTGGTTGTGCTGATACATTTCCACCAGTAATGTATGGGAATTCCAGTATGGTATTTTCTGCTTTTTAAATTATACCTTCCTAGAGGGTGTGTAATGGCATCTCATTTTGAAACTGCACAACTCAGATGGGATTCGAACCCAGCCAAAACTCAGATTGGTTCTTGAACCCACAGGCTTAGACTTTTACTCAGCCAAAACTCAGATTGGGCCTCGAACCCATGAGCTGAGACTCAGGCCCACTGTCTTTTTTTTTTTTACGGTACGCGGACCTCTCACTGCTGTGGCCTCTCCCGTTGCGGAGCACAGGCTCCGGATGCGCAGGCTCAGCAGCCGCGGGCTGGGCTCACGGGCCCAGCCGCTCCGCGGCATGTGGGATCTTCCCGGACCAGGGCACGAACCCATATCCCCTGCATCGGCAGGCGGACTCTCAACCACTGCGCCACCAGGGAAGCCCAAACCCACTGTCTTTTAATTGAAATTGCACACCTGGTCTCAGGACTTAATGAAGCTCAGGTTCTTTATGTCTCAGCACAGAAGGAATTCAGCGAGAGGCAAAGTGATAGGTAAGAAGTAGATTTATTGCGAGAGATACACATCCCATAGACAGAATGCAGTCTGTCTCAAAAGGCTTGAGAGTGGCCCAAAATACGGTGTGGTTAGTTTGTATGGGCTGGGTAATTCCATAGGCTAACAAGTGGGAGGATTATTCCAACTATTTTGGAGAAGGGGTGGGGATTTTGAGGATTTGGGCTACCACCCACTTTTTGGCCTTTTATGGTCAGCCTCAAACCTGGTCATAGCTCAGTAGCATGCTAATATATTACAATGAGCATATAATGAGGCTAAAGCTCTACTGGAAGTCAAATCTTCTGTCATCTTGGACCTAGTTGGTTCTAACCAGTTTATGTTGTATCCACAATGGCTATGTCATTTTTTTTAAATGCTCCCTTCCTTCCTGTTTCAATTTGGTATTAATTTTCATTTCCTTAATGCTATTAATTTGAAGTACTTTTCATATACTTGTTAGCCATTAGTGTGTCTTCTTTGGTGATATGTCTATTCAAGTCTTTTGTCCATTTTTAAACGGGGTTATTTGTTTTAGTATTGAGTTGTAAGGATTCTTTATATATTCTGGGTACAAGTCCTTTATCAGATATTTGACTTATAAATATTTTTCCCCAGTCTGTGGCTTATCTAATCTTGCTTTTGGTTTTAGGTTTTCCTTTGTTTTTCTTCATTAATCCACCCACCAGCTCAATCTTCAGATGATTCATAAATCAGCATTACCTCTGATCCAATAGGGAATTTTTCAAGGGAGAATTGAACTCCAGAAACTACTACCTCTGGAGCCAATCTCAGCTGAGTTATAGCCCTTCTTACAGCACAGTGGCACCCATCACAACTTGAGGCAGTGTTCTTTTCTAAATTGTTGATATTTGTACATAGCAGACAATTTAGCAGAGTAAGAAATCAAACCATCAGTGGTGGATTGGCATATATTAAGAGCTTCACTAGTATATATTCTATCCCTCCCTGAGAGTAGCTCACAGATTTATCAGTAATAAAGCCAGAATTTTCTTCAGTCACTGGCTTTGAGTGCACAAGATCTAAAGCATATTTCCCAAAGATATTTCTTCCATGAATTCATATCATCTTTAGCAAAAGATATGAACCTTAGAAAAACTTAAAAATCTCCACTTTAATCAATCAATTCAGTGAACATTTATAGGGTGTTGTGCTGGGTACTAAGAGACAAACAATGAACAAAACAAGTTTCTCCCCTCAAAGAGCTTAAAGTGGATATATATACATACAAATAACTGTAATACATAGCTGTATGTATATGTGGTAGCGTAGAAATATTGGAGAAGGCTGCCTATAAAAAGTGGCATTTGAGCTAATCTTCACAAATGTGTTGGATATCAAAGTCAGAAATTGGGATGAGGGCATCCCAGACACAGGGACTAATATGTGCAAAAGCATAGAATCTGAGGCTCCTGAGTAATGTCAACAATAGCAAGTATTCTGGAATAGTGTAGGATGTTGTCGTGAAACAAAGCTGGAAAATCAGGTAGGGAAAGGCTGTGAAGAGTCTTAAATTCAATCCATTAGAGGTTTATTGACCACCTACTGTTCCCAACATTGCTAGGTAATCTGAGGGAATGGTTCACAAATTTTTGTGTTTGTATTATCCCACAGTTACTATTCTATCAAAAACCAAATCTTCCTCTCAATTGTAATCAAATTCTAATTTTTATGAAGACATTAATGAATTCACAGGTACTATATTTGTCATTTATAATTAGTTTAAAAGGTATTAAATGTGCAACGTAGTGTACCTGATAGTAAATTTGTAACTGTGTATTTTTGAAAAATTAGTCTTAAAAATTATAAGGAAAATTTTAATATTTTATGATAATTTCCCAGATTGTCTATAAAGAAGGCCCACTTTTTTAGACATTGATAAAGTCTTCTCTTCACATATTTTGCTAAAGAACACTTCAAACATGTTACTATGAGACTGATTTTAACAAAATCTATTAGATGTGTATCAACTAGTTACATACTATATTCATGGTTTTTTGTGAATCATTAGCTTTGTTTAAAAAGATGGCTTTTGTATAAGTACATTTCTGTTTTTGTGGGGGGGAAAAGGTGACTTTAAAACTGCCCCAGACAGAAAAAAAATGGCTTGTTAGGAATATGTTTTGTGTTAGTATGAGTTACTGTTACTGTATTTGTTTATGGTAAAGGTGGTTGGTTAATATTCAGTGTACTTTACAATAAAGAGTAATAAAAATTTCTAAGTCCTGAAATTCAAGAACATCTCAATGTTGATGAAAAATTAATCAATAGATCAAGAAACAAATGGATAAACACCAAGATCCTACTGTATAGCACAGGGAACTATATTCAGTATCTTGTAATAAACCATAATGGAAAAGAATATGAAAAAGAATCTATATTCATATGTATAACTGAATCACTTCGCTATACAGCAGAAACTAACACAATGTTGTAAATTAACTATATTTCAATAAAATAAATTTAAAAAATAAAATAAAACAAAGCAAAAAGAAAAAAAAAGGAAAGAAATGGAAAATTTTGAGCCAAATTTGATGATTATAGCCCAGGAACAGCATCTCATAAAGCTCTGAGAGGACTTCCCTGGTGGCACAGTGGTTAAGAATCCATCTGCCAGTGCAGGGGACGTGGGTTCGAGCCCTGGTCCGGGAAGATCCCACATGCCGCGGAGCAACTAAGCCCGTGAGCCACCACTGCTGAGCCTGCGCTCTAGAGCCTGGGAGCCACAATTAGTGAGCCCACGTGCCACAACTACTGAAGCCTGCATGCCTAGAGCCCATTCTCTGCAACAAGAGAAGCAACCACAATGAGAAGCCCACGCACCTCAAAGAAGAGTAGCCCCCACTTGCCACAACTAGAGGAAGCCCGCATGCAGCAATGAAGACCCACACAGCCAAAAATAAAAAAAAACAAATTTATAAAACAACAACAACAAAAATCTATTAATAAAAAAAAACTCCGAGAACTGTTCTGCCCGTTAGAAATCAAGGCACAGTTATATAAGTTTGTTGCTACAGAGGGCTACACATTAAATAATGTATTATTGACAGTTTACACAATCTAGATCTAAGCATCATTGTGGCCCCTTACAAGATCAAGAAAGAATGTTATCTTTTAAGGAGTTGTCTTGTTGATGCTAGGAGAATGTTGCTCTTTATGGTTGAGCAAGTATTTCTACCCATGGGGGAGGTTTGGTTGATGCCTAATGCAGATACACAATGCATAGTAGAGGGGGAGAGAGGAGGCCAAAGGGCAGAAAAAAGTATCTACTTGAGGTGTTAAAAAGCAACTAATTTTCAAATAACCAATCTCTAACTCCATTACTCCTGGGTTCAAACATAAGCAGTTGTTGTTTTCTATATACCTGTTCCATAACCAGATTCAAGAATACTGACAATTACCTCATGTGATAAAAAGTTTAATTTTAAGAGTAGAAATTAGTATAAATTTTGCTGTTATAATAATTGTAGAGCACAAAGATAAATAAAATACAGTAGCATTATTAATAAACGAGATTGATAAGAGGTGGCATAGAAGTAGAAATCCTATAGGCTGAGTGCTTGAAATTCGTAACTACTCTTATGCCAATCTTTATTTGGCCTAATATGGCAGTGAACTGAATTAATTTTGATGAGCAGAGAGGAAGGTGTTTTGATGGTTGCCACTCTCCTTTTTTTCTTCTCTTCCTTTTAAGGGAGCAAGAAAAATGTAGAGCAAAACAAATCATTTCTGTCCCAGGCTCTAGCCCATTCACTGATTCTAGACTAACCAACTCTCAGGTAAGAAGTATAAATGAATGACTTCACAAAGAATTACATAATACCTGAGTTGATGCAATAAGAGAAAGACAGTATGAAAAGATGGGGAGAAATATTGTCAATAGGATTTGCTATCCATAGACTGAGGGGAGAGTGAGAGAAAAATAGGAGTCACGAATGACTTAATGCTTTTGTTTAGCTTGTGCAAATGAAAGAATGAAATGGCACTTTACTGAGATCTAGGACAAGCAGGGTACAAATCAAGAGTTTGTTTCTCCAGTTTTGTTGTGATTAGTTAGGCAATCAAGTAGAGATGGAACTGAGCAGTTGGATATAGAGCCTGGAATTCAGAGAATAGGAAAGGGATATACATGACACACAGGGAGGGGATGTAGATGAGGAGGGAAACAAAAGTTCAGAGAAGTAAGCCTGAGAGTGTTCCAACATCTATCTAGCTGTCAGGAAGAAGAGGAAGAGCCAGTAAACAAGACCCTGGTGCAACCAGTGAGTTACAGAGAATCAAGAGAGAGTTGTGTTCCAGAAGCCAAGGGAAGGTCTTGTTTAAAGAAGGGATGTTCACTGTTTCAAATGCTGCTGACAGGCCAAATACAATGAGGACTGGGAACCACAGTTTTGACAATAGTTGTGTTTTTTTTTTCTGTGACCTTGGGCAAGTTAGTAGGGCACTTATGCTCTGGACCCTGTTTTAAAATGGGGATGGACATCTATTAAGGCTGTTGGGAGGAATGACTAATACATGATTGGGGTATAATAGAGGCGGGGCAGGTGCAGGGTTGATGGCAGTGACTGGTAGCGTCCTGCTCAGCCATTGGTCGGCCATTGGTCACAGTGGGCCCCTCCCGGAAGCAGACCACCGTTGGTGAGCAGCCATTAGGGAGCAACCCTTAGAAGGCTACCGTTAGCAGTCCCAGTCAGCCATTGGTTGGCATCGCAGTGGGCCCCTCCCACTCTCCTTCCTCTGTATAAAGGAGCCCGAATTGGGACTGAGGGAAGATTTTGTTGGGGCGGACTCTAGTCTGCCATCTTCTTGATCTGCTAGCTTTCTGATTAATGTCATTATTCCTTGCCACAACAGTTCGTCTCCCGATTTATTGGCCTGTCTGTCGTGCAGCGAGCAGAGTGAGCTCAGTAACAGTTTTAGAGGAATGATGGGATCCTGAACAAAATAGAAGAGAGAAAGCAGAGACAGCAGCATTGCCAGTTCACTTCAAGGAGTATTGTTATAAAGGGAAGAGAAGAAAAGGGACAGGAGCTAGAAGGACATAGAAGTTCAAGCAGAGGAGGATTTATCATGAAGCTAATAAAGCTTACATTTCAGGGCTTCTCATCGGCACCGGCTTCTCCTATGGCCCTAGGAAGGGCCCTAACAATGTGTTTCTGTGAAAATATGTTTTTGTAAAATTTCCCAAGATAAAATATTTTAATGACAATGAACCAGTGCCTCCTTCCATTCTAGCTTCCCTCCATCAAGTGTTCTCTACTTTTGTCTGGCTGCAGACACTGCTGGTATTTGAGTAAAGGAGAGTTAAGTTAGGAATACAGGTAATTTGGGTTCATGTTTTGTTTTAACTCTGAACAACAAAAGTGTTTTCAAGTATAACAAAAACAATGATTGCATTGAATTGAGAATTACATTTCTTCTTCTCTACCACTTAAATCCTGAAGAACTTGAGTGAGAAAAAATACAACTACCTATCCAACCCTAATGTACTGTGAAAATAGAAGTACCAAGAATTGCAGATTTCTGGTCACAAAGTTATAAACCAATGCAGTTATTCTGGGCTCTAGATGCGTTAATTTTCATTTTTTGAAGAAATGTGTAATCATGTGAAGCAAAATAAATTTGAGAAAGAATGTAAGGATTTAAAACAAGAAATGCTGTGAGATAATAATGAGACAGGCTGGGACCTGGAACCTGAGACCCTTTACTCAGTCCTTGCACCTGGACAAATGTCTCCTTGAGCAACAGAATACAAAGAAACTATAAAGGACTAAAGATATCCACACACACGCACAGTCGGGACAGTTATGAACAATAGGATACAAAAGGCCAAAACCCAGCTGCTACTTCTGAGGTGTCAGGAGCAAAAGCAGGGTACTGCCGCGATCCCTGCACACAGCACCACCAAGAGGGTGGTCAGACCACCTAAGCCACGCCTCAGGCCCCACCTACAGATCAACCTCTACCCTCACCCCATTTAAGGAACTAGCTTACCCCGCCTCAGGGATTGTGCAAGTGAACGTGTTACTTGTTTTCACTCCCTCGTGCTGCAGCAGTAGTCCTTATAAAGTCTTGCGTGAATTCCTTGTCTGGTCTCGTATCAATTTCTAGTGATTAAAGAGTCCAAGAAACCAGGTCAGTAACAGTAAGGAAGGTGACTCAGCAAAATATGCATCCTTTTACAGTAAATGCCTACTCGGAGAACCAAACCTCTTCGTTAAATACAGTAAAATAGAAAAGAAGAAACTATCAAGAAGTTATATTTCCATTAGAATTTTTAAGACTTTCTGAAATAACTTGACAGCCACAATTTCGTTAATGTTAATTTGAACCACTCAGTGGCAAACCAGTATCTCTGTAAAATATAGTATTGTGTGAACACTACAATTTGACTACCACTTTGTTGCAGGAAAATGGGGGGCTCAAGAAGATGGTCATGTCCCAGGTTTCAGGCGAGTGAGTCCATGGGGCAGGCCACCAAGTGAGGGTCCTTGGCCTCCTTTAGGAGAGAATCCAAGAGCAAGCCACGGTAAAGTGAAAGCAAATTTAGAGCGATACACATTCCACAGGCAGAATGCAGTCATCTCAGAAGTCGAGAGCAGCCCTGGGCTGAGGGTGTGGTTAGTTTTATGGGCTGAGTAATTCCATACACGAATGAGTAGGAGGAATATTCTAACTATTTTGAAGAAGGAGCAGGGATTTCCAGGACTTGGGCTGCCACCCAGTTTTTGGCCTTTCATGGTCTGCCTCAGAACTGTCTTGGTGCCTGTGGGTGTGTTATTTAGCATGCTAATGTATTACAATGAGCTTCAAGGTCTCCTAGAATTTGAATCTTCCACCATCTTGGGCCTAATTGGTTCTAACTAGTTTATATAGTATCCTCAACAGCTGTGTCATTCTTTTAAAGGTTGTGCCCTGCCCCCTTTCCTCCTGTCTCAACTTGATGCACATTAAGTAGTAATAAATGCGAAACTTTATTTCCAGAAATACTGAAATAAATTTTCCTAAACTGCGGGATTTGTATACAACACTTTCCTAGTGTAATATACAAATACATGGTCGCTCAGCCTCTCCTAGAAGAACATGAGGGACACAGAACAGCCACTTTCACAGGGGGCCCGTATTTTTGTTGCTTACTTACTCTGCTTCACATTATAGCAAGGAGCTTCAAGACTACAAACATGGAGCAGAGTCTGTAACCTTAGAGAGGTTGCTCCCAAACTCACTCTCCTTTTCGTTGTTACTCTTCTCCCTCCTTTCTTCCCAGTTCTAATCTTTTGTTTTGTACAGGCATTTGGGGGGGGGGGCGGGGAGTGAATACTAACATAAATATTTAAAAGAGCATAAAGTGAATGTCCCTTCCTACAAGTGGGCATCTTCGAGGAAATGCATTCCTGAAATCTTGATCACTACGATAGGAGCAGGAGAATAAGACATCTGCATAGCTAGGTGAATTAATTTTGAAATTACCTTCACCTTGCAGTGGTGGGCTTCTTAAAGTGCACCAGACTCCTCCATCTGTATGACACATGTGGATTCTCGATAACCTTACTCAAGTTGTTGCTTTTGGCGTCTCTTCCTTCTTTAGGACCCAATAGATGCATTCTTGAAACAGTTGCAAACCCACAGCTGACGTTTTCCATTTTAAGAATGTCTTTTCATTGTTTTCATTACAAAACAGCCTTTTTTTTTTTTTTTTGCAGTAGTCAGACAAAAGCATAACTTCTTTTAGATGTATTTTTTCACTGCATAATGTTTTTCATCAGGAAAAAAATGAAATCTATATTTCAATACTATTGGAGTCCAAAATAGACAACCAGGAGATATGGATATTTTGTCTCCTTACCCTACAGGATGAAAATACCCTCACTTATTTGCCCACTTTAAGTAATGTGAAGTTTCTATGATTGTAGGTAATTCCACACAAAATTATTTGCCAACTCTAAAAAAAAATTACAAAGATAAAATATTTTCGTATTTTTGTGTTTGTTCAGATACTTTGCAGAATTGCTGCATTAATTGTGGTTTATATTTGGGGGTTAACCAGACATTAGGGAGAAATTAAAAGCTTACAATAAAAGAAGGCAACTATTAGATTTCTCCTACTCAGGAGAAAATGTTTCCTTCAGGGTCTCAACTATAGTTGATTTGAATTCTGGCAAGTGATGCAGAAGGATGATAGAAATACTGATCAAAATTCGCAGGAAGTTGGCAATGATTCTCTCTGAAAAAATATTATATTTGATACACACGAAAGACTACATATACAATATGTATGTAAATTACAGTGTAATAAAAGTCACTTACCAAAATAAGAACATTACAAATATTCATGATCTACCTATACCATCTCCCTATCTTACCAAAAAAGGTAACCACTGTCACAAATTTTTAGTGCTTCGTTATGTTCTTTTAAAAAAATTTGTTTACCACTTATGTATGTTGTTCTTAACCAAAACATTGTTTCATTTACTTGCTTTTGAGCTTCATTTTTTAAATGGTATAATGCAGCATGGACATGCCAGCTATTTGGTTTTTTTCTCACTGAACAGTATAATTATTTTCTAAAATTTATAAATGTTTTGCACATTATTATGTTTGTATTTTTGCCACTGTATAGCATTGCATTAGTACAATATATCAGAAGTTTTCTATCCATTCTCCTGTTAATGGCATTTGGGTTATTTCATGTTTTTCTTTTTATGTTTTGTGTTTAAATTGTCATTTAACAATTTAATAATTCTTCATTTTTCTTTCATAGTTGTGATTTTATTCAGTCATGTTCAGATATTATGAATAATCTGTAAACAAATCTTTAAATTTAAGTACCAAAAATCTAAAAAGTCATGTAGGCCAAGGTTAGGGAGCAGTTTTCTTTAGAAGCAATTCTCTCTCTCCCTCACTATATCTATAAAATGGCTTGGAGACAGACATTAAATAGTTTGAAATATTTCAGGCATATTAAATGAATAACTGTGACTCCAAATTGCCTTTTAGTTATACTTCAAGGTATAGGATGTGAAAACTGCCCTCCTTATCAAAACAGTCAAAACCTCTCAAATAAATATCCCCACATGTTTTGGTTGTACGAAAAAAAAAAAAAAAAAAGAATAGCCAGCATGTGAATTCTTCTTTTAAAAAAAGTATGTACACACACACACAATTGGATGTGGTGGTATTCATTCCTTCCAAACATGTGATTTTAGAGATATTTTTTAAAAACTTGCATTTACAAAGTAGGTGATAAAAATATTTTTCTGGATTGTAAAAAGGACACAGAAACCACCAAGACTTGGTAAATGATATTAATCAGACTGACGTCTCTCTCTCCTGCTAACTCTCCTCATTTCTACTTTCTTCAACGTCTGCAGGTTATTTGTCTTTAGTTTCCTGGATAGACATTTCAGCCTGTTTCCCTTTTGCTCTCTTTATTCATTTGTAATTTTTTGGCAGATGATTTATTCTTTCTCACTGCCCTTTTGAGTTTGGTTTCAATGTCTGCAAGAATTAGTTTAGCTGAAAATCTTGCCAGTCTCCTCTAGAGCTCTTCTTTTACTGTCCCTTCAGCTAAATTGATCTTCACCTTGAGCTACTTTGGCAGTGGTTTGTGGTGGGGAGGGCAGGTGTCTGGGTGCCTATGGCCACAGCACTGTGGGAAACTTTACAAAGGCAGCTTGCATGGTTGTTGCTGCTAAAATCATTCCTGTTTTGTTTGCTTTTACTTTATTTTATTTTATTCTCTCAACTGTTTAGTAAATTATACACTCTAATTTTATTCTTTGCTATCCTTTAAACCTTACTGTGATACCTAATTTAACACAATCTCATCTAATCTGTATCTTAATATTCCTCATGAATAACATAAGGAATTTAGAATACTTCATTTCTAAATATCTCTCATAAGAGCTGTCAGCTGTGTTCTTTTATAGATGATATGTCTTTTCTCTCTGGCTGCTTTTACAATCTTTTCTTTTTCCTAAGTTAACTGCAATTCTACTACTATGTGTCTGCAAAATTCTCAGTCATATTGTAGCATATTGCCTCACCTCCATTCTATCTGCTCATTCTTTCTGAGGCTGTGATGTAAGATCTTCTCATTTCCCCCAACATATCTTAACTTCTTTTTACATCTTTAAAGGGCTGTCTCTTTACTGCATACTAGGTAATTTTTTAAGTTTTATTTTCCACTTCACTAATTCCCTCTTCAGCTGTGTTTAATCTGCTATTTAACCTAGTTATTGAGTTTTTAAAGTGTTTTTAGTGTGAAATTTACTGAACATACAGAAAAGAACATAAAACATAAATGTATAATATAATGAAAAATTATATTGCAAGCACACATATATCATCTTCCAAGCCAAGAAATGGCTGTGTGCCCCTTAATCATACCTCTTTGCACTCCTCAGCAGTAAATACTTGCTAGACTTTTGTAGCAATCATTTCTTTGTTTTATACTTTTTAAAATCACTTATGTATATAGATTTAATCAGTATAGTTTGCTTTTGAAAACTGGAATTGTATTGCTATATTCTTTTGTGTCTTACTTCTTTTGCTCAAAATTATGTTTATAAAATTCATAGAGGACTTCCCTGGCGGTCCAGTGCTTAATACTCCACGCTTCCCATGCAAGGGGCGTGGGTTCGATCCCTGCTCAAGGAACTAAGATCCAACATGCCACGTGGTGTGGCTATAAATAAATAAATATTCATTGAAATTATTTCTTGTAGCTCTGTTTTATTCATTTTCATTCCTGTGTAGTCACATTTCTGTAGGAATGGAATTGCTGGGTCATAGAGGATGCAAAATCTTTGATTTTAAAGGGCCATGCCAGAATGCTATTCAAAGGGGTTGTACCAGCTTACGTTGCACCAGCAATTCATGAGACATTATCTATTGAATTTTTTTTATAAATTTATTTTATTTATTTATTTTTGGCTGCATTGGGTCTTTGTTGATGCACATGGGCTTTCTCTAGTTGTGGCAAGTGGGGGCTACTCTTCATTGCAGTGCGCGGGCTTCTCATTGCAGTGGCTTCTCTTGTTGTGGAGCACAGGCTCTAGGTACACGGGCTTCAGTAGTTGTGGCATGCAGGCTCAGTAGTTGTTGCACACGGGCTTAGTTGCTCCGCAGCATGTGTGATCTTCCTGGACCAGGGCTCGAGCCTGTGTCGCCTGCATTGGCAGGCAGATTCTTAACCACTGAGCCACGAAGGGAGCCCTATCCATTGAATTTTAATTTCAGCATTTCTATTTTTAATTTCTAAAATATATCTTTAGGTTCTTTTTGAAGTCACTCTTTTCATTTTTGTTAGTCTCTTATTGTTCAATTTTGTGATTTCATCTTTTATATTTAAAATTTTATAGATATTCATTTTATACTCCGTATATGATCATTCCAAAACCTAAGTCATTAGGACTCTTATCTGTTGTTTTTTCTGCCAACTTTTATTTGTGGTTGCTTATGTCTCTGGTGGTTTTTAAAATAATGTATTTAATTTTTAATAACTTAATTTCTAAAATAAATATTTTATATATTTATTTGATCTGAGCATGATCTGCCACTAAGTGTCTTATTAACTACCTATGCTCTATTGTGGTTTCCTGGGGGGGTGTGAGAGGATAAAAATCATGCATATGGGATTAGAGTTGACAGATATTAAGAGTAACCATTATTCCTTAAGCTTTTTTACATTTCCCAAATTTCCTACCATGAATACATAATACTCTTAAAACCGGGAAATAATGTTAAAATAACCATGGAACCAGAATACTTGCCAACCACAAATAAACTCAGCTAGTAAAATTTTATCATACATTATGAGGTAGGATTTTAGGTCACTTCTTAGGAGGCTATTTATTGAAGATTAAGGTATCTTCTCTGTGACCTTCTTTCTATTCCATAACTCTGTCAGTGCAGGGGCTTAAAAGGGAATGCTATTCTCTAGAGATTATTTTTAAATATTGTTTTTAAAATTCTAATATCAGCCAGGGATTTCCACCCATTTGGGACCACATTAGCTCCCACCTAGATCCCTAACTTAATGCTGGAGTCCTTTCTACTAGACATAGCAGGTCTTTTTTTATTAAAATGGATATGGAGGAATGGCTTTGAGTAAGTATGAAATGGTTTATACCTAAGGAAAGGAGACCAAAATGCAAAGAAAAAGTCAGGGTAGGGAGTAGAGAATCAAAAAACTATAATTGTTCATGGGATTTAATTATAAGAGTTGGAGATAAAAACAGATCTTTAAGCCAACTTGGTTACTCCCTCACTACGGATACATTCTCTGGCCTACTGCCTCTTAATCAGTCAAACACAAGACACAGGCAGGATTTTCTAGATAGGCTTTTCTGTCCAAGTGTTCAATCTTTAAGTACTGATCTGGAGTTCAAGGTCGATTTCTGGCAACACTCCCAGAATATGGCAGGTGGGTCCTCCAGGATTTTTGGCATCCTGCAAAGAACGATGGTCAACTCTTGCAGTTTGAAAAATTAGAAAGAAAGGGTGGTGGCTTCCCAGCTTGGCTGGGAAGTTCTGATTCATCCACCGTATTCACTAGACATTGCATCTTTGGATTTCCATTTATTTCAGTCTTCACAAAATTCTCTTAATGGAAATTTCCATTCCCTGTTAGACTGTAAAAGGTACCTGGAACAGTTCTTTGCTCAAAAAAAGTTTTGGGAAGATGAAGTTGCCTGAAAAATGGCAGAAGGTAGTGGAACAAAAGGGTGAATATGATGTTCAATAAAGTTCTTGGTGAAAATGTCTTTTATTTTTACTTAAAAACCAAAGGCACTTTTTGGCCAACCCAGTAAATGGTGAGGGGGAAGGGAACTGATTTCTCAGTCCCTTATTGTGTCTGATGTGATAGGTGCTTTCACATATGTTCTTTCATTTCTTCACACAATCTTGTGAGGTAAGTATCATCCCCACTTGCCAATGAGGAAACTGAAGCTCAAGAGTGACTTCCCTAATGTATCAGAGCTTTGAGTGGCAAACCCAGTATTTTGAACTCTCTTCTATCAGCATTACTTAATGAAAAAAGTAGAGAAATTAGTCCTACTACAAGATGCTTTTTCCAGAATCAACGGAGATGATGTTCACAAATACCTTTTCCAAACTAAAACATGTTAAACAAGTAAGGTACTAAGTATGAGGATGCCATAATAAGTAAAACAAATAGATATCCAGTTTCTATCATTTGAGCATAATGCCTTGAATAAAGCATCCAGTGGGCTAGGGATCATTGATAGGCATTTAAATCTTAACGTTTTACGTTGATGTACCTTTTTCAAAATAGTGAGCATTTAGCTGTTGTATTGGCAGGTGGCTATGTTGAGTCCATATCATTTGTATAATTCAATATTCATAGCGCACAAACACATCACAGGGTGTGTTTTGTAACAAAAGACAAAAATAAGGCATGGTCCCTGCTTACAGCAGGCTTACAGTCTGAAAGGCCTTAAGATACAGGGGATATAACTATAGGGAGAGAAAACTTTATCTTTAAAAAACGTTTTTGCATGAAAAATTTCCAAGTCTTTGGTGATAATCAATGAAATGCCTTAATGAAGCAGGTTTTGGAATGGGAATTAAAGAGAAGGTACCCATTTGGATACTGTGAGAGAAGATTGATTTGGTTTCTAGGGTATAATGAACAAGTGATTCTCAACTAATGGCAAGAAGATGCTTCCCTGGGTATCAGAATATTTGGGGTTGGAACAAAAAGGCTATGATTTTTCAAAACAAGATGGTACCTTATGCCTTTGATTCAATTTCATTTCGTTTACTTAAAAAATCCAGTTAACACTGAAGGGAATGTAGGTCTTTTTGGTTTCTAAATGGGAGAATGCTTTAAAAAAGTAAGAGGTACCAAGATGAAGACCAAGAAAAATAAACAGTACAATGTGGTGTTAGAAGAAAATTGGAAAAACAGAAATGAAAGGGAAGAGTCAAAAGTAAAGATCACAAAGCAATGGAGGAATTAACAGGATGACTCTGGGTTAGTTAGTAAGGTCAGGTGAGGGGAAGGCTTACTCTGAAATTTGTCCTAGTCGAAACAACTAAAAGATTTAAAGAAGTAATCCAAAGCTCCTAATACAGCAAAAGATAAATTAAAAACAATTCTGATTAAAAAGGAAAAATATACTGTAAAATATTTATTTAATAAATAAGTTTATAATCTATACAGAATTGAATAAAAAGTACAACAAATTATTTTCACTTCTTTACAAAACTGCATACAGTACAACTTGCAAATTGGGTTCAGCATTCTACAGATAGGGCCACACACCAAGATGTAAACTTATTATTGTCTTAAATAAGTAAAGGCTCTAACTGTGTACCACAAACTTTGAATTAAATTCCAGGGAAATACTGCTTTAGTATTGATTGTACCACAGTCTTTTATTTAAAAAATTAAATAAAATTCCTCAAATACCACTTTTCTACTTGTTTCTGAGTAAACAATTCCCTATGTAGCAAAATAAAACACAACAAAGACAAAATATAAAATTAGAGGCTGCTATTTACGATATCACTTCCTCTTCCCTTACTTAGCTAGTGGTCTTTTCCTTTCCCTTATTCAGAAAGGAAGGTGAGTGGAAACTGACTTATTCTTATCATTCATTTGCTTCTAGAATTCCTGCTTACATAAATGAATATGTCAGTTTTGGAATCTTGACACTATTATTCAGTGTTTACCTATGTCGTTCTAAAAAAGTTAACCTAGTTTTTTGTTTTTTTTTTTTTATGATTAGGCGACAAAATTGGCTTCAAAATAGTTACGTCTCAGGCTAGCAGCCACTTGGTAGACTAACTTCCCAATTAAATGTGCACAGAATAACATTTTTTTCAAGTAACCTGGAAACTGAGTCAATAGCAATTCTTATTTTAAGCAGATATTCAAGATGATCCACCTTTAGAAACAAAGGCAGATTTAATGTACAAAATACAGGAACTAAGTCTATCCTAGTTCCTGTCCCACCAAAATAATTAATAAGAGGCTCAGTTTGTGAAAAAGACCTTGGAATGATCCAACTCTTAACGACATCTTTATCTTGAATAAGAAGGATAAATAATATAAAAGCTATAAATGGAGATGAAGTTATTTTAAAAAAGATTTTCCATTTTATTTTGGAGATAAAAGTGCAAATACAAAATGGGTTAGTTGTATCTTTAGCCCATTTAGTAACTTTTCATCATAGAATTAATAGTCCTTCATATCGAAGAATAAAAGACAAGCAAACCTGCCTCAAGTTTTCTGATTAGGTCACTTAGATTTTTAGCAGGCCTCAAAACTTGCCTTATTATTTAACTAAATTAGCTTCTCTAGGAAGCATATGAATAATGTAAAAATGAAAAATCCACACGAATACATAATTGTCAAGATGGGAATTGAGAATATTTACACAATGAATTTTTTAAAATAAATTAGAAACGACACATATGCCTTATAAAACACCAAACCAGAGCACATATTGTCAGTGATAGGAACAACTTTCATCTGCAGAAACACAAATGCACGTGAATAACACAGAAATAAGAATTAAGTTGAACAGAGGCAGGTGCTATTAGAACATATTTCTGTTCTGACCTGTGACACCTGTGGCCCCTGTGAAGCCCTGGTCCCACCAGGCCAAGCATCTGGCTAATCTGATACAGAAGTACTTGACCTATGAAACACCAGACTCACTTGCTAGCAAGTATACATCACCATGTGCTGCTTGATGGCTCTTGATTACTTGGTTTTCAAAAGCAAGCTCACTTTCAAATCAGAAAAAAGTCATCCTTATATTGGCTCTCGTAAATAATCCATGAAGTACACTTCACTTCTGAACAGTATTGTATTACTCTAGGAGGACAAGGTATAGTCAATTGGCTGCTTTGAAGCCGTGAAATGCACACTCATAAATAGGTGTCTACACTTTAAAAAATTAAATACATCCAGGCACAGCTGCTGTGCAGAGTTCTTGTGATAAGAAGCTCATTAGCAGTGTGTTATGAAGTGGTCACTTGAGAACTTGATTCTGGATCTTGGGGCTTTCTGTATTTCTTCAAAATATTGACTGCACCATTAGTCAGGAAAACCACAGCAATGAGTGCAAAATAACCAGCGTAGATGAAGAACTAAAGAGGGGGAAAGAATAATTTATAGAATTATCAATTAGAAGGTAAGCTCTTTTATTACATATATGTGAACAGACTCCATAATTAAAGGTATATTCAGTTTCTCTATAAAACTTCAAAAAACATCGTGTGCTTAAACAATGTGCCAGGCACTGAGGATACAAAGAGGCAGCACAGCCTGGTGGTACTGAAGGCTGACTCTTGGGTGCAAATCCCGACTTCCCCCTTACTAGCTGTATGACCTGGATTGAGAGACTCAGTCTCTGAGCCTCAACTTCATTTGCAAAACATTTTGTAATTCATAATATTTCCTAATTGCAGAGTTGTTGGGAAAGGATGAGATTATGTATGCAAATGTTTATTAGCACAATGCTAATGCTGTTAATACTATTGTTTTTATTTTTGTTGCTGTTATAACTGAATCCTGGTCTCTACCCTCAAGCTGATATGATTAACAGGCCAAATTCTGAATATCAAGACCTCTACTCTTGCCCAGGAGAGGGCAGTAGAAGGTCAACTATCAATATATTCCATTATAAGATTACTTTTTATAAGGATCTTCTCTAAGCCAATATTTTTTTAATTTTATTTATTTTTTGGCTGTGTTGGATCTTCGTTGCTGCACGCAGGCTTTCTCTAGTTGTGGCAAGTGGGGGCTACTTTTCATTGCGGTGTGCGGGCTTCTCATTGCGGTGGCTTCTCTTGTTGTGGAGCACGGGCTCTAGGCACATGGGCTTCAGTAGATGTGGCACGCGGGCTCAGTAGTTGTAGCTCACGGGCTCTAGGGCACAGGCTCAGTATTTGTGGCGCATGGGCTTACCTGCTCTGCGGCATGTGGGATCTTCCTGGACCAGGAATTGAATCCGTGTCCCCTGCATTGGCAGGCGGATTCTTAACTACTGAGACACCAGGGAAGTCCCTCCGAGCCAATATTTTAATGGAACTATGTTGTTTATCAACATCATCATCATTTTTCTTCTTCAAATAACTTACTAACTACTGATAAGCTAACACTCTGAGCCAGGTCCTTTAAAATTCTGATTCATTTTCCTATAGGAAACTCGTTAATTAATCATGGCAGTTACAAGTTTCAGCACAGCCCACAAAATTCTATTATTCCATGCGTTTAAACCTACCACTTCTATAGCAAGATGACAAACACCTAGTTACTCTTCTACCCTCCACCCCAAATGAAAGTACCCAGCCCTTGAGAGGTCTTCTCAAGGTTTTTATTGCAGGTAGTAACTGGGAAACACTTAAGTAATTCTTACCTAAAAGAAAGTAATAAGTTCCCATTCCTCTGCTCTATCCACCCCCTCCCCCATCCTTTTGTGAGGCAGCATGATGCAGTGGGAGATGCCTAAGCTTTGGAGTCAGATGCTGGTTTGAGTCCTGGTTCTGCCATACTATCATTGACCGTGACCTTAAACAACACAACATCTCTCAGACTCATTTTCTTGATGTCTAATCCCGATAACAACGCTGCACAATTCTATACAAAGTACCCGGCACATAGAAAGCACTCAGTGCACATTACCTATGTCTCTTTTAGACCTCCTCAGTAAAAACAAAGTTACTTACTGCTAACATGTTAGGTCTTTGTATTCTAAGAAAACTAATACGTAAGGAAGGAAGGAATAATGGAGATGGAATCATTTGGGCTGAGATGAGGTAGGGTAGGCACTTTTTTATTCAATTGCCCATTTTGCCGAAGTATATAACAAGCCCTACCTACAACTCACAATCATGAAGGCATATACAACTATACAATTCCTGAGTGAATAAAGTTACTCACACTGTCTCTGAGTGTTTGTGCAGGTGTTTTCTCAGTAGGTCATATGTTAAGAATCATAATGCTATTCAGCACCAGGAAGCCATTACCTTGGTATTTGGGTGAGGGGTGTTTTAAATAAAGAAGGAGGAGACTGAGAGAGCTCTGAGGTGAAGCACGGCATCTCCAACATGAGATGTAGTATTCCAGGCACAGAATTCAAAATGGAGGGAAATAATGGATGAGGAGGCCGAAGGGCTTGGCCTGGAAGGAACCAATATTACCTCTCAGCTCCACCAGCCTGGTTAATTACACACAGAAATGTTCTAGGGCCTCATCAAAAAGATGATATTGTTTGAATTTGTTTCCATGAAGCATGCTCCACTTCTGTTACCCTGATCAACTCATAACATCTTCAGTACCGAAACAGAGATCTTACCTGAGGGGTAATTTCCAAGCCAAGGCCGCTGGCATCTACCACAATTAGAGTGAGCAGAGTCTGCAGTGCCAGAGCGATGAAGGTATTTACACCAAACACTAGGGCGTAGCGCTCCATGCTGAGGTTTGCAGCAATCTGAAAACTTAAAAAATAAATAAAAAGAACGCATAGACAAGAATTACTTCCAGGATAGTGTGAAGAGTAGCCCGTACTTTCTACTGTCAATTCCCTTCCCAACCAAGTGAAGAATATTTTGTTGCTAAATGATGTAAACCTCATGCAAACATCTGAAAACAGCAGGAACATTTAAACAAGGAAATAAAGAACCTTGCCTAAATGCTTCCTCAGGAGAAAAACTGGCAATGCACATATAATGCTTCCTCCCATTTGCCTCTTTTAACCAGAAAATTTAATTTGTAAAGAAACCAAAAAGCTAATCCTGTCAGCTCTTCCTAATGGTTCTTTGAATCAAAATACATACGTTGCTATAGTGATGAGTAACATGTAGATGATTCTGAAGACAACGTAGGATGCGTAGCACACCCAAATGTTACCCACGGTGTCCATGATGTACACTGCAGCAGCAATCAGGAGAGAAAACAGAGACAATGTCAATTCTCCCCAAGTGGACCAGGATAATTTTATGTAACCAACTGCAAACACAGCAACAGCACCTACAAAACAAAGAGAAAATTTGTCATTTTGCTACACAAATACTATTTCAATAAATTAAAAATTCATCTTAGATTATTACATTTTAAGATCTTTTAACTTTTAAACAGGGTAGCTCAAGATTATGGAGGGCCTTGAAAGACAGGCAGAGAATTTTGGACTTGATGGAATAAATAGTATGGAGCCATGGAGAGATGATGAGAGACTGAACTAGGGCAGCTGGTAATGAGAAGGAAAAGGAGGATACAGAGCCAGGGATGCTGCTAAGGAAAAACTACTGAGGCGGACACAGAGGCGAGAATCAAAAAGAACCACTGCTTGTAGCTTGGCAACACGGCAGGATGGCTCATCTCTCTTCCCAACTGAGGGGCAGTTTATCATGTGGTAAAATGATGATGGTTATGATAACGATAGCTAAAATGTATGGAGTGCTTTCTAAGTGCCAGTCACAGTTTTAAGTGTTTACAGAAATCATATAAAGTTTTCCAAAACCTTCTGAGGTGGGTCGACAAATTAGAAAGGGACAACAGAATAAAATGGCCAAAGACACAGGCTCTGAGTTCAAACCGCGACTTTACCACTTACCGTCTATATCATCTTGGCCAAGTGATTAACCTATCTGACCACAGCTTCCTTAACTGTAAACTGGGGATAATAATTACACCTATCTTAGGAATTCTGTGAGGACTGAGTGAACATACATAAAGTCTTTAGAGCAGCGCTTGGCACATATAAACAATATATTTGCTACTGTTGTTATAAAGTATTGTATAGGTTACTCCAAGTTTTTCAACAAGTGGCAGAAGAACCCAGTAAATCAGAGATAATAGAAACCTAGATAAGAAGACAATTCAGAGGACCATTATATCAGGTTTCCCAAAGGTTAAAAGAATTTAAGTTTGTTAGTCATAGCCCTCCACCTCATGTGCAATTCTAAATTGTCCTCCTAAATTATAAAATCAGAGCTCAAAATAAGTAATCCATTCTCTGGGGTTACTTCAAACTTGGGAGGGGAGAGAAAATCTGATTATGGTTGACTTCACTACCAGAGGAATCTCCCCCTCCCAAGCTGCCCTACCACCCTGCACTGCTTACCCAGTAAGGTTGAAACGGCCTCCACGCCACCGTTATAGATGGCAGCATGACGAGAAGGCATCACCTGCTCCCACAGGCCCTGTGCATAGTTCACGACTTGAAAATAGCCGCAGGTGGAGAGGGCCCACCACACGGACCAGCAGAGCAGAGGGCGAGAAGAGTAGCACACCAGGAAATCATTCCACAGGACCTTCAGCACAAGGAGACGGTCTGGCTTGGATTCCTACACAGAAAAAGGGAAGAAGCCAACTGTACAGAAAGCAATTGTATAGACTCAATTTTCTATTCAACAGACTTTTTTCTTGTTCCTTGTGAAAACCAATTGCTTATTTCATATACGTGTGTGTGTGTGTGTGTGTGTGTGTGTATGTATAAACTTCTTAGCAATTACATTTATCCCCACACATTCTTATATAATTTTTGCTTTGAATGCTCTATAAACATTAGTACATCCAGCAAATGATATACTGTTTACAAAATGAAGGTAGAAAGATGGTCAGAAATCGCGTACTTTAGCCAAAGGGAGATGACATTCCATATCTCCCCATACAGTGGCAAGCAACATTAAGAATAAGCAATAATTTGGGCTTCCCTGGTGGCGCAGTGGTTAAGAATCCACGTGCCAATGCAGGGGACACGGGTTCAAGCCCTGTTCCGGGAAGATCCCACATGCTGCAGAGCAACTAAGCCTGTGCACCACAACTACTGAGCCTGCACTCTAGAGCCCGTGAGCCACAACTAGTGAAGCCCACGCGCCTAGAGCCCGTGCTCCTCAACAAGAGAAGCCACCGCAATGAGAAGCCCGCGCACCGCAACGAAGTGTAGCTCCCGCTCACCGCATCTAGAGAAAGCCCACAAGCCCAACGCAACCAAAACAAAAAAAGCGCAATAATTAGCAACCCTAGTAAATCACTGTTCAGGTAGAATCCATGAATGAGAACCTATCAGATTCACTGAAAGATAACGGCTAAGACAGAAATCTTAGAAAGAAATAAATCAAAATATTAGCAGCAGTTCTCTCTGACTGATGGGGTCATCAGTGATTTTAATTTTCTTCCTTACACTTTTTCTGTTACCCAGTATTTATGGAAATATTACTATTACAATGAAGTAATAAAGCTACTATGCATGCAACTGAGTGAATCAAAACATTACTATGTACCATCATCCCTGGACTATGCCAAGAAGTCAATATGAGATTCCGGACATCCTGTGAAATAGCTATCAAAGGTTGCCATAATTCCGGAGCCTCGCTCAGAACATAGGAACTTTTACTTTTGCAACTAACATGGGAAGGCAAAATGAGAGAATCCAAAGGGACCAAGAGGAAGCTAACTGTGAATTAGCATATAAGAGCCAGGATGTGTGACAGGAGCCATGTTACACATTATTAACACCAATGGCAGCAGCATGATTCAACCCGCTTGCTGGCTGGAAGCCATATCTTGCACATGAGAACCTACAGATGTAAAATGACTACTCCCACCTGCTGTCAGCCCTTTCTCCTTTATTTTTAAAAACTGAGGTATAATTGACCTTTAACTTTATACTAGTTTTAGGTATATAACAATGATTTTATATTTGTATACAATGTGAAATGATCACCACAATAAGCCTAGTCAATATCTGTCACCATACAGTTATAATATTTTTTCCTGTGATGAGAAGTTTTAAGATCTACTCTCTTAGCAACTTTCAAATATGCAATATGGTATCACTAATTATAGTCACCATGCTGTACATTACATCCCCAAGACTTATTTACAACTGGGAGTTTTACCTTTTGACTCCCCTTTACCCATTTTGCTACCCCCTACCCCCTTCCTCTGGCAACTACCAGTCTGTTCTCTGTATCTATGAGCTTGGGGTTTCTGTTTTGTTTTGTTTTTAGTTTCCACATATAAATGAGATCATGCAATATTTGTCTTTCTCTGACTTACTTCACTTAGTATAATGCCCTCTAAGTCCATCCACATTGTTGCAAATGGCAAGACTTCATTCGCTTTTTAATGGCTGAATAAATAGTGTTCCAGTATGTATATAAATGTGTCCGTATACCACATTTTCTTTATTCATTCATCCACTGATGGACCCTTAGGTTGTTTCCATATCTTGGCTATTGTAAATAATGCTGCAGTGAATTGGTGGGTGCCTGTATCGTTTTGAGTTAGTGTTTCCATTTTCTTTGGATATATACCTAGAAGTAGAATTCTTGAATCATGTGGTAGTCTGATTTTTTTTAATTAATTAATTTATTTATTTTTGGCCGTGTCGGGTCTTCGTTGCTGCATGAGGGCTTTCCCTAGTTGCGGCGAGTGGGGACTACTCTTCGTTGTGGTGCACAGGCTTCTCATTGTGGTGGCTTCTCTTGTTGCGGAGCATGGGCTCTAGGTGCACAGGCTTCGTTAGTTGTGGCGTGTGGGCTCAGTAGTTGTGGCACACGGGCTTAGTTGCTCCGTGGCATGAGGGATCTTCCTGGACGAGGGATCAAACCCATGTTCCCTGTGCTGGCAGGCCGATTCTTAACCACTGTGCCACCAGGGAAGTCCCTGATGTTTAATTTTTTGAGGAACCTCCACACCGTTTTCCAGTGACTGCAACAATTTACATTCCCACCAATAGTGCACGAGGGTTCACTTTTCTCCACACCCTCACCAACACTTATTTCTTATCTTTTTGATAACAGTCATTCTAACAGGTGTGAGGTGACATCTCATTCTGGTTTTGAGTTGCATTCCCCTGATGATTAGTGACATTGAGCATCTTTACATGTACCTGTTGGCCATCTGAATGTCTTCTTGGGAAAAATGTCTATTCAGATCTTCTGCTCATTTTTAAATTGGATTCTTTTTTTGCTATTGAGTTGTATGAGTTCATTTTATAATTTGGATATTAACCCCTTATCAGACATATGATTTGCAGATATTTTCTCCCATTCAGTAGGTTGCCTTTTCATTTTGTTGATGTTTTTCTTTGTTGTATAGAAGCTTTTTAGTTTGACGTTGTCCCACTTATTTTTGCTCTTGGTGTCAAATTAAAAAACACATTGCCAAGACAGATGTCAAGGAGCTTACCACGTACGTTTTCTTCTAAGGCGTTTTATGATTTCAGGTCTTACATTCAAGTCTTTAATCCATTTTACGTTAATTTCTGTGCAGCCCCTTCTTTAAATAGTTAGGTGTTTATAATACCAATAGCCCCTTCTTTAAATAGTTAGGCGTTTAAAATACCAAATTAAATGCTGCTCTTTTCTTAGCTCAGTTATATGCAGAGGGAGATTTGTCTATTATCAAGCCAATAGCTAGGATGGAAACTTGAGAATAAGTTTGCTTCTTTTATTGTGCTGTTGAAGGACACAATCCTAATTCTTGCTATAAACAATGAACATTTTTTTCATGATGAAAGGAAGACTATCATTATTTTCTCAGATATTGATATTTCATTACCCAAAACATAGTAAAAACATATACAATGAGCCTTAACTAATGGGGACAAATATAGTACATCTGGTTTCAAGGAAAAGGAACCAAAATATGTATCATGGAAGAACTGGTGTTTGAGACAGGCTTTGGGAGATAGATAAGATTAGAATAGAGAAACAATTAAGAACAACATTCAAAGCAAAGGAAACAAGAACAATAGCACAGAAGAAGGCGCTTTCAAGGTGTACTTAAGAATCTGCAATGATAAAGTTCTCTTCCAACATAAAAGGCTTCTGGGACACTCTGTCCTGCTCTGGCCTGCTGTGCACTTATCTTGTTCCAAGAATACTCATTCTTGCCTTTGCCTGGTATCTCGTAGAGCCCTAGTTCATAAGCTCTCGTTCAGGGGCACTGGAAACCTTTTAAGAGTTGGCACAGAGACCTGCCTTTGGCTACTCTTTTTCAGGGGAGATAACACCTATCTGAGCTTCAAGGGCATTAAGCTGCCAAAGGTAGGGGGTACAGCCATATACGGCTACACACTCTCTCCCTCCATCCCAACTCAGACATATCCGTTGGCAGGGGCCCAACTGGAGATATCCAGAGGGAAAGGCTGTGACCACAAATGAGAAAAAAATGGGGAGGGTCAAAAGACAGACTTTGTCCTTCACACAAGTCTTTCTGATTCTGGCTTTTAGTGCTCAGGGCCAGCCTGGTGAGAAAGGCAGAATACTGCCCAACACAAACCTCCCCCCAGTCACTTTCACCATTATGGTTTCAATTCTTTGGATTCTGAAGGCTATTCTGACATGAAAAGAAAGAAAGATAGGTCTTGAATTAACACTGAGTAAAAAACCATAAAGTTATAAACCTACATGTAGGTTATAATTTCATTTACTATAAAATCTGTACAAACAGTGATATTTAGAAAGGGCACTAAAATATTAACAGTGGTCATCTTTGCACCCAGCAGTTCAGATTATTTTGACTTCTTTTTATGTAGTTTTCTGTATTGTTTACTTAAAAAATTAAGTATGAATCTTTTAAATAAAATCAGTAGAGCTCCAGTTCCCTCACCTGTAAAATGGAGACAGTGATACCTGTATCATAGAGTTTTAATAATAGTAGTTTTAATAAGAATGAGATAATGAATATAAGATTTTTGGCACAGTGTCTGGTACCCAGGTCAAAATAAATGGGAGCTGAGATGATGAATCAGCAGCATACTTGTCTACACTCAGATGAGAAAAATTTCTGAATCTTAGGCTTTTTACAGTAAAATGGAAATTAATGCTTACTTCAACAGGTTATTGCAAGAACTAGATAAGCATTATTCAGTATGTAGGAAGTGCTCAATAAATGTTGGTTTCCCTTATATTCTATTTGCCATGACTCATTAACATAATCAACAAATAGGTCCTGAGTGCTGTTATTCAACTTTGGACTTCCAGGCCCCATCTGCCTGTTAGCGTTCACTTCTTAGAGTTTCAAGTGCATGCTGTTTGTCCTCTATCTTGCTCCATGCGGCTCTCAAGCCCTCGTAATATGACCACATTTCTCGTGCCACATGTAAAAATTCTAACATTTTGCAGATACTGAATTAAAAATCTATTATTTACATTGACTTCACCATTTTCATTTTCCTGGTGTGTTCATTAAAAAATTCAAAATTACATATGTGCCTGGCATTATGTATTTTTTGGTGAGCAGTGATCCAGAGGATGGAAATGTATGCCTCCTTCGACTCCTTAAACTTAACCCCACTCTGGGGCAATGTCCCAGCCAGGCAGAAAGTGCAGGTGGAGCCGGAGACCTTGAAGAGTTTGGCTATACTTCCAGCTTAGCCCAAAGCCCAAGGATGATTCTGGACTTTCATTCTGACTCGTGCATTTCAGATCTTTCTGGGTTTGGACCTGGTATATATGTCCCTCCCAGCCCGCCGTGCCTGCCCCTTCAGTTGTCACCCCAGCAGGATCTGGTTGGCTTGGGCACGTCTGGGTTTTTTTTTTTTTTGCACTTCTGTTCTTAGCGGCTCTCTCCTCCAATGTTGCCAGGCGGGAGGGCAGGCGGACGCACAGGCGTTGATGCCAAATCTGCCACCTCGGGCGGCGGCGGCTGAGCCAGGTACCCTGCTCTCCAGCTTTCCCGCTCTGGTGGCCGGGGACCCATCCTGTACAGTTAGAGCCGGCCGGGGGAGAAGGGGCAGCTGCCCTGCCAAGAAGCTCATCACCCTCAAGGCAAACACCTCCAACCCTCAGACCCCCGGGAGATTCAGAAGCGCTAGACGGTCCAGGGGCGCGCATCCTCACCTGTGCGCCCCAGGGCCTGACGTACACGCTACGCATGCGCCATCCCTCCCTAAACTTTTGCGCCCCGCCTACGCACGCCCATTGTTCGCTCACAGGTTGCAGAGTATAAAAAGGCAACAGGCCAAAGAGAGCGCACTCCGCTTTTGGCCGAGTTGGCAGCTGAAGGAGAGTGCTCGGAGCCCAGCTCTCTATCCAAGGACCAACCTCACCCAAGTTCTCTAGGAGCAGTTACTTAGGTAGGCCCTGCCCCTCACCCCCGCCCCAGGCACTGGGGGACCAGCACCTGCCAGGAGGGCTCGGCTGCCCCCAGCCCGCTCCCCGCGCCCACCGACTTCCCGTGGCCGGCCCGGGTAACCCAGCTGTCTATGGCCAGCTATCCACTCGCAGGCCAGCCCACAAGTGTCCAGTGACTCTGCATCTGCGCTTTGCCACAGAGTCTCTTAGACCCCATTCTACCATCCCGCAGACCCTGCGCTCCTTTCTGGGGGTCCTTATCTCCATCTGCAGTCGAGGCCATCGGAAGAAGGCGGTGATGGGTGCTCGCACCTCCACGACATCCCGCAGCTCAGTGTCCGCAGTGGACACAGTCACTGTCAGTGTGGCGCAGGGGCAGCCAGTGCCGCCCACGACACCCAGCTGTGTCCCGAACTACAGCACAGATAAGACGGTGTTGAGGGCCCTGGGAGAGAGTGGGCAAGGGATGGCCAAGGAGGAGGAAGTCCCCACAGTCACAGGGAGGAACGAAGACCAGAGAAGCAGCCCCGATGACACCGGGGGCGCACGATCTGCATTTAGGCCCCTGGGGGGCTCTTTCTTCGTGCCCAGGCCTGGACCTCTGCAGAGAGACCTCCACGCCAAGAGGGCAGAAGACAGAGCCAGCAGGAAACCGCAGACCTCTTGTATGAGCTCCTGCCCCCAAAGAAACGCCATCACGAGCTCATATAGCTCCACCCGAGGTTTCCCGCCAGTGAAGAGAAGGAGGGGTCCCGCCATACCGCAAGGGCTGCCCCAGAAATCTGCAAAGAAAGGGAGCAAGGAGGGCCCTCCGTCGCCCTCTGCAGCTCCGGTGGTTTCCCAGAGGAAAAGCCAGCCTGACAAAGATGCAGAGGCAACAAGAGGGCAAAAACGGCCCTGGAGGAAGGGCTCCCGCACATCTGACAGTCCCAGGCCCCGAAAACGCAGGATTCTTCTGCTGCTGCCCAGGCGAGGGGAGCCTCTGAGGCTCCAGACCTCTTGTATGAGCTCCTGCCCCCAAAGAAACGCCATCACGAGCTCATATAGCTCCACCCGAGGTTTCCCGCAAGTGAAGAGAAGGAGGGGTCCCGCCATACCACAAGGGCTGCCCCAGAAGTCCGCAAAGAAAGGGAGCGAAGAGGGCCCTCCGTCGCCCTCTGCAGCTCCGGTGGTTTCCCAGAGGAAAAGCCAGCCTGACAAAGATGCAGAGGCAACAAGAGGGCAGAAACGGACCTGGAGGAACGGCTCCCGCACATCTGACAGTCCCAGGCCCCGAAAACGCAGGATTCCTCTTCTGCCGCACAGGCGAGGGGAGCCTCTGAGGCTGCCCCCAGCCCCTGAGCTGGGCTTCCGGGTCACCGACGAAGACCTAGACTCAGAGAAGGAAGCAGCGTTCCGGCGCATCAACAGTGCGCTGCGGGGTGAGACCTAGGCCATCGGGGGCCTGGGCGCCATGCAGCCTTCCTATCCCTTCCCGCTGCCTGCCACAGGGGCTGCTTCTCCGCAGAAAATGTTTCATAGTTATTTCTATTTTAATATGATCATGGTACATTAAAATATATTAGTGCTTGCCTGTGAATACTAAGGTCGCTTGACTTGTAATTTTCTATATTGTTCTATATTTTTGTAACTAAAGGCATTACTTGGGTGAATTAAAAGAATATCTTGAAGCGATTTTGGCTTTTGATCTGCCACTAATTCCTATTTAACCTTAATTCAGGGGTCGGATTCTTTGACCCAAGGAAACAGAATAGTATAAAAAGAAAGAATGTGAGTGTCAGATTGTGGCAGTGATTAAGTATAGCAAGAGACGCCTTTGCAAAAGTTACTGTTGGTCCCAGAAGACTCTCACTTAGCTGTGTGACCCTGGGCAAGTCACTTCACCTAAATCTCTGAATTATAGGGCTGTGCTGATGATTTAAAAGTGACTGGGCACGGTGGACGCTCGGAAATCCTGGGTTCTCAATAAAGCCACTGCCCTGCTCCTTGGTCCTTTGGAATTACTATATTAGTAAAATTTATACTTGACAGTAATTTTAGCTTAAAGTTTATTTTGTCTATTTCATCTCAGCCTTTTGGCTAAGATCAGGTGTAGTATCTGTTCTTGTCAATTTAAATAGCAAGAGAAAAGAAAGGAAAATAACGGGCATGCCCCCACACTCTTCAGACAATAGGAGCCTCTTAACCTGTTCCTTTGTCCAGAGACACAGGCCATTTCTCAGTGAAGGCCTCTGCCATCACTGAGGTTGCAGGGGAGATGTGGTAACTGGGGAGAAAAAGACCAATGGGGATGACCCCCTCACTCCTCAACATGCAAGCCCCCCACTTTCTCACTTGTCTGGCTAGAAATAAAAGGTTGATCCCATGGTTTTAACTTTCAGCTGCTGCTGGACTTTGCATGCCTTGCGTAAGCTGGGAGACAGAGGCAGGAAAAAAAAACCCACCATAATCACCCTGTTACGGCCATGAAATTAACTGCCCTGCCCTTATGAAATTAACACTGGAGTAAGAGAGACAGATGATAAACACACACATAAAAGAGAGCTTATAGTAGGAATAATACTATGAAGAAAGTAAAAAGGGTAATGGGCTAGCAAGTGACTTTGGAATGGAGCAATGATTGCTAAGAGTGTTAAACGGCTTTCTGAAAAGCTGATGTCCGAGCTGTGACCTGAGTGACATAAAGGAACCAGCCATGAAGATCAGAATGAAGGGCAGTCCTGACTGACACAATCTCCTGATTTGAAGTTCTGAGGTGGGAACAAGCTTGATGTGTTTCAGCCCAATTAAGAGATAAGGTCAGAGAGGTTGGCAAGCAGCCAAATTGTATGGGGTTTTATAGACCATGATCAGAATTTTGCATTTTCTTCTACATACAATAGGAAAATGTAGGGGCAGGGGATAATTAGGGTTTAATGCCTAGACTATGAAGATTTAAGTCAAGGGCTAATGATTTCAATTAAATTACTTCTATGTATCCCTACATATGTGGAGGACTGGAGAGGAAAGGAGAAGTTGTTCATGGTATGCCTGGGAAACAAAAGAAAAAAGAGTACTTTCACATCAGTCAGCTCACAAAACTCAGGATTCTAGAGTCAAGTAAACCTTAGTGATCATCTGATTTAACACTCTACATTTAGGGGTAGCCTAACTCAGTTAAAGAAAAAGAATTTGTGGGACTTCCCTGGTGGTCCAGCAGTTAAGACTCCGCACTTCCACTGCAGCGGGCACAGGTTCCATCCCTGGTCGGGGGAACTAAGATACCGCATGCCACGCGGTGTGACCAAAAAGTAAAAAAGAAAAAAGAATAGAAAAAAAAGAAAAAGAACTTGTGATGGAATTAGTACCAGACTCTCATAACTCTTCATAAGGCCCAGAATACCTTCAACAAATTCAAAGGGAAGATGAGAAATTATTTACAGCCTCACAAATAAAGATCTACAGTGAAGGTACAAAGCTGTTCTTGATTATTCATATCTAATGATAAAGATAATAATAGAAATTACCGTGTATTGATTACCTACTTATGTATACTAATTTGAAAGCTCTACATGGCTTTATTTAATACTTGAAATAGCCCTATGAGGTAGGTATATGAATGAGGGAACTAAAAGTCACAAAGAATTAAGAAACTGGCCCAAGGTCACCCTGCTGGTAAGTACTAGTACTGGGGACTGCCTCCCTTCTTCAAAATCCGCTATACTCTGCTTCTATAAATGATACTGAGTACAAGATAAAAACAGTTATTTTGCTGCTGTCTGTGTTTTATGGAACTCAAACACACACACACACACACACACACACACAAAGAATGCTTCCTAATAGTAAAAGGTGTCAGTCTACAAATAAAAGTATAGTTATATTAACAGATATTTATTAAGCATTAATCTCATGTCAAGCCCTGTGCTAAAGAGTTGGTTTAATTTACATCATTTCTAATGGATAAGCAACTTAAAAAAAATCATGTCCAACTATATGCCAAGCACAAAATGAGTCCAGTTGCCTGTTTGGGAAAGAAAATCACTGGCTTTGGCAGCTCCTCCTCCTGCAATGTCAGCACCCTCTGCCCCAAAGCAGTAGGACTCATTCTGAAAATCAACTTACAAGTACTCTAAGACAACTTGTGGACTGGGCTATCACTTTGACTTCTACCTCATTTCCCCTCTTTTTAAGTCAAGATAAAACCACACACTGACCTAAAACTCTTCTTTACTGTAATTACCACGATTATCATTTATGGTTCATTGATGGGCTTTGTCAACTTAAGATGGCACTGTGATCTCCAGTATCCACAATCTAATTTTCCTTCAAGCTCATCAAAGAAAAGCAAGCAGTATTTTAGGGCTGTACAGCTGCCAAGCAGCACTGCTTGCCTGTCATGGTGTCGGTAGCTGAGCCAAGGAGATCATGAAACTGACTTGAATCCTAATTTTACCTCACCATGGCCAACATGATGGTTCTGACCATGTGGTTAACCCACTGAAAGACTTCACGGAGCAAGATACAGATTGAAGTGGATTTCATATCTGCTCTAAAATTATGTTTAGGAGTACATGTGTGTAATTTTGCACGACTCACTAATGTTGGATCTGAATCCTTATCTCTAAAATGAAAGGGTGATGTGATCTAAAGTCCCTTTAACATGCTCTGATTGTTATATGATTTGTGGTTAGAATCACTTCTAACTCTAAAAGTTTATAATTCTTCACCATATCAAGTACTGACATTTTGCATATCTATAAATAACAAATATCAAGGTGGTCTAGGACAGAGTTTCTTAAATTTTAGATTTCAACTCATTAGTTGGTAATAAAATCAGTTTAGTGGGCAGTGATCACATTATAAAAAAGTAAACGAAATGTGTCAGAATAAACCATTGTGTTGTAAAACTTTTGTTTCATGGATGACTTTGAGGGGTTCAAGACTTCAGTGGAGGAAATAACTGTAGATGTGGTGGAAATAGCAAAAAAAACTAGAATTAGAAGTGAAACCTGAAGTTGTGACTGAACTGCCACAATTTTATGATAAAACTTGAATGGATAAGCAGCTGCTTCCAATGGATGAGCAAAGAAAGTGGTTTCTTGAGATGGAATCTACTCCTGGTAAAGGTGCCGTGAAGACTGTTGAAATGACAACCAAGAATTTAGCGCATTACATAAACTTAGCTCATAAAGCAGGGTTTAAGAGGACTGACTCCAATTTTCAAAGAAATTCTACTACGGGTAAAATGCTATCAAACAGCATTGATGCTGCAGAGAAATCATTCCTGAAGGAAGAGTCAATCGATGCGGCAAACTTCACTGCTGTCTTATTTTAAGACATTGCCACAGCACCCCAACCTTCAGCAACCACCACCCTGATCAGTCAGCAGCCAACAAGATCGTGGCAAGACCCTCCACCAGCAAAAAGATTACGACTCGCTGAAGGCCCAGATGACGGTTGGCATTTTTTGGCAATTATGTATTTTTAAATTTAGGTATGTATATTATTTTATACATAATGCTATTGCACACATAATAGACTACAGTATAGTACAAACATAACTTTTATATGCACTGTGAAACAAAAAAAATTGTGTGACTTGCTTTATTATAATATTTGCTTTACCTCAGCGGTCTGGAACTAAACCCACAATATCCTTGAGGTATGCCGTATCACACATAGTTTTCAGCACAGATGAGGAAGATAACTTCCTATCCTTACATACTGTGGACTTCAATTCAGAAACTGGAAGTAGATATTCATCATTTATTGGAATCATTTCACCTATTCATTTAGAAAATTTTTTCTAGAGCTTCCTTTACATACCAAGTTCTGAGGATAGAAAGATGAAGAAGAGACAGACATTGCTGTGGCTTCTAAGACATCTCCAAGTGTGAGCAATATAATGTTGTGCCAGCAGCTCAATACCAAAAAAACAAACAACCCCATCCAGAAATGGGCAGAAGACCTAGATAGACATTTCTCCAAAGAAGACATACAGACTGCCAACAAACACATGAAAGAATGCTCAACATCACTAATCATTAGAGAAATGCAAATCAAAACTACAGTGAGGTATCACCTCACACCAGTCAGAATGGCCATCATCAAAAAATCTACAAACAATAAATCCTGGAGAGGGTGTGGAGAAAAGGGAACACTCTTGCACTGCTGGTGGGAATGTGAATTGGTACAGCCACCATGGAGAACAGTATGGAGGTTCCTTAAAAAACTACAAATAGAACTCATATGACCCAGCAATCCCACTACTGAGCATATACCCTGAGGAAACCAAAGTTCAAAAAGAGTCATGTACCAAAATGTTCATTGCAGCTCTATTTACAATAGCCAGGAGATGGAAGCAACCTAAGTGTCCATCATCGGATGAATGGATAAAGAAGATGTGGCACATATATACAATGCAATATTACTCAGCCATAAAAAGAAATGAAATGGAGTTATTTGTAATGAGGTGGATAGACCCAGAGTCTGTCATACAGAGTGAAGTAAGTCAGAAAGAGAAAGACACATAAATGGAATTTAAGAAAAAAAAAATGTCATGAAGAACCTAGGGGTAAGACAGGAATAAAGACACAGACCTACTGGAGAATGGACTTGAGGATATGGGGAGGGGGAAGGGTAAGCTGTGACAAAGTGAGAGAGTGGCATAGACATATATACACTACCAAACGTAAAATAGATAGCTAGTGGGAAACAGCCGCATAGCACAGGGAGATCAGCTCGGTGCTTTGTGACCACCTAGAGGGGTGGGATAGGGAGTGTGGGAGGGAGGGAGGCTCAAGAGGGAAGAGATATGGGAACATATGTATAACTGATTCACTTTGTTATAAAGCAGAAACTAACACACCATTGTAAAGCAATTATACTCCAATAAAGATGTAAAAAAAAAAATCTAAAATAAAGTTTAAGTAAAAAAAAAAAATAATAATAATGTTGTGCCAGTCCCGGAGGTCATTTACTCCAGAGGAAAATACATTTGTCATCCCTAATATAAATCAACGTTATATTGAATGAATGAATTAATGAACCAATGAAGCAACTCAAGATAAAACCAGAATCCAAATGAATTGAGGGACTTTCCTGTCTGCTTTTTCACCACTGGTCTAGCCCCAGAGTAGCAACCACCAGGCATTTAAGGTTGTGCTTACCTGTCCCTCCATGGGAGGCTCCTCTGTATTTAGAGGGATTTTTGATTCAACATCTTCCCACTGCGGAAGGTGGTTAGAAGCTGAGGTATCAGTAGCAATGCCACCATTGTGTACCTTGACGCCATTTGCTCCTTGGCAGGAGGGAGGAACGTGGTGAAAGAAAAGACTCTTCTGTGGCATAGGGAGAAACCAGGCTACAGCGAAAGCCACAGAAACACAGGTAAGAGAGATGACATTCAGGCTGAATAGGGACCAGCCTGCCACTGAGACGAGGATCTGCCCTAGGACAGAGCCCACTGTGAAGCCCACCAAGGTGGCACTTCGACAGTAACTCGTGACTTTCTGGTACATGCTCAGGTCTACCACACTGTAGATGTAGGAGTAATAGGCAATTTCAGTGGCTGTGGCGATGCCATAGAAGAATTCCAAGAACTGAATGGCCAGCAGTCCCTGGGCATAGAGCAGCATGAACCACGTAACAATAAGGCTGAGTCCCTGCAGCAGAACAACAGGTTTATAACGGAGGAAGTCTGTGGCAAGGAACACAGGAAACAACAGCACCAGGTAAGAGTAAGTCCATACTGGATATATTTCATTGAAGACCTGGTAGAAAAAAGATAAAATCCCGTTAGTGATCTCAAAGGACCTGGAACATTCGTAACAATTTATTCTTATGAAAGAATCTAGCAGTACCTCAGAGATCTCATTTTTATCAACCAAAGAAATCTTGACAACAATTCTGATAATTGTTTGGAACATACTTCTCCGTTTCCACGCCACCGTCTTTTTCCTAATAAAATCTTCCCTATTCATCAAAGCCTAGCTCAACACCTTCCTCATCCCGGAAGACTTTCCTGCAGCTGATAGTGTTTGTATCCCAACACCCAAAAAGCTCTCCTGATACTGCTTTGTATGTGTCAGTCTCCTCAGTCACCTCACGGCACTGCTGCTTAACCATGGCTACACATCTCCCAAGGAGCTTTAGAAAATGTGGATGCCTTGCCGCAGGCATTTTTTAGAAACCTCCCAGGAGATTTTATTATGAGCCAGAGTTTAGAACCATTGCTTTATAGGGTGGACTTGACTTTCATTTGCACAACCTAACAGCTCGCACACTGTTTGGAAGATACTTGGCTCAGCAAATGCTTTGGAACCAAATAAATGTTTTGGAATCACTGTCAGTTCTTACTTCTAGAACAGAACAGGGAGCCATGATCCTACTGTTTGATTAGGTTTCTCTGATTTTAAGTTTCATTTCTTTGGGGTAACATGAATAGATAAAGAAGGTAAGTCTGTCCTACAGTCTTAACAGAGTTAACTATCTGTGGATGGTAGCAGTATAAGCAACTCTGTTGTCCTTCTTTTTGTACGTCTATACTATGAAAAAAAATGGAAGGTTTTTTTTTTCATTAATTTTTCATTGGAAGATAGTAGAAATAATATTTAAACCACAAAGACCCCAGCTGGAATTTTCTGTTCCATCATTTGCCGTATGATTTTAAGCAAGTTTTTTTTTTAGTTCCTTTTAGCCTTAATCTCCATTATCAGTAAAAGAGAAGTAAAACCTATGCCACAGGGTGGTTTCTTGCAAGGACTAAATGAGAGAGTACATGTAAATCACTTACTCTTTTTTCATACGTTTAAAGACTTAAGGACTGAAGCTGAAACACAGACCACTTGGGACAATACAAATTAAATTAACTGAACTGTCGTCCCCATTCTTCGAATAACAATCATTGTAGGAGACGTTTCCCTCTTTTTACACCTACCCCATAGCCTAGTAAGTTCCTGGGGCTTTAAGTAAGTCAGTTTTATAAGTGATCATTTCAAAGTTTGGATCAGTGGCCTCAGTTTTTAAGGGCATTCTGAAAGGTAGTCTTACTAACAATCTAAATACTTTGTGATGGAGCAATCTAATCCTTGGGTTTGACTTACTTTTTAACTCTCATGTATACCCCAGTTCACCCAACTAATTGTTTTAAGGTTTTAGAGGAACAATAAAGTAAAAATTTTATTTTTAGTAAATTATTATAAAATATTTGCCAATGCAGAGAACAACTATAAAAGGAAAACATAATCTGAAATACATTCCAGACTTGATTTCTGACTGGCTGAATATCAAAAGTGATTTGTCTAATAGCCTTGCCTTCATGAATTCCGGTCTAATTTGTGTTTGCAAATCATCTAGCAACCTCCATTTACCAGGAAAATTTCTTGTGCCTGAATGTGTGCGTGAAAGAATAATCGAGAACTGTAGAAATGATTCTTATTCACAAGTGTGTAAGTTTTATCAAATGAGGAACAAAGTGCACTCGGCTGACTTAACACAGGGTCAGAGGCTTCTCAGTAGAAAACCAAAGGGGATAAGGGCAACCTTGAGATGAAAGCCGTGAGGAGTGAAGGCTTCCCTACAGACTTTTCACAGGTGTGCTCCATTAGCAACTTCCCACTCCTTTTTTGCCTATAGTTTTATTCATTCTCCTACAGTTTTCTTAAGTGTGAAACTGCCTCCTCTGTTTGACTCTGCATATTTCTTCACCTTCACATTTTCCCCAACATAATACTACAAAGCTATTAGCCACCACACTTTCCCTTTAAAAATACCTTCCTTCCATACCCAGTCTTCTTTGTTCTCCACCACACAGCTTGGGACTTTCACTGATTCTTCACTCCAGTAATACTGTCTGCACTTAGACATGTTATATACCCTTCAATACTAGTTGTCCCCAAATGATTAACTGTGAAGTTTTCGTTATATAAACCTCATCCTTTCAATTATCAATTTAAAGTGTTTACGCTTATGAGTCTAATTCCACTCCTAATACAAAAACCACAGTTTACATAATGAAGATAAGGAAAAGCAATGCCAAGTAGAAACTAAAATAAAGGCAAGCAGGGGAAAAAGACCAGATATGTTCTCTTTAACTTATTCTCAATGAGAAATCTGAATTTACTCCTAGGAGAGACATCAACCCAAGAGGACCGTCCCTCCCACAGCATTATCAGCATTATAATAGCACATCTCTACTGACACCACACACTATGCTAATCACCTCACCTATATGACCTCATTTAATCCAAACAACGCTAAGCGGTAGATGCTTTTATCATCTCTATCTTACAACCAAGGAAAAACTAGGCCTTATGTGAATTGCCCGAAGTTATCCCAGCTAGTCACCAGCAGAGGGAGTATCTGCACCTAGATATTCTGAATCCACCACCCTAAAATGCCCCATTTCTTCAATCAGGAAACTATTGTTGATCATCTACTATGTTCCAGGCTTACTTCTAATGCCATTAAGCAGCTTTTTCAACCTGCGTAGGGGTGCTTTTATGGGGCTTTCATGAAGAAAGAAGACCAGACAATACGCAGAGCTTAGCCACTGTGTCTCCAAAAGTCTCCAGAAGACCCCTTCTCTCTCAATGCCTCCAAGGAGAAGCTGTCACACCAGGAAATGCTTCTTTGATAGATACTCTGAATCCTGAAGGGAATCTTCCTACATGCAAAAATGTACAGGTTACAGACTCTTACTGGCCACACCTGGACGATACCTTCTTATCTCAGGTAAAAATCTGCCGTGTGAGCAAAGGGAACTGGTTTTATTCTAAGGTGCCTTTCACAGTTCTCTGGATCAGAGCTTGTTTGTGCTTTCTTCTGAGACACAAGAAGTCAAGGGAAAACAGCTGTTCAGTTTTAAGCTCTAATTCAGATTTACACTTTATTTTAGAATCACAGTTCAATTAGACAACTAGTTAGTAAGCACTTATTTGCACAACACTGTTTTCAAACTGTATGGAGATTACGAAAACAAAAAAAGAATAAAATGAAGCCTCAGTTCTCCAGGAGTTCTGAACCTAGTGAAGAGCACATACACATAAATTATTGACAAGGGAGTTAGGAAATATGGGGGGTTGCTCCTTTGAGATGGACCTTGAAGGATGAGAAAGTTAGATCCACTGGATTTATGACTATAAGATTAACGTGGATGGAGCTTGGGCATGTAGAAGGCAAGGGGAAGAAGGATGTAGTGGGAGATAAGGGTGTTAAGGAGATAAGAGCCAAATTCTGTAAGGCTCTCAATATTAGGCAGAATAGTTTTAAATTTAATGTCTTAAAAGTATCAAAGAAAGGTAGTGAATGTCAAATCCCACGCTGAAAAAGATGAAAGGATAAAAAATTTTTGGTGATAAAGAGCTCTATTTTATTAAAAGTTTGGCTTTCAACTACTGAAAGACAAATTTTAACCTGTTTAAAATTTATAAAGTGATACAGAAAAAAAAATCCTTTGAGAGTGGAAAAAGGAAATTCTGACCTTCTTTTCCTCCTTTTGTCTTTGGCCTTGGTTAACAACAGCTCTATCTAAGATGACTGCTCTTGGACCTTCTAAAGTCTCCTGAGGGAAATACAAAATTCAACACAAATAGACTGACCATGATTTGGCATTTGCTTTGCCTAAAAATCATGTAATATTAAATAAATAAATAACTGTACCTTGGTAAAAACAAGCAGTCAGAAAGGAGAACAAGTTGTCCTATTTATTTCAGTTATTAGAGATTTTTAAAAACCTAGGGTTCCAGAGAGGGTGGACAGAGCCATACTGTGCACGACCATCAGAATCAGCCATGATTCTGAGGTCCTCAGACACAAACAACATACCTTTCCAGACTTCTGGATTTTTTCTTCAAACCCTGCCCTCTTCCTCATCTAATTTGCAGTAACAGAAGTGTGCTATGTTTTTGTTACACATTCAGCAAATGTTTCCTGGGCCTGGCACCTCTGCTTTATTGCTATACGCCTCGAACATATTTCACTCACCTAGGTAGCTTCCTGATAAGACGGGACACATGATGGCACATCACACAGCAATTCTGCCCAGGGCACTTGTACAAAACAGTTCGGCTTTCAAATACCAACAATGGGAGCATGTTTCTCTCCCCGTGTGCTTCTCTTTCAGGCAAGGTGCACAAACTGTGCAGATCACGTGGCAGTTCACATGAAATTTTAATTGTTAGCAGCTCATAGACAGTATCATTTCTGCTTCAGTGGCTACAATTCAGATTTGGTGTTTGCTGTGGGTCTCCAGAATCATTCTCTCTTGTATTTACTGAAGTAATTTTCTTCTTGGAGAATCATTCTGTTCACAAGAGTTGGCCCTTTCCACTTTATTATTGTTTTTAACCAATACTATAATTCAAATAGGTAATGAGTAACTCTTACAGTTCCTTGTGGAGTGGTCCATAAGACTGAGAAGTAGATCTGAAGTTGGGTAAAAGTCAGTGCCACTTGCTAGGGGTGAGATAATGTGGGAAACTCAAATGAAATCCTCAACCAAGAGTTCAGTCCCTTTCAAGTGCCCTTGAAAATGGAGGAGCAATGCACCAACAAACTGGATTATGAGTAATTACATCCTGCTCTGACCTGTTATGCAGGGATACTCAAAACAGGTGACTACTAATCACAGGGGAGAGAGTAAGGTTTAAATGGGAGGAGTACTTCACAGCAGCTGGGGCAGGAAGGCAGGGTGGGAGGAGAAGTAGACATAAGAAATAAGAAACAGCTAACAACTGCCCACTCAGCTTTCACCCTTTTGTTCCAGAAAGCAATACCAGACCTCAGCTTTCTTGCTTTGTAGTGTTCAAGGAAGAGGATGCTGAATCTGCTTTATTTGGGTTTTGTGGTAGCAGCTTGAGTTTAAGTCCTTTTTCAGTTAATATAATGTCTTTCTTTTTCAAAAAACTGATGTTGAGATTGACCATACACTTTAAAGAGTTAAACACATTTTTAAAGTACACAATGCACTTCAAGTACTTTACTTATAAATCCTCCTGAGGAAGTCAGTCAGCAAAAAGTTCTTGATCATGGACTATGTACTCTTAATTAATCTCAACATCGCAGCAGAACAGAAAGGAGCAAAACTAACATCCGTGAAGCAACAATTCACAACGCAAGAAAAACTATAATTAAATGCCAACTATGTGATACCATCTAAATACCTGCTTTTATCCCGGGAGGTGGGGTTGGGGGAGTGTGTGGGAAGCGTATTCCTGGACACAGTCTCGCCCAACCAAAAATCAAGACAAGATGATGGGTTCTTGTCTTGTACAGTCCTTATTTGAGCACTTCCATCTCTCAAGGGTAAACAATGCAAAGTAGGGGAAGGAAGAGGGTGCAGCAGGTAGAGGGAAGATCCTTTCAGAAAGCAGGAGTTACTCAGCATCTGGTTCCTTACTTTCCGGCAGCAAATATTTATTTAAACCTTTACCATGTCCAAAGTACAACCTGCTGTTTTCCCTTTTATTCTCCAAATATTCTCCTCCCCCCCCCGCCCCCGCCCCCAAGCAGGAACTGCTGGATCAGTCGGAGCAGAGTGGGGCTAAGTTCCATTACAGCATCATCAGCACAGCGCCTGAAGCACACGTGAACTGGGGCTCCCGAACCGCGTTTCGAGCCCTTCACCTAAGACACGGCCTATCAATCCAACGCAGGAGAGAAAAACAGCGTGAATTAAGACAGCGCCCAGCACGGAGCCGCCTTCCAACTGAGAAAAGTCAGCAATCTCTGCTCAGAATGGCTCCCGCGTTTCGAGCGCCTTTCTCACTCCTCCTTTCCTCAGCTACAGCCCCTCCGCCCGCTCTCACCTTTTCCCGCACATCTCGGCGCCCGCGCCCCGCGCCGGCCGAGCCACCTCCCGCCCGCCCCCCGCGCCTACCTCCCTCTTCGTCAGGTTCTTGTCGGGCCCCAGCAGGTACGGGGTCAAGAAGGGCTCGGACGGCCTGAGGCTGGCGAAGAAGCCGTAGGCGCAGAGCAGCGCGGTGGGCACGAACCAGCACTCGCGCGGGACCCGAGCCGTGCGCAGGAGCATGGTGGCCGCCGCCGCCGCCGCCCGCCGTGTCACCGGGCCAGGCACATCCATCTGGGGCGCGAGGGGCGGGGACCCGGCCCGGCCCTTTCCTTCTCCTTTTCCTCCTCGGCCAACCGGAGTGAGGTTGAATCGCTGCCCCAGCGCAGGCACCTGCAATTACGAGTGGCGCCTCCTCCCGGTAGGGCCAAGCAGTTCTGAGACAGCCGCCTCTGATCGCAATGACTCCCAGCCTTTCCTGATTGCGAGAACCTCACGAATCGCCACCCGCCCGCTGAGCGGCAGAATACCATTCACGCCCTAAGGCCCACCCTCCGCCACCACCTCCCTGCTGAGAGCCAATCACAGAGGACGCCGGGCATTGGCTTCTGTCCCATTGGTCGGTGGCTCACAAGATGCGAACCCGCGGCGGCGGTGTCGGCGGCACGCAAGAGCGCAGACGTACGCTGGCTCGGGCGCAGAGGACTTGTAGGACTCAGGTCAGACCGCGGCTGTTCTGGCGTGCGCTGCTCAGGGGGCGAGCCCTCCGCCCCCGCTGGAGGTCGGTTAAGTCATCCCTCGTGCTGCAGCTCACCTGTCGGGAATGCTCCGCGTGGGCCTTATCCCCACCAAGAGAAACGCGCTGTTACACACATTTTCTGATTCTTAACCACGGTCCATTCAGATTTTCCTTCCCAAGTGGCCAGCTCCGGGCAAAGATTTAACCTTGGGACGGGGAATGCTCTACCTTTCTTCCAGCAGCTTTCAGGTTTTAAATTGTATTCATCTGCAGTAAAAAGACATCAGAAGGCCGGGATCTAAACGCTCCGAGGCGTTTACCAAGAGCTGGAGCAGGAAAAAGTGGATAAAGTGCTGTGAAAAGAATGAACGAGCTAGTTGCTTAACAGAAGGATCCTAATGGAGTCCTACTGAAAGGGTTTTAGCTTTATGTCGTTACTTTTTGTAAGCGGGATACAAAGAAAGCAAACAAAACGTAACTGTAGATATAGGCTGTGTTTAAAACGTAAGGGGGAAATCTCGAGTCATTAAAGCAATCACGAAATATCATCGATCTCTTTATTAAAAAAAAACAAAACAGAGGTCTTGGCATAGTTTTCAAGGGCAAAGCATGACAAGAATCCGCAGTGCTTTCTTTAATTTTTGTCTATAAACCTCTTTCTGCCTGACTCAGACTGACTGTAACCCAATCCTTCCACTGCAGACCAGCGGCACCATTTAAAGCAATTTCCCCTGTGCAGTATTTGCAGACTAACAGATCCTACCAGAAGCTCACAGAAAACATTTTTGAACTCTATTTTGCTTTAATGTATGTTACGACCTATCTAGCTCAATTTTCTTCCTGGGTCAGCAAATGACACTTGTTGCAAAAAGGATACTTTTTGCAGTCAGCGACACAACTCTACCAGATGGAACGACATACTAGTAAAGGGAAAGGAGATTTGTTTCTAAGACTGCACAAGTGGATGAACCAAAATATGCGAGTTGATTGACCGCTGAAGAAATGCAGTTGTTGGTATTTACTTCTATCAGTGGGTCTCAAAGTGAGGTCCAGGAAGCCCAAGGGAACCTTGGGATCTTTACAGAATTCCACGTGGTCAAACTACTTTCATAATACTAATAAGACTTTATTTCCTTTTGCATTCTAGAGACTACATGATATGTGATGACATTGTCACTCTAAAGACCAAGAGAATGTATGTTTGTATATTTTTGCATTTAAAAACTTTTCAGATTTAATTTCTAATATGGCAACTATGAGTAGGTATAACCCACAAAAATAAAGTCTTTAGGGTCCTCAATAACAGGTGTCTTGAAGCCAAAAAAGTAAGAACTTCTACAATATACAATGATCTAGTCCTCTAAACTTCAGCCATAGTATCTACCTCTCATTATGACTACAGAGAGAACATCAGTGGTCCTCTTGGTAATTGCTTCCCTTCACATTTATTGATACATTCAGTGCTTTAGTAGAAGAGAAGGAAAGAGAAAAACAAGAGGCCTCAGAAAGAGAAGCCCACTTATTAAGAACAGCTTTCCATCCCTTCCCTGAGTCTTGGAGACCTGAATTGTTTTCATCTGTAAATCATTGGCTCTGAAATTTTTCCTTGGTATTAATCATTTAGGCAATGTTGGGCATTAACAAATAACAATTGTTCTTAAATTAGGTAGAAACTGTTTTATTATTTTTCTCTAAGAGGTCATGGCAGAATTCTAAGAATGACTCCCGGTGAGCCTGCCCTTCTATAATTCCCACCCCTTCGAGTGCGGGGTGGCACCCCTGAATTTAATGAGACAATACAACTGCTTGTTACATTGTATGGCCAACGTGAGATTATCCAGGTGGGCCCATGTTAGATTATCCAGGTGGGCCCATCTAATCACACTAGCCCTTTAAAAACAGAGAATTGGCTCCTGCTGGTGGCAGAAGAGGCGGGGAGAGATATTTGAAGGAGAAAGTTAGCCATGCTGTTGCTGGAGGGAGCTGTGTGCCAAGAATGTGGGTACCCTGTGGCAGTTGAGACTGACTCTTGCCTGACAGCCAGCAAGGAACTGGGGATTTCAGTCCTTCAGTCATAAGGAACTGAATTCTGCTAAAAACCTAAACAAGCTTGGAAGTGGATTCCTCCTCAGAACCTCCAGATAAGAGCACAGCACAGCCAACACCTTAATTTCTGCCTGTCAACTTTAGAGAAACCACCCAAGCCCACCTGAACTTCTCATCTACAGAACTGTAAGCTAACTTGTAATTTTTTAAGCAGTTGAGTTTGTGGTAATTTGTTATACAGCAATAGGAAACTAATACAGAGGTAAATAGAATATATTTTTTAAATTGAGGTAATAGTCACATAATGCGAGATTACCCATTAACCATATTTAAGCATAAAACTCCGTGGCATTAGTACATTCACAATGTTGTACAACCATCACCTCTATCTAGTTCTAAGATATTTCACCACCTCAAAGGAAACTTGTACCCGTTAAGGGATCCCTCCCTTTTCTTCCCTCCCCCCAGCCCCTGGCAAACACTCATGTGCTTTCTGTCTCTATGGATTTACCTATTCTGGATGTTTCCTACAAGGGGAATCATACAATATGTGAGTTTCTGTTTCTACTTTCCTTCATTTCGCATAGCATTTTCAAGGTTCACCCACATTGTAGCATGTATCAGTACTCCATTCTTTTTATAGCTGAAAAATATTCCACCTGACGTAACACATTTTGTTTATCCATTCATAAGTTGATGGACATTTGGGTGTTTCCCTTTTTTGGCTATGTGAATAGTGCTGCTATGAACATTTATGTGTAAGTATTTGAATGCCTGGTTTCAATTCTTTTGGGTAAATAGGAGTGGAATTGCCAGATCGCCTACTAATTCTATGTTCTGCTGTTTAAGGAATGGCCAAACTGTTTTCCACAGAACGTACACCATTTAACATTCCCACCAGCAATGTATGAGGATTCCAATTACTCCACATCTTTGGCAACACTTGGTTTCTTTTTTCCTTTTTTAAAATATCCATCCTAGGGATGTGAAATGGTGTCTCGAGGTTTTGATTTGCATTTCCCTAATGACTAATGATGTTGACCATCTTTTCATGTATTTGTTAGCCATTTGTATGTCTTCTTCAGAGAAATGTCAACTCAAGTCTTTTGTCCACTTTATAATTGAATTGTTTATCTTTCTGTTGAGTTGTAAGAGTTCTTCATATATTCTGGATAGTAGAGCTTTGTCAGGTATATGATATGTGAATCTTTTGCCCATTCTGTAAGGGTAAATAGAATATTGAGAGACGTTTTTCTCTATACACATGGTCTCCAACTTAATGGTTCAACTTAATGGGTTTTCGACTTTATGATGGCGTGAAAGCGATAAGCATTCAGTAGAAACTGTACTTGGAATTTTGAATTTTGAGCTTTTCTGGGGCTAGTGTGGTATGATTCTCTGTTGCCATGCTGGGCAGCTACTGAGGCCACAGTCCAAGTCAGCCAGGTGATCATGCGGTACCCAGACAACCATTATACTTTTCATTTTCAGTACAGCATTTAATAAATTATATGAGATAGTCAACACTTTTATTATAGGCCTTGTGTTAGATGATTTTGCCCAATTGTAAGGTAATGTAAAGTGTCCTAAACATGTTTAAGGTTGGCTAGACTAAGTTATGATGTTTGGTAGGTGTATTAAATGCATTTTCGACTGAAGATATTTTCAACTTACAATGGGTTTATTGAGACATAGCCCCAGTGTAAGTCGAGGAAGATCTATATATGAAAGCATGAGGGAATGTGTGTTTTGCAAAAAGTAGAATTATATTATGTACCCTTTCGAATCTTGCTTTTTCTCACTCAGGAATAATCCATGCAAAACATTCCATGTAATAAGGTTAAGCTCTAATTCTTTCTAAGGTTGCATTGTGTGGGTGTGCTAAAATTTATTCAACTATTCCCTTTTATGACCACTCTGGTTTTAGTTTTTTGGTCACTGCCAACAATCCTGAAGTTAACATCCTCGTACAATATATGTCTACGTATTGTTTTCATTTTATGGGATTTATTCCAAGGAGTGGGATAGCTGAGTCAGAGTTATATATTTTTTAATAGGAATTGTTCAGTCACTTTCCATAAAAGCTATAATAACTTACAGTTTTACTAGCCACATATGAGAGTATTCTTTCTGCACTGCATACTTGCCAACAACAGGCGTAATCAGGCTTTAAAATTTTTGCTCGTCTGATAGGTGAAAATCAGTGGTTCTCCACCTGTAATGATTTTGCCCCAGCCCGACCCCCAGGACACTTGGCAGAGTCTGGAGAGATTTTTGATTGTCATAACTGTCAGTCATAGTTGGGGAGTAGGTGCTACTAGCTTCTAGTGGGCAGAGCCAGGGATTCTGCTAAATATCCTAAAATACTCAAGGCAGCCTCCACAACAAAGAATTATCCAGCCTAGAATGCCAATAGTGCCGAGGCTGAGAAACCCCGGTGTAAAGCGATACCTCATTTTGTCCTCAGTTTGAAAATCTTTATGGATGAATTTGAGTATCTTTCCATATGTTTGTCAGGTATTTGGATTTACTGTTCTGTAAATTACCTGTTCATGTCCTTTGCTCATTTTTCTTTTGGTTGTTTATTCCTCTCATTAATTTATAAGAGCACTTTGTCTTATACATGCTTTATTTATCCTCTTCACTGAAAATATTATTTTTCAAATATAGTTTTTATTGACCTGACATAAAAGAAGGTCTGAACCAGTGGTCAGACATATTATGACCTTGGGTAGGAAAATAACATCACAAAAATGTCCCTTTCCCCTAAGTTAATTTATAACTTTAATGCAGTTCCAATTGGAATCCGAACAATATTCAGTTAAGAATCCAAAACCATTTTAAAGTTCAGGTAAAATGATAAATGTACAAGAAGAACTAATAAAATTTTGCAAACAAAGACTAGTAAGGGGGTACTTGCCTAACCAGGTATCAGAACATACTTTAAAGGCTCTAGAAGCAAATCGATTTGGTAATATAATTGGAATAGAGAAATATATAAGTGAAACAGACTAGGAAATCCAGAAATAGAGCTCACTATATGTGAAAAGTTAATAATTGACAACCATTTTGTTCAATTAAATGAAAAAAGGGTAAATAATTTAATAAATGTTACTGGCCAAACTGTTGATCCATATGAAGGAAATTAAATTTGAGGCAACTTTATACCATGTGTAAAAATAAATTCCAGATATAGAAATGATTTAAATTTAAGTAATAATAATAATCTTCCCCCCAAATCTACGAGACTACATGTATACTCTAGGAGACAATGAAACCCTTTAATTAAGACTATAAATGCACTAATATGAAATAAAATATAAAAAATATAAAGAGAATAATAAAATGATCATACTTACTAACTTGACCTTATTGAGGAGATTTCTGGACTGAAAACAGAAACCTTTTTGTCTTAATGTTTTGTTTTTCTGGCACAGTATCTGACTAGTTGAAGGAGCTTAATGAATCTTGGTGAATGAATGGCCCATCGTTGGTTCTAATCCCTTAGTGACCCATTTCAAAAACATCAAGGACAGCTTCCAAGCAAGCAGTGATCTACAAAGCATGAGTGAGTTAAACATTTAGAATCTGTGGTGTGGTAGCCCAGGCAGGAAAGGAGCATGGATTCATACCCATGGTATGGCATATAGTACCTTAGAGCAAAAACAAGAATTAAGATCAGTTTGCCTATTGCATTACTTTCCAGGGGAAGACTCCAAGTTACAGAGAAGTTAAGAGATGTGATGTGATGAAATTGGAAACATGCCTGTTGGCCCAGTTTGAACTTTGTTCTGCAATAGAAATAATGATGTAATTCAGAAAACATAATTATAATCATAGACTGTTAATTTTGGAAATAATATCAAAGCTGAGGCCAAGAAATGTAAATCAGTCTACCAAGATCACCAAGAGAATTAGAGGCAAAGTCAAAACAGTCTTTGGTTGTGCAGACTAACAGTCCAATATTAATCCTTCATGCCATGCAGCCTTTTAGGTTCTCTTTTATTTAATATTTCTTTACTTTTCAATATAATGTACCACAAATCAGTTCTCCTTGAAAGCATTGAAATGCCTTTCAAATGTATTTACTCCAACTTACAGTCTTAATTCATTCTTATAAGTATGATATGTACAAATAGACGTTTCCTCAGTTTATAGATGGGAACACTGAGGGGCAAGGAATCTCAGTCCTTCCAAGTCACATTTATTCCCTCAACATGAGTTTATTAAGAGCCTGTTGTCCAAGCATTGTCCTTGGTGCCGTAGTAAACAATGAGAAGACAGTCTCAACCTTGAAGCGCTCGTATGACGAATCAGCAGTGAATCAGTCATCCAAGTTCTGCTCTAGGCTGTGACCCTGAATTGCCCCTAAGTCGATGACCTATGTCACAAACAGAAGCATGATGTGTTGTCCTGACAATAATCATAGACTGAATGACTATGCTGTGCTATCCAGTAAAAGGCCAGCTCAGCTCACAAGTGACTCTCCTGCCTGTATGTAGTCATCAAAACAATGCCCTACAGCTCAGCCATGGCATGGGGCAGCCCATCCAAAGGCCTGCCTACTTATCAGCCTGTGTGGGCCCGGAATGTGGTGCCACACTAGCAAGGCCCTTAGGGAAAGTGCTTTGGGGTTTGCCCAGTATATATTTTGTGGAAACATGCCTCCCTCCTGCCTCTGCCTGTCTTCTGCCATCCTTGACATCTAAATGGGAATGCCACCATCACTCCCTAATCTTTTTTTATCCTATTTTTTGGCTGCAATGCACAGCATGCAGGATCTTAGTTCCCAGACAAGGGATCGAACCCTCGCTCCCTGCAATGAAAGCACAGCGTCTTAACCACTGGACCGCCAGGAAAGTCCCCATCACTCCCTAATCTTAAAAAATTCCATCCTGTGTGAAAAGTTAGTGTACCCTATGAGAACAAACCTATCGTTAACCATAACTCAGATATTAGTAAACCACTACCTTTATCCTCTGACTTGCATTTATTTGATTGTAGTTTTCTTGCCTCTAGTCTCTTCCTAGCCCAGGCCAGTTTCCATACCACAGTCAGAATAATCTTCCTGGAATCAAATATTACCCTTGTCCTTAATTCTGATTGTTTAAGAATTTTGGGTGTTTACTCAATAAAGCCAAAACCTCTTATTTCTGACTTTTGCTAACCTCTCCAGTCTCATTCTTCACTACTGGCCTGTGCCCTCCCTATGTTCAGCTACAAGTGGCTCACCAATTTCTCAAGATGGTGTTCAGTTATCTTATCTCCTCTACTACTACAACCGCAGTCCAAGCTATCACCATTTCTTCTCTGAGATACTACACTAGACTCCTAGCTTGTTTTTTTGACCCTAGTCTTCCCCGAGTTGTAGTCTGTTTGCACAGCAGCCAGAGTGATCTTCCTAAAGCCTAGGTCAAATCATGCCATTTTTCTGCTCAAACCCCTCCAGTAGCTTCCCATTCCACTTGGAATTAAATCCTAAGTTTTTACCATGGCCTGTAAAGCCCTGCCTGATCTGCTCGCTCCACCTCAGTATATCTCTGTTCTCATCTCCTATGACTCTTCACCTTCCTGCTCTGGGCCAGCCACACTGGCTTCCTCATTGTTCCTTGTAGATACCAACCACACTCCCACCTCAGAACCCTTGCACTTGCTGTTCCCTCTGCCTGGAACAGCCTCTTCCTAGATACTTGCTTGATGTCCTCTCTCACTACTTTCAGCTTACTGCCTAACTATCACCTTATCCTAATTAAAATAGCACATATCCTCATCCGGGCACCACTCTGTCCCTCTACCCTGATTTATTCATCTTAGTACTCACCCCCACTTGCAATATTATGTAATTATTTGTTTGCTTGCGTATTTCCTAGAGCACTAGAATGAGTGTTCCATAAAAGAAGTGACTTTGTTTTTCTTTGCTGCTCTAGAACAGTGCCTGGCAGCAGTAGGATCTCAATAAATATTTGTTGAATGAATGAATGAGTGAATGAATGAATGAATAAAATGTCAGCTTCTCTCTGCACACTTCCCTAACACCTCCAAGTTACTGGTTTTATCCTCTGTTCCATTGGAGCTATGTATATACCTCTATTAGAGCTATCACATTTTTATTGTAAGTTTTGCCTCTTATCCCTTACAAGTCTATAAATTCCTCAGAGACAGATGTCTTACTTATCTACATATACTTCATGGCATCCAGCACTAATTTGGTGAAAACATGTGGAATGAATGAAAGTGGGAGAAGCAGAATGATACAGCTACATTGGAGGTTCTAGGATTCAAATGTATGAGCTCTTTATTAATCCCATCTTCTGGAGGCTACACTGGGACTAAGGGCAGGCATTTGTTTGAATATAGATGTCCAAGGCAAAAATGTAAAAATATCTCCAGTCTACCATTATTTCCCAAGTTTCTCTTCGTAAGGACTTCTGGTCTTCGTTGGGCCTCCAATAATGGCTTGGATGGTGATTACACCTAAAGCCTTAAAAAAACAAGCTAATGTGTAACAGTCCTGACATGAAGGTCATGTTACAAATACCAGTCACCTGTAGAATTTAATCAGAAAATAAATTTGATGGTCTTAGGAACGAGACTAATCTATCACCCACCTGACTGGCATGAGTCTATGGACCTCATACACACTCTAGGGGCCAATCTAAGGATAAAACTTACTGTAGTAGAAAGCAGCATTGTTTAAGGAGTTGGAAACCCTAAGTTGTAGCTCAGGTTTTTCTACAAACAGGGTCCATGATTTTGGATAAGTGGCTGCACCCTTGCACCTCTAACAGAGGGATTGGGACTAGATGAGCTCCAAAACTTTTTCCAGCTGTAAAGGTCTATTGATTGATTCAGCCAGGAGGTTGTACCCAAGTGGCTGTACTCAGTGGAATAAACTGAGTCTGGGAAAGGAATGTATTATCTCTCAACACCAGTGACTTTGCATGGGGAGGTATAACGACAGAGTGTGACACCTGGCGGAGCCTGGAGACGGGCCTTAAATCCCATTTGCACTCCCGTTCCTACATAACTGCCTTCTTCAACCTTACAGCAGCTGGGCTTCCACCAAGACGGAAGAGGTGGAGATGAGGGGAAGGGTGGGATGCCCCTCTAGCAGGGTTTAAGCAATATGTGTAGCTGAGAAGGGCTTAATCAGGAGACTGCAAACCTATCAGCATTGTGGTGGTTGTCTTAGCTCTGCTGTTGGGTTTTTCTCTGAGAATTAGAATTAATGTGGCCCAGCGCTCAGAGTGTGCCCTGTGGAAATTCCCAGGGGGTTCCAGAGATTACCAGAGGCACACTGGCAGTGGACAGTCCCTTGTGAGGCGGCAGCCCTGGAAGTCCGGTCTGCGACTCAGCCCAAGAGCCTCCTTATGTCAGACCACACAGAATAGATTTCACCTGAGGCCAGAGCTGCCTAGCCTATTTAGCCAAGCCATGCGGTGAAATAATTTACTTTCTGATATACTTTATCTCTAAAGGAATGCATAGAACTTTTAAGAAAAATGTTATGTCCCGTTTTATAAAAACATGTAGACTTTTATGGCAGCCTCCAAAAAACAGCATTCACAATCACATGGGAATGAGCTGTAAGTTAGGAAATCCTGAATGAAGTGAAATAAGGGTGTGTTGATTTCTCTCATCTAATATTCATTTGTGGCAACATAATTGCCCAAGGAATAGGTGAAATGCTTTATGAGGTTCTCACGACCACAGTCAGTCCATATCTATTAAAATGTTTCTGATGTGTCACTCTCCTCTCTGCCTCTCAACAATGTATAAACACATGCAAACACACAATCACACACTTACTTTCTCTCCTCTCACTTAGTTATATAGTCTCCATGTGGTTTGGTGAGGTATTTTTAAATACTCTCCAATGGCAAATTAAGGGCTCAAAGCATTTTATGTAAAGTCTACTCAGATAGAAGCTATTAGTAGGGAAATGCTCTTCCCAACTCTTAATCTGAATACTAGTTCAGGATCTCCTGTCCAGGTTCTCATAACCCCGAACTCCCATTAAGATGTTTACCTTTTATTTCTTCCCTATTCTGTGCTCGCTTTGGCAAAACATGTATTTCCTCCCTATTCTGAGGCTGAGAGTTCTTGGCTGGAATCCTTATTAACAGAAAGGACATTTTCATTTCTTGGTAAGGTAGCCAGGCATAGGGTGCCTAGCACTTAATATGTAATCAGTGAATTGACTGAGGACAGATTTGCTCCTGAGAGACTTCAATTTTCATTGAATGCAAGCTTTGATAGACAAAGGAGAAAGAAACATGATTAAAAGGTCATTTTCTCTGCAAAAAAAAAAGGAAGAGAGAAAATGAAAAAAAGAAGAAAATAAAAACTAAAAAGCTACTAATGTTTACTGGGAGATCCTTAATAGTTCAAAGTCAGACAGATCAAAGGTCAGAGATAGAAAATAAAAGAATAGGATAAGAATTTAAGAAATCAACTGGAACCCTTGGGCTCCAAGTATATATTCTAGGAAAAGCCTGCAATTGAATTTAACATCCCTCCACGTTCATACACATTTAGATTGTAAGAAACTGCAGAACATCATTAGAAAGGGTGTTTTTTAAAATGTGGCATTAGGTTTAAGTAGGACAGTACTTTAAAGGGGGCTAAACGTAGGATGACAAGATGTGTCCTGGTAAAGCAGAGGGTAAAAATGATTATTTTGAAAGAAGTTCTCTTAGTGTAAAAAAGGGAAAAATACTTACATATTGTGAATATTGAAAAAGTAGAGTGAATAAAGTGTTAGGGAAACAGGGTTGTGTGTTGGAGAGGAGAATGGGGGAAGGTAGTTAAATATAAACCTGGGTTTATTTGCAAAGCTTTCATCTTGATAAATGGTACCTTCTTAAAGCAAATACCTCGTCCAGGGAGCTCATGACATTATTTATGTTTCAAAATCTAGGCTATAGTCCAAACGATTTCAAATTCTGGGAGAAACTGTTTGTTTAGAGTCCATTGTACTGAGTGTTAATATAACAACACACCATAAAATATTGTTAGCTCTTAAGAAGAGATCAATATGTAATTACTCAAACCAGGTCTTAATAACTGGGAATTTGTAAATAACTCTGTCAGTTCTTTGAGTTCTATAAATGATTAACAAATAAATATTTGTTTAACTGAATTGGAAGACTCCCAAACATGTTATATTCATTTTCAGGAAAGGCGATTATTAGAAATGATTAATCTGTACTAAATAGACAAATTATGTCTATACTTATGTTTGAATGTTGATGGGTTTACCATAGGTATTCTTCTGTGAGCTAGATTAAGGTGTTCTACTACCAAAATAGAATGGTGGTCTAGTCCAAAATTATAGGAAAAAATTAGATTAATGGAAATCATTTTCTCAATTTACATTTTTCTCCCATTAATTTTTCTGAAATATTTGGCATCTACTGTAATTTGCTTATAATAGAATCTGGTGCAAGAACATAACAACTTTGCAAACAATTTAGTTCAGTGTTTAATCTTGAGGTCATTGTCATTGAGTTGCTATCAAAATCATGACTTAGGAAAAACAGTATTTATGATATAAGCTGTTGTCTGAAGGAAAACAATTTTCCTTGAGGAACTATAAAATCTACCAGACCAGGAGAGAGCAACGCAGTTGGATCACATAGTACTGGCCTCTGTAGACTTGCTTTCGCTGAAGTGTGCTTTGGTGGGAATCCTTCAGCCCCTCCTGAAGGATACACAGGAAACAACCTTATAAAATCTGCTCTTGTTAAAACAAGAGTGCTCTGCACATTATATGGTGGCCTCTTTCTATGGATCTTAGGGCAAAATTTAATTTCAGTATCAAAAAAATGTGCTCTTTGGGGCATTTTTCAGGGACACTGAATTGTACAGCTGATAAGGCTTTTCTTTTTACATTGGTATTTACAAACTTCCTGGTAAACCCAAGCCCCACCCATAGCAAGGTCAAGGGCTTTATGGTATGCATTTTTATACTTCCTGTTTATGGTCCTACCTCTGTTTTTGCTCCCTCTTACTTCTAACATATGTTATCTAGTAGTATTTTATGTTTTCTTTTAAGCGACCTTAAATCTTTTGGAAGAACAAGATGAGAGATACATAAATATATTCATTCATATATACATAAAATTATGCTGTGTTTAGTCATTTGAGTTTTATTTTTTGCTAAGAGCCTGGTGCTTTCCAATTATGTTGCCTCCTGAAGAAGTATGAGAATCTTTGATTTAGAATATTAGCTGATAGGAAGGCAGAGAAGAGTCTTTATAATATCTGGAAAATATCAAACTACACTATCATCACCAGCTGATAAATTTTTAAAGACCTATTTGGTTCATTACAGAAAAGTACAGCCTTCACAATACATGCTACAATCTAGCAAACTGACTATTCTTCCTAGTTTAGCCTCCGGCACGTTATTTACAACTCCCTTTTTCAAGCCTTCTTCATTGGCAACCAATTCATTTTTTCTTGTAAATTTTTACTTACTTCTGTTTTAAATTATCTCAGTTTGTGGATAATTTACAATAATTTCTGAATCCCATACTAAGCCTATGGACTCAGGATATAAACTGCTGTTAAATAGTCTCTATCCCTGAGAAAAACATAATTAGGTCAGTTAAGTCCACTGACTAAAGTCAACTCAAGCTGTTCAATTCTTTGTTTAACCTGGATAATTAAGGCTTGACCTCTGTGTGAGGTCAGAACTCTGGCTAGGTACAGTCGAATGAGACAAAGTCATTTTATCTGCCTGTGTCCTACTGCTTTTCCTATCTGTAGTCTATAAAACCATAAGAACTTGGAAGAATTAAGCATTCAGAATTTTCCATAAAATAACTCTCTATTAGAAAAAAAAAAACCCCACACAATAAAAATGGTAGTATGGAACCTTCAGATATTTTTAAGTGTGTGTTAGGCCCACTGCCTTAGGGCACATGCCAATCTAGAACCAAAACCCACTGCCCCAGAATTTGTTCCTTCTTAGTCCATCCAGAGAAATAAATGGTGAAATGTTCATGGCTCTTCGGAGGATCCAAGCTATTCGGTGAATGCTTTTTCCCCGAGTTTGCCAACATGTCCTGAACTCAAAATAGAGTGATTATTCAAAGTTATTCTAAAAAGAGACATGCAGTTTTTAATTTCTTTTAACAATCTGAAAAAATCATGGAGAACTAATTCCATGTTTCCTATGACCCTTTCATAATTGTGATATACTCACAGCCCCTGTTTTCCAATTCTCAATTAGAATAATTAATAATGTTCAGGCTATTCTCTGTTGGTTTCCTCTTCTGAGTCATGATTCTACTGCAAGTCATTTAACTCCTTTCCATAGCAACTATAACTAGTTGGAAAAGTATGCAGTCAAATAGCAAGCAGTATGTTTGCTTGCTATCTGTTATGTTATGTCAGTGGAGGATGTACTACATAGCAAAGGTTTAATTTTATCTAAATGACTTCAAAGAGAAGAATAAAAATATGGAAATGCTTATGTCAAAATAAGAGGGGTTTTAATATTTCTACACAGCATCAGATATAACCCATGGATCGTAAACATTATAATTTCCATTGTATGGAAGAGAAACCAGACTGAAAGAGAGACTGGGCATCTGATCATCTGGTTTCTGGTTTCAGCTCTGACATAAACAAACCATAGCATCAGGCAGGTTGTTGAAACTTTGTGGCCTTATTTTATTTTATTTTTTTTGGCTGCACTGGGTCTTCATTGCTGCACACAGGCTGTCTCTAGTTGTGGCGAGCAGGGGCTACTCTTCATTGCAGTGCGCAGGCTTCCCATTGTGGTGGCTTCTCTTGTTGTGGAGCATGGGCTCTAGGGCACGCAGGCTTTAGTAGTTGTGGCGTGTGGGTTCAGTAGTTGTGGTGCGTGGGTTCAGCAGTTGTGGCTCGCAGGCTCTAGAGCACAGGCTCAGTAGTTGTGGTGCACGGGCTTAGCTGCTCCACAGCATGTGGGATCTTCCGGGACCAAGGCTTGAACCCGTGTCCCCTGCATTGGCAGGCGGATTCTTAACCACTGCACCACCAGGGAAGTCCCTAGTTTTTTCTTATGTAGAATAATGAAGCTGTACCTCATGCTCCATTCTCATCTCTTCCCCTATCACTCCTATTATATTCTTGCCCTATTATACTTTGGTAGATTCTAGATTGGAAGAGATCCTGCCCATTTGTTCAGTAGAGGGACCCAGGACTAGCTACGTAATTTGTGGGGCCCATTGCAAAATGAAACTGTCAGACTCCTTGTTAAAAAATTATTAAGAAATTCACTGAGGGTGACCACAGAGCATTAAACTAAGCACGGGGCCCCTCTGGGCATGGAGGCTCTTTGTAACTGAACAGATCACACACCCTTGAGGCTGACCCTGGAGAGACCAAAGGAATTTTTCCTTCCCATGTAGACACACTCTTTTGCTCTTAACAGAATGCAAATAAGAGAAATTTTGGTGGAACAGTGGCATGAATCATTAAAGGGAAGCAATAATGAGAGTACAATATTAGAAAGCCAATGTTTTAGACTGACCGAAGTGGCGAGATAGGGGGCTCCAGACTTTCCTTCCTCCCACAGATTCACTGAATATACAGCTACACATGGGTCAGTTTCCTTTGAGAGAAATCTGGAAACAAATTGAGTGACTCCTACACATTGTGTGACTGAGAAAATGCCCACATCGAAACGGGTAGGAAGGGCTGAGAATATATATTCACCATAAACCCAACCCCCAGCAGAGTGCATTTCATTCAGGAGAGAACCCCAAAATTCTCAGCTTCTCCCTGTGAGTAAAGGTTTAGATCACACATCTAGTGCCCCAACTTTTACAACTGCCACCTGAGGAATGGGAATGCCCAAATCACCCAGCTGAGAGAGCCAGTGGAGTTTGGCATTCACAAGTCCCACAGGACCATAGCAAACAGAGAAGGAATGGTTAAAGGAGCGCATGAGCACTCCCTGCAGTTATACCCCAGGGCTCAGTTCAAAGGGAGCAGTCAAAACTCCCTTCTCCCAATTTCTGCTAGAAGGGATTTGACTGCATGCTTTCCTAGCTGCTGCCTGAGGGTCTGGCTTCTAATCAGCCTGTGTCTGGATGCTGACTGGGATCCCAAGAGCCTGAAAGAGCTGGTGGGCACTTCCCCTACATTCTTCTTCTGGCTCACAACAACAACAAAAACCAAGTTAACAGCTTCTCCCTTGAAATTTGTGCCCCAGCTTTTGAAACTGCCACCTAAGGAATGTGAGCTCAAATCACCTAGCTCTGATATCCAACAGAGCTTGGCAGTCAGAGTCCCACAGGACCATATTAAAATTAAAAAAGCAATTTTCTAACAGGCATGCAAGCACTTCTCATAGCTATTCCCTCCCATGGCTCAGCACAGAGAGAACAGCATTCATTTCCCGGTTTCTCCCTAGAATGGATTTGACTGTATACTTTCCCAGCTGCTTTTTGAGGTTCTGGCTTCTAATCAGCCTGCATGTGGAGGCTGACTGGGATCCTCCCAGGAGCCTGAAAGAGTTGGTGGGCATGTCCCCTCCTGTATCCCCTAGCTTGCTACAGTGGTAAACCAAGTCTCCAACTTCTCCCTGGAAGAAACATACCCACCCATGTTAGCACATCAAATATCACAGCTGCCACATGAGGGACTGGCTCGCAAATCACCTAGCTCTGGGTACTGATGAGGCTTGGCATTTACGAGTCCCCCAGGACCACAGAAAACAAAGAGGTGGCTCTGTATGGGTGCACAAGTCCTACCAGAGACTGTTGCTTCTGGCTCAGCAGAGTGAGTAGGCAAAAACAAACACCCATTTCCAAGTTTCTCCCTGATAGGTCTATACTGCATATCTAATGTCCTGACTTAGCTGCTGCTCGAAAGTCAAGCTTCCAATGAGCCTTCATCAGAGAGCTGTTGGGGCAGGCAGTTAACAGTCCTCCGGGACCCTGAACAGCCGTGTGGGCATTTCCCATTGCCTTTTGGGACCGTGGCAGGTCTTGGCACAACCTAATGTACTGGGAGCCACTAGAAGCAAAGAAGGTGGCTTGGGCAATCACAGAGGTTTGAGAGGCAACCAGGAGCTCAGGTGGGCTGACTGATGAGGTTAATCCCCTACACGAGGCAGCCTGTCAAGACTGGGAGAGGTGGCTGTTTTATCTAATGCACAGAAACAAATGTAGAGAGTCAAGAAAAAGGAAGGAACAGGAAGATATATTCCAAACAGAAGAACAAGGTAAATATCCAGAAACTGACCAGATGGCTTCACAGTTGAATTCTACCCAACACCTAAGGAAGAATTAATACCAATCCTTCTCAAACTCTTCCAAAAAAATTGAAGAAGTGAGAATATTCCTAAACTTATATTACAAGGCCAACATTATACTCATACCAAAGCCAGATAAGGACACAAAAGAAGATTACAGGCCAATATCCTTGATGAACATAGATACAAAAATGCTCATCAAAATTTTAGCAAACTGAATTCAACAGTACATCAAAAGGATCATACTCTGTGATCACATGGAATTTATTCCCAGTTCAACATATGCAAATCAAAATATGTGATATACCACATTAAAAAATTAATGATAAAAATCATATCATCTCAATACATGCAGAAAAAGTATTTGACAAAATTCAACATCCTTTCATGATAAAAACTCTCAAGTTGGGTATAGCTGAAATGCACCTCAGCATAATACAGAGCATATCTGAGAACCCACAACTAATATCATACTCAATGGTGAAAAGCTGAAAACTTTTCCTTTAAGATCAGGAATAAGAAAAGGATGCCTACGTTCACCATTTCTATTCAACATATGGAAGTTATAGCGGGAGGAATTACACAAGAAAAAAATAAAAGATATCCTAATCTGAAAGGAACATGTAAAATTGTTATTTGCAGATGATATGATCTTATATGTAGAAAATCCTAAAGGCTCAACCAAAAAACCTTTGGAATTAGTAAATGAATTCAGTAAAATTGCAGGATATGAAATCATTATACAAAAACTAGTTGCATTTCTATACACTAACAATGAACTATTGAAAAGAGAAATTAAAACAATCCCATCTATAACAGAATCAAAAAGAATAAATATTTAGGAATAAATTCTCTCAAATAAGTGAAAGATCTGTACACTGAAAAGTATACAACATTGAGAAAAGAAATCAAAGACACAATTGAATGGAAAGATATTTTCTATCATGGATTGCAAGAATGTATAATGTTAAAATGTCCATACTATCCAAAGCAGTCTACAGAGTCAATACAATCCCTCTAAAAATTTCAATGGCTTTTTTTCACAGAAATAGAAAAAGCAATCCTAAAATTTCTATGGATCCACAAAAGACCCTGAATTGCTATAGCGATCTTAAACACAAAGAGTAAAGGTGGAGGCATCACACTTCCTGATTTCAACTATATTATAAAGCTATAGTAATCAAAGCATTATGGTATTGGCATAAAAACAGACACATGGACAAATGGAACAGAATCAAAGCCCAGAAATTAACCCATGAAGATATGATCAATTAATTTTTGACAGAGGTACCAAAAATACACAATGGGGAAAGGATAGTCTCTTCAACAAATTGTGTGAAAACTCAAAATCCACATGCAAAAGAATGAAATTGGACTTCTATCTTACACCATACACAAAAATCAACTTGAAATGTATTAAAGACTTGAATGCAAGATATGAAATCATAAAACTTCTAAAATAAAATATATGGGATGGTTCCTTGACATTTTTCTTGGCAATGATTCTTTTGGATATGACACCCAAAGCATAGGCAACAAAAGCAAAAGTAAACAAATGGAACTTACCAAACTAAAGAGGTTCTATACAGCAAAGGAAACCATCAGCAAAGTGCAAAGGCAACCTATGAAATGGGAGAAAATATTTGCAAACTACATAATCAACAAGAGATTAATATCCTAAATATTTAAGGAACTCATATAACTCAAGAGCAAAAACACCAAACAACTCAATTTAAAAATGGGCAAAACCTGAAAAGACATTTTTCTAAAGATGACATACAGATGGCCAACAGGTATATGAAAAGATACTCAATGTCACTAATCACCATAGAAACGCAAATCAAAACTATAAAGAAATATCACCTAACCTGTTAGAATAACTATTATCAAAAAGCTAAGAAATAACAAGTATTGGTGAGGATGTAGAGCAAGGGAACCCTTGTACACTGTTAGTGGGAATGTAAACTGGTACAGCCACTATGGGAAACAGTATGAAGATTCCTCAAAAAATTAGAAATGAAACTACCATATGATCCAGAAATCCCACTTCTGAGTATATATCCAAAGGAAAGAAAACCACTAGCTTGAAGACATATCTGCATTCCCATGTTCCTTACAGCATTTTCACAAAAGCCAAGGTATAGAAACAACCTAAATATTTGTAGATGGATGAATGGATAAAGAAAATGTGGTCTGTATATACAATGGAGGATTATTCAGCCATGAAAAAGAATAAAATCTTGTCATTTGTGACAACATGGATGAATCTGGAGGGTATCATAAGTGAAATAAGTTAGACAGAGAAGGACAAGTACTGCATGGTATTGCTTATATGTGGAATCCTAAAAAATGTCAAACTTATAGAAACAAAGAGTAGAATGGTGGCTGCCAGGGGCTGGCTGGTAGGGGAAACAGGAAGAGGTTGGTAAAAGGGTACAAACTTACTGTTATAAGATGAATAAATTCTGAGAATCATCAGTATAGCATGGTGACTACAGTCAATGATATTATGTTGTATAATTGAGATTTGCTAATTTTAGATCTTCAGCATTCTCATTTTTTGAAAAAGTAACTATGTAAGTTGATGGAGGTGTTAAATAACTTGATGGTGGGAATCCTGTTACAATGTACACATATATCAAACCAACACGTACACTTTAAATATATCTCTATTTTATTTTTCAATTATGCCTCAAAACTCAAACATTTAAAACATAAAAAAAGAAAAAGAAAGCCAGTGTTTTGTGGATGTTTGAAACTCCTGTATGTATTCACAATGCTCAGCCCACCCATAGGTGCAATAGGAACTCTGGTAGTTAGTATCTAAAGATGCTCCCAAAGATTTATCTCCCCTGGAACAACCTTTGTGTCATTACATCCTACATTGCATCTAGACTGGCCTGTGACTTGTGTGAACCAATAGAATGCAGCAGAAGGGAGGCTCCAGTTCTGGGCCTAGCTTTAAAAGGACTGGCAGCTTCTGAGGTGGAGTCAGGATGGTGGTGTGGGAAGACGTGGAGTGAGCATCTCCCCGCAACTAGGGCACCTACTGGCTGCTGGTGGGGGACTGTGACACCCAAGGAGATGGGAGGAACCCCAAGATGAGCCAGTAGGACATATGGGGACTGAGAGGGGAGGAGAAGTGGAGGCCAGACAGGATTGGCACCCCTGAAGCCGGGGAGATCAGGAGAGGCAGGTGGGAGGGACTCTCCGGGAAGAGCGGGAGAGGAGTGGAGGGCGATCGCCTGGCCCACTCTGGCCGGGAGACTGTTGAGCTCCCAGGTTGGTACCCCCCACTCCAAAGCCCCATTCAGGATGCATGGGTCCTGGAGGCATAGGAGAGAGTCTGGGAGATCAGGAGACACAGGCAGGAGGGGCCCTCCAGGAGGAGCGGAAGAGGAGAGGAGGCCGATTGCCCTGGCCACTCGGGCATGGGGAGCCTGCTGAGCTCCCAGGCCAGTCCCCTGCCCTCTAAAACCCCCTCCAGGCTGCATAGGTCCTTGGGAGCATACAAGGGAGGCTGGGGAGATCAGGAGAGGTGGAGGGAGGGGCTCTACCATACCGGAGGAGCAGGAGAGGAGAGGAGGGCGTTTGCCCTGCCCACTTGAGCCCAGGAGCCTGCTGGGCTCCCAGGTGAGGTCCCCTGCCCTCTGAGACCAGGGGTGGGGGGCACGCCTGGGCCCCTTCTGTTCTTTGAGCATAAGCCCCACCCCCCACAACCCTCAGGGTCTTTTCCAGCCCTGTGGGTCCTGAGCATTGGCCCTTCCCACCACCCAAACCTCACCCTTACTTAGGCCCCGCCCTCCACAGCCAAGGCCTTCCCCCAACCCCCCCTTTTTTTTTCCCTCCTCCTCTTTTTTACTATTGTGGTACTGTTGTACCTTGTGGTTGTTGATTCATCTATATTTTTATTTTTATATTCTTCCTAACATATCTGTTAGTTTCCTGGTCTAATTTTATTTTTTACTTTGTTATTGTTTTGGGGGTTTTTTTGCCACCCGAGGCAGGATCGTGGTTCACAAGCCTGGGGTTGGGCTGAAGCTCCTGCAGTGGGAGCTCCAAGTCTGAACCACTGGACTAACAGAGGTCCTCAGACCCCAGGGAATATTCATCAGAGTGAGGTTTCACGGAGTTCCTCATCTCAGCACCAAGACCCAGCTCTACCCAATAGCTTACAAACCCCAGAGTTGGAAACCTCAGGCCAAACAACCAGTAAGAAAGGAACATGGTCCCACTCATTAAAAAAAAAAAAAAAAGTGAGATGGCCAAAATATATGTCACAGACGAAGGAGCAAGGTAAAAACCTACAAGACCAAATAAATGAGGAGGAAATAGGCAATCTACCTGAAAAAGAATTCAGATAAAGATGATCCAGAATCTCAGAAATAGAATGGAGGCACAGACTGATAAAATACAAGAAGTGTTTAACAAAGATCTAGAAGAACTAAAGAACAAACAGAGGTGAACAACATAATAACTAAAATGAAAAATACACTACAAGGAATCAATAACAAAATAACTGAGGCAGAAGAATGAATAAGTGAGCTGAAAGACAAAATGGTGGAAATAACTGCCGAGGAGCAGAATAAAGAAAAAAGAACAAAGAGAATTGAAGACAATCTCAGAGACTTCTGGGACAACACTAAACGCACCAACATTTGAATTGTAGGGGTCCCAGAAGAAGAAGAGAAAATGAAAGGGTCTGAGAAAATATTTGAAGAGATTATAGTTGAAAGCTTCCCTAATATGGGAAAGGAAATAGTCACCCAAGTCCAGGAAGCACAGAGAGTCCCATACAGGATAAACCCTAGGAAAAAGACACCAAGACACATATTAATCAAACTAACAAAAAATTATTCAAAGAAAAAATATTAAAAGCAGCAAGGGAAAAACAAAAAATAACATACAAAGGAATCCCCACAAGATTATCAGCTGATTTTTCAGTGGAAACTCTACAGGCCAGAAGAGAGTGGCAGGATATACTTAAGGTGATGAAAGAGAAAAACCTACAACCAAGATTACTTTACCCAGCAAGGATCTCATTCAGATTCCCTGGAGAAGTCAAAAGCTTTTCAGACAAGCAAAAGCTAACAGAATTCAGCACCACCAAACCAGCTTTACAACAAATGCTAAAGAAACTTCTCTAAGCAGGAAACACAAGAGAAGAAAAACACCCACAAAAACAAACCCAAAACAATTAAGAAAATGGTAATAAGAACATACGTATCAGTAATAACCTTGAATGTAAATGGATTAAATGCCCCAACCAAAAGACAGACTGCCTGAATGGATACAAAAACAAGACCCATATATATGCTGTCTAAAAGAGACTCACTTCAGACATAGGGACACATACAGACTGAAAATGAAGGGATGGAAAAAGATATTCCATGCAAATGGAAATCACAAGAAAGCTATTTTATCTGATACTCATATCAGATAAAATAGGCTTTACAATAAAGACTGTTACAAGAGATAAGGAGGGACACTACATAATGATCAAAGGATCAATCCAAGAAGAACTTATAACACTTATAAATGTTTATGCACCCAAAATAGGAGCACCTTAATACATAAGGCAAATGCTAACAACCATGAAAGAAGAAATTGACAGTAACACAATAAGAGTAGGGGAATTTAACAACCCACTTACACCAATGGACAGATCATCCAAACAGAATATAAATAAGGAAAAACAAGCTTTAAATGACACAATAGACCATATAGATCTAATTGATATTTATAGAACATTCCACCCAAAAGTGGCAGAATATACTTTGTTCTCAAGTGCACATGGAACATTCTCCAGGATAGATCACATCTTGGGTCACAAATCAAGCCTCAGAAAATTTAAGAAAATTGAAATCGTATCAAGCATCTTTTCTGACCACAATGCTATGAGATTGGAAAGCAATTACAGGAAAAAAGAACTGTAAAAAACACAAATACATGGAGGCTAAAGAGAGCTACTAAATAACCAAGAGATCACTGAAGAAATCAAAGAAGAAAAATACATAGAAACAAATGACAACGAAAACACGACAACCCAAAACCTATGGGATGCAGCAAAAGCAGTTCTAAGAGGGAAGTTTATAGCAATTCAAGCTCACCTTAAGAAACAAGAAAAATATCAAATAAACAATCTAATGCTGCACTTAAAACAACTAGAGAGGGCTTCCCTGGTGGCGCAGTGGTTGAGAGTCCACCTGCTGATGCAGGGGACACGGGTTTGTGCCCCGGTCTGGGAAGATCCCACATGCCGCGGAGCGGCTGGGCCCATGAGCCATGGCCGCTGAGCCTGCGCGTCCGGTGCCTGTGCTCCGCAATCGGAGAGGCCCGCATAATGAAAAAACAAACAAACAAACAAAAAACAACTAGAGAAAGAAGAACAAACAAAACCTAAAGTCAGTAGAAGGAAAGAAATCATAAAGATCAGAGCAGAAATAAATGAAATACAAATGAAGAAATCAATAGCAAAGATCAATAAAACTAAAAGCTGGTTCTTTGGGAAAATAAACAAAATTGATAAACCCTTAGCCAGACTCATCAAGAAAAAAAGGGAGAGGACACAAATCAATAAAATTAGAAATGAAAAAGAAGAAGTTACAGCAGACACCACAGAAATACAAAGCATCCTAAGAGACTACTACAAGCAGCTCTATGCCAATAAAATGGACAACCACAAAGAAATGGACAAATTCTTGGAAAGGTACAATTTTCCAAGAGTGAACCAGGAAGAATTAGAAAATATAAACAGACCTAACACAAGTAATGAAATTGAAACCATAATTAAAAATCTTCCACCAAACTAAAGTCCAGGACCAGATGGCTTCACAGGCAAATTCTATCAAACAACTAGAGAAGAGCTAACACCAATCCTTCTCAAACTCGTCCAATAAATTGCAGGGGAAGAAACACTCCCAAATTCATTCTATGAAGCCACCATCACCCTGATACCAAAACCACAAAAGATATCACAAAAAAAGAAAATTATAGGCCAATATCACTGATGAACATAGATGCAAAAATCCTGAACTAAATACTAGCAAACAGAATCCAATCATACACCATGATGTGTATGATTAAAAGGATCATACACCATGATCAAGTGGGATTTATCCCAGGGATGCAAGCATTCTTCAATATATGCAAATCAATCAGTGTGATACACCACATTAACAAATTAAGGAATAAAAACCATATGATCATCTCAATAGATGCAGAAAAAGCTTCTGACAAAATTCAACACCCTTTTATGATAAAAAAAACTCTCCAGAAAATGGGCATAGAGGGAACCTACCTCAACATAATAAAGGTCATATATGACAAACCCACAGCAAGCATCATACTCAATGGTGAAAAACTGAAAGCATTTCTGCTAAGATCAGGAACAAGACTCTCACCCTCTTTTTCAACATAGTTTTGGAAGTCCTAGCCACAACAATCCGAGAAGAAAAAGAAGTAAAAGGAATACAAATTGGAAAAGAAGCAAAACTGTCACTGTTTGCCAATGACATGTTACTATACATAGAAAATCCTAAAGATGCCACCAGAAAACTACTAGAACTAATCAGTGAATTTGGTAAGGTTGTAGGATACAAAATTAATGCACAGAAATCTCTTGCATTCCTATACACTAATGATGAAATTTCTGAAAGTGAAATTAAGGAAACACTCCCATTTACCATTGCAACAAAAAGAATAAAATACCTAGGAATAAACCTAAGGAGACAAAAGACTTGTTCTCAGAAAACCATAAACACTGATGAAAGAAATCAAAGATGACATAAACAATGGAGAAATATACCATGTTCTTGGTTGGGAAGAATCAATATTGTGAAAATGACTATACTACCCAAAGCAATCTACAGATTCAGTGCAATCCCTTTCAAACTACCAATGGCATTCTTCACAGAATTAGAATTAGAAAAAAACAATTACAAGTCATATGGAAACACAAAAGACCCCGAATAGCCAAAGCAATCTTGAGAAAGAAAAATGGAGTTGGAGGAATCAGACTCCCCAACCTCAAACTATACCACAAAGCTACAGTAACCAAGACAGTATGTTACTGGCACAAAAACAGAAATATAGATCAATGGTACAGGATAGAATGTCCAGAGATAAACCCACGCACATATGGGCACCTAATTTATGACAAAGGAGGCAAGAACATACAATGGAGAAAAGACAGCCTCTTCAATAAGTGGTGCTGGGAAAACTGGACAGTTGCATGTAAAAGAATGAAATTAGAACATACCTAACACCATACACAAAAATAAACTCCAGATGGATTAAAGACTTAAATGTAAGACCAGACATTATAAAACTCTTAGAGGAAAACATAGGAAAAACACTCTTTGACGTAAACCACAGCAAGATCTTTTTTGACCCACCTCCTAGAATAATGGAAACAAAAACTAAAATAAACAAATGGGACTTAAAAGCATTTTCACAGCAAAGGAAACCGTAAACAAGACAACAAAAAGACAACTCTCAGAATGGGAGAAGATATTTGCAAATGAAACAATGGACAAAGTATTAATCTCCAAAATATACAAACAGCTCATGGAGCTCAATATCAAGAAAACAAAAAATCCAGTTAAAAAATGGGCTGAAGACTTAGACATTTCACCAAGGATGATATACAGATGGCCAAGAGGCACATGAAAATATGCTCAACATCACTAATTATTAGAGAAATGCAAATCAAAACTACAATGAGATATCACCTCACGCTGGTCAGAATGGCAATTATCAACAAATCTAGAAACAATAAATGCTGGAAAGGGTATGGTGAAAAGGACACCCTCTTGCAGTGTTGATGGGAATGTAAATTGATACAACCTCTATGAAAAACAGTATGGAGGTTCCTTAAAATACTAAAAATAGAACTACCATATGACCTAGCAATCCCACTACTGGGCATATTCCCTGAGAAAACCATAATTCAAAAAGAGATATGTACCACAATGTTCATTGCAACACTATTTACAATAGCCAGGACATTGAAGCAACCTACATGTCCATCGACAGATGAATGGATAAAGAAGATGTGGCACGTATATACAATGGCATATTACTCAGCCAGAAAAAGAAACGAAATTGAGTTATTTGTAGTGAGGTGGATGGACCTAGAGACTGTCATACAGAGTGAAATAAGTCAGAAAGAGAAAAATAAATACCGTATGCTAACACATATATATCTAATCTAAAAAATAAAATGGTACTGATGAACCTAGTTGCAGGGCAGGAATAAAAACATAGACATAGAAAATGGACTTGAGGACATGGGGTGGGAGGGTGAAGCTGAGGCGAAGTGCGAGTAGCATCGACATACACGCACTACTGAATGTAAAACAGTTGGCTGGTGGGAAGCAGCAGCATAGCACAGGGAGATCGGCTCGGTGCTTTGCAATGACCCAGAGGGATGGGATAGGGAGAATGGGAGGGAAGCTCAAGAGGGAGGGGATATGGGGACATGTGTATGCATATGGCTGATTCGCTTTGTTGTGCAACAGAAACTAACACAGTATTGTGAAGCAATTATACTCCAATAAAGATCTATTAAAAAAAAAAAAAGGGCTGGCAGCTTCTGCTTCCTACCTCTTGAACACACTTGCTTTTGGGAGCCTGTATCACCCTATAAGAAGTCTAGATCACTTGTTGGAGACACCAGGTGAACAGACCACGTGAAGAAGCCATGCAATGAGGAGAGAATCTGAAACTACTAGGAGAGGGACAGAGGACCAGCTTTCCCAACAGTCAGTTGAGCCTCCTGATGACTCTGGCTACAGTCACTGTCTAACTGTAAACTCACTAGAGACCCCAAATGAAGCCAGCAGTAAAACCACCCAGCTGTGCCCAGTCAACCTACAGACTCATGAGAAATAATAAATTGGTGGCTGTTTTAAGCACTAAGTTTTGGGGTGGTTTGTTCCACTAAAATAAATAGCGTCACCAATGAGTCTCTCCCACGTGACTCAGAGGATACCAGAAGGCTTCTCAGTCTCACAATGTCTGTAAAATTATTAGATGCCAAGTTCCCAGGGAAGGGAGTGCTTGAAAGGGGAAGGGAGAGGTGGAGGCTGGGGCCATAAAGAGAAAGGCACTGAGAGAGAATTTCAACTGTTTGCCACTTTGGCCAGGGGCCAGTTCTAGCAAGAATAGCTGCATTTGGGCCAAGGGTTCCAACGCTCTTTATTATAGGTATTCACTTTCCTGTAGGTGAGCCTGTGTTTTGAAACAGTGTGCCATGTACTACCAGCTAGAATGAAGCCAAGGTTACATGTTCAGCCATCCCATGGTTATTTTAGATCTGTTCTATTAATGATCCCTAACCCTGAACATCAATATATGCAATCAGTCCCAAGGGAGACCAGGCCAGATTCACAAGTCCAGCGGGACCACTGAAAACATGCTTACTTGTATCTTTACTCGTGGAGGGTCAGAAAAGTCATTATCGTGTCAGTAAGATAGGGTATTTTAAGCACGTGTTGTTTCATATAGTAAGACATTTTCTCTCCACTGTCAAGAAAAACAAACCATTGAGAAATACTGTTTGTTTCCTATACTCTTAATTCATAGTATTTTTAAAGAAAAATATAGGAATGAAAGTTATCTGGGCTTATAAATGGTTTAAAAGAGTAATATCTCTTTTATTAATGTGTTTAGGGTTTGAGAACTATAATGAAGAATGTTAACTACATGAATATTACTTTATATAGCATTTTTAATCAGTGAAAGATAAGCCTTTTCTTGTTGGTTCTTGATATTTTCCCATCTATACTCAAATTAATGCAGAGATAATAGTCATCATCTTACTTAGTGGTTATAAGAAGTTATAAAGGTTTCACATATAAAATTTTACTCTCTAATAGAAAAAAGAGAAATAGTGGAAAAATTTTAATATTTAAAATAGCTCTAAAATACATTGTCCACTCTAAATGGTTTGATATCGTTGAGTCCCTCCTATCTTTTAGAATAATCAATTCTATTAAATATCACAGCCAAAGAGTTCCAGGCGAAGTGCAATGTTTTGATTCCATGTTTTAGGAATGACGCGTATAAACCTGGAAATGATTGGTGGGTTGAAAAAGTTCTTCGCGTGTCCTTTGATATTATTATTTCCTTCGAAAATCTGAAAGCAAAATATGAGAAAATCTTTAAGGATGGCATAATGGGTATAAAAATCTTATACCTGAAAGTAACATAATATTGTATACCAACTGTATTTCAATTTGAAAAACTTATAATTTTTTATCCTTTTAGTTCAAACTGTGGGCATTAATGAACACATACAACATTATCACAAAGGTGATCCTCAATCAATTATGAACTCACACTCCAGACATACCTCTTTAGTGGTATCACCTCATCAGTGATCTGAGTTGGAACAGGGAAAAATAAAGAAATCTGATATGGTGCTGTGGGGCAGCCGCAAAAGCATATCTGCCTTTAGCCCCTTTGTAGCTATGTGACTTTGAGCAAATTACTTGTAGTCTCTGATTATCCATTTCCTTATTGGCAAAATGGGGATAATAAATTTTACCTCATAGAAGTTGTTGTAAAGATTTTAAAGAGTATGTAAACATACGACATTTATTAAGTGCCAGATAATGGGCACCAAAAAATGGTTAGCTATTACTAACTCTTAAAATAAAATACATCATGTATTTTTATTTATCCTTTTTGTCATATGCCCTATATCATCAACTGAACTGTGTTTTAGGTGTGTTTCTGTCATCCCCAGCAAGTTCCCCAAGATTTACACACATCAGAAGCTAAGTCACTATTTGTTTATAAAAATGAGTTTTGCCCTACTATGAGGATATCTTGATACAGTGAGAAATAAACCAAACCAAACCTAACAAATAAACAACCCAGGGGTTTAGAGAGAAAGAGATTCAAATCCATTAACTGAGATTAAGTGCTGAGCCCGTGATGAGCATAAATTTCCATCCCCTTCTCCTGTGTTGCCCCTCCTACTGGTTTCAGCCCAATTCCCATTCCTGGAATATTAGGTTCCTCTCCTTAGCTTTGCCTCTGGTAGTATTTTAAAACCGTATAACTAGGAATTTAGGAGTATAATGGAATAGTTCATCTTGCAGGAAATTAGTCTCCTCATCAGGAAGGATAACAATTGTTTGAATAACAATATGACACTGAAAGGTATATGGCCATGGGTATGTATGTGATCAGCCATGAATAACAAGTACATCCAAGCTAATGTTAATATGGTAGAAGGTTTTCTAGACCCCTGTTACAGACTGTATGTTTGTATCCTTCCAAAATTCATATGTTCAAACCCTAATCCTCAATGGGATGATAGGAGGAGGTGGGTCCTTTGGGAGATGATTAGGGCTAGGATGGGGGTAGGGCCCTCATGGCATCTCTGTGTGTGCACGCACCAAGGGAGGCCATACGAAAGCACAACCAGGAAGACTGCCCTCACTAAAAACCCAACCATGCTGGCACCCTGATCTAGGATTCTAGCCTCCAGAACTGTGAGAAATACGTGTTTTTTGTTTGTCACCCAGTCTATGGTAATTTGTTATACAGTCCAAGCAGGCTGAGACAACCCTTTCACCATCTTTCTCAATCAGAGCTAATTAAACGTCACACCACCCGCTGCTGTTTTGTCCTCATTCTTTTATAGGTGGCTCAGTCAAAGCAGAAAGACAGTGTGCATGGTCCCTGTCCCAAGACCAGCTACTTACAGAGCTAGGACTTAGAAGACTTAAAGAGTGACGCATGTCAGAGCACGCTTATCAAATACAAAGAACTATTTGCAAATTTGAGGTTCTGTTCTCATCATAGCAGTTTTCAAATTGTTTTCTTTTTGCCAAGATAACCCTGTACCTTGTCCACCAACGAGGATTTCTCTCTGTAAGGTTTCCATTTGACTCCCTGGTCACTGTACTGGATGGTGTAGCTCTTCACATACATTTCAGAGGACAGAGACTTGCAACCCTGTGTTACAATCGCTGTTATCTTCTTGATTTTGAGCAGATCAATTTGTAACCACTGATTGTTGTTGTTTGCCTATGAAAATGATTAGAACAATGCATTTGACATTAAAACCTTTGCTTTTTTAGACCAAGATACTTAGAAATGCACTGAGCTGCGTGCACTGAGGATTCCCTTTCTCCTAGAATCCTTCCCTGTTCCTTCTTGTTTATTGTCAGCAGGTTTATAAACTTTTGGAATATTTCACACATTGTACAACAGTTATGTGTTTACTTGTGTTCCTTACCCTTTGAGGGCAGGGACTTAGTTTTGTTTTCAGGTGTTCACCACGATGTATGGCACACAGATGGTGCTCAACAAATAAATACATTTTATTTGAGAAAAAGTATTAAATTGCTAAATTACCTGTAAATATTTTTCTCTTAAGCGAGTTTATTTAAATGCTATGGTGATATTACTGAAGAGTTATCTGAGAAAGAATTAGATAGTATCCTCTCCCAATTTAACTTATTTTAGAAAAGCCCCAATTTTCTTTCCATTGCTAATGTCCAATAGGAGAAGTAGTCCAATTTCTTCTTTTCTGATATTTCAAATAAATGTAATATCTGAGAGACCTAATAAAGCTACACCCAGGGCTGGATATGGCATAGTAGTTGTCCTGTCTCTGGCCTAACAAAATGCCTTATTTGATGATAGGCGCTTGGAGAAAGAGAATCAGAAAGACTAATTGAGTTTTAGAGTAATCTGAGATTAATTTTCATCTTTGGGAGGTTTATCATGCCCCATAGTCTCATTCAATTCTATATGAAATAATGAATATTGATATATTTTCTCAACATCGCTCATATGTGCATGTCTGTATGTATATATGTGTATACACATATGTATGTATATGTGTAGTCACATATGTATATATATGTGTAGTCACATGTGTACGTATATGTGTAGTCACATGTTATTGTATTTTTTAAGCAAATTAATTGAATTAAAATGATTGTATTAGATAATTTTGGTTAATTTTGTAACACCCTCTAGTGACATCTGGTGGTGTTTTAGTGTGTCTTCAAATCAAGGTTGTACGAGTGATACAGAATGCATATAGATAGCTAGGGGAGCTTTGTAGGTGTACATTTTTTTTGGAGGCATCAAAGAGGTAGAGACACTTCAGTCTGCGTGCATACCTGCATATGTCTGGCTTAGATTTTCCACCTCTCTAAAGAAACCCTGTACATGACATTTCATACTATTGAAGGTTAAGTGAAACAAATAGTTTTGACCTAAAATTCCAGATTTAAAATGACAGCTTTAAAAATTAAAATTAGACTTTTATCTTTGCAGCCTTTACTATATCACAAAACTAAGAGTAAATTATATAGAGGGCAAAATTTTTTTAAAGGCTGTAAAATGGAGGGTGGGATGACAAGGTTACACCATGAACAGGTCTAAAGGGGCATCTGGGAAAGAATTGGTTGATACCCTCTCTCTAACTTTTTTTTTTGGGCCGTGCTGCATGGCTTGAAGATCTTAGTTCCCCCACCAGGGATCAAACCCAGGCCACTGTCAGTGGAAGCGGAGTCCTAACCACTGGAATGCCAGGGAAGTCCCTTTATTTTAGTTATATTTATTTTATTTTATTTATATTATAGAAATTAAATCAATATAATGTTACACAACATTATTACTTTTATTACTTTAACTTCTGTGGGTCTCAGTTCCCCCCTTTGCAAAATTGCAAAATGAGGTGCTTGGGTTGCTTCAAATGGTGCAAGGAGCATAGATCTGTCTATCGGGAGAGTGGGATTCCTGATTCCGCCACGAGGCTACGCTAAAATTATTTAACCTCTTTTGCGTTTGGACTTAAAAGGAAAATCTGAACCAGATGCTTTGTAAAACCCTTTGCCTTTCTAACATTCTGTGATTCTGTGATGATCCAGAAATGAGTCTCAAGGCACAGACATAGTTGCCCAAGACTCTCTGTATTGGGCCCAGATAGTCTCTTCTATTTGCTCCCCTTGCATCACACCATTCCCTCCTCTTTTACCTGGTGGCTTGATTTAAGATTAGGATGTGGGATTCTATACAGAGTCCAGGGAATTGGAGTGTAGCTTCCTTAAGGGAGGGAGTTAGGAGGACAGAAAACAGGGAACCTGGATTAAGTTGATTGACTGGACTGTTCTGATTTCTGATGCCATTCAGATTTTACAGGTCAGTCGAAGAATGAAATAAATATGAGTCAATTATTAATAGTTACCCTAGAACTAAAAGTTACCTTAATTACTCAATGGGCTAATATCAAGGGCAATATAACTCTCTGCGAGATGTTTACAAAACTTAGATCACATATTTATAAACCTGGTTTTGCAGCATCTTATCAGGCTGCCAATTATCAAAAGGAATGTTACAAAGTTCTGAAAAAATGAGAACAAAACAATTTAAATGACACTCTTAAGAAAATGAATAATATTGCTAAATTCTGGAGAGAACAAAAAGAAGACAAGATGTTGCAAATCTAAGTCATTTATCCCTAATGGAAGTTGTCTCGCTCAGGAGTTGGCAAACTACAGCCCGAGGCCAAACCTGGCCTACTGCCTGCTTTTGTAAATAAGGTTTTATTGGAACACAGTCATGTTCTGCAACAGTGGCAGAGTTGAGTAGTTATGACAGAGAATGTATGTCTCACAAAGGCTAAAATATTATCTGGCCCTTTGCAGAAAAATTTTGCCCACCCCTAGTCTAAATCAAGACCACAGAGATAATAACTTCTCTCCGAGCCAAAGTTCGAGCTAAAGCTATCAAGACAGCACACAGCCTAGTTCTCAGACCTAGGACCATAATCTGCAGAAGCAGGAGATGATACTCTGGCTTCCCGGGGCCCCCATGTTCCCTGTAGTGAGGGTCTATGCTTTCTTCTGAAAGGCTGAGAGAATTCCCTTTGCAGGGGACATTTCACCTTGGCTTGCCAGGCATTCACACGGCCCTGGGCATTAAGACGGGCAAGGAAGGGTTCCCAGTAATCTCCCCACCAAGAGTTTTTAATTGAGGAAGCTGTGATTTGCTTGTTTTCTATCTTTCCACTTTCCATACCCAGAGGTGTAGAGCATCCTGTCAAGAAAAAAGTAATGTGATTAATTATATACCACTGATATTCCTTGCATGGCATTTTGCACTTCAGAGGAGACAAGAAATAATATTACTGCTAAGTAATGACAAAAACAACCATCACAGCAATGAACATTTATTGTCCAAGTGCTAAACCCTGTTTTCAGGCTTCACACATATTACTTAATGCTCTTAAATATCTCCATTTTACGAACGAGAAAACAAAAGCACAGCAAGAAAAAGTAACTTGGCTAAAATAATACTGCTAGAAGAATCAGAAACTAGCTTTGAGCCCAGGAAGCCTGACATCAAATACCATTTGATGTCATTTCCCTCCTTCAGTGAGTCATGGAACCTTTGTTCTTTGCTTTGAGGTAGACAATACTCCTAAAGTATCTATGTATATAAAAACATACTCTATTTCTTCTAACAAAAGCTACAAAGAAGAAGTTATAGGGGACCTTAGTAGTCACATTTAATATTTTATTTCCAACACTTTGAGGGTGCTTCATGTGATACCCCCTTTAGAATTTTGCCAAGGCATAAATTTGAATGTCACAGGCAACAAAGCTGATCCGTGAGTGTAAGAAACATATCTAGTGAGTGAGCCCAGATGACTGCCCATCATCATCTTCTTTGTGACACTTTGTTCTTGCTAGCAAATCATGCAGACGTTTTCTTGAAGTGATACCTTACTTTCTTCATGAAAAAAAAGGCTTCAAAGAAGAAAGCTTACTGCTAATACTAATTATATAAACATCAAGAAAGTGAAGAGATCTTAAAAAGTAATACTTCTTGTATAGAAAATAGAGGTTTTAAATAGACTAACATTGTTGAATGTCACATTTTAGGGTAGCTTGACTCTATGACCTGAACAAACTACCATTACATTGCATACCATATGGAAAGAAAAACGATAATGACTTATAGAGCTGTTTCAGGTTTTCCTGCCTGATCAAAATTTGCAATTTTTTTCTGATGTGGACCATTTTTAAAGTCTTTACTGAATTGTTACAATACTGCTTCTGTTTAATGTTTCGGTTCTTTGGCCATGAGGCATGTGGGATCTTAACTCCCCACCAGGGATCGAACATGCACCCCCTGCGTTGGAAGGCGAAGTCTTAACCACTGGACTGCCAGAGAAATCCCCCAAATTTGCATTTTATGTGGAAGATGTTACATAGCATTGCTATCTGAACATTGGCAAAATGCCCATTTCCATATCCCTCATGAATATCAAGAGTTTATTGTACTGTTATCTGCTTACAAGTTTCTTATCAGCTGATAAGAAACTTATTCCAAGGTTCAGCTTTCTCCACTATAAGCCATGGTTTCTTCCTTCTACCCTGAGAGAAGGCACTGTAGCTCCTCAACAGATGTGCCACAGCAAGTTTTAGGTGTGCCTGTATGTGTGTGTGTGTGTGTGTGTGTGTGTGTGTGTGTATATATACACATATACATATACATATATACATATATATTGTATAAATATGTCTTTATTTTGCCTTCCTTGTTGAAGAATATTTTTGCTGGACAGGTGTGACTGTATATTGATCTCCCTCCCCCCTCAGCCCTTGAGCAGCTAGGTGGTGCCTAGATCAGCCAAGCCCAGGGTGGATTGCTTCATTCTTTTACCCCAGACTGTGAGACAGATATTATATTTTATATGTGCTTTGAAGTGAAAAAATTTGGAAAGCACCACTTTAAGAGTCAGAGAAGAAGAAGAGTTGATAAAATCCTTAAGCATCTTGTTATATAGAGTAGAATTTTATTATGGCCATTTATGATTATCTAGATTTATTTATACCACAGGTCACATTACATCCCCTGAAAAATAGAAGCTTACATAGAAAAGGCTTGGATACCTACATAGAGTGTGAAACAGAATACAGAGTTCAAGGAAGGTTTCAGGAAGTTGGGAGGCAGATGTATATTTCAAAAACATTCACTGAACACCTAATATATGCCAGTAATGTTGCTAGATACTTTTATTACATTAAAGTCTGAGTGACCTGGCTGGAAGACTTTGGAAGAGTCAGACCTAGTTTGACTCTCAGTTCTTATTGAAAATGGGCTGATGGAGGTCATTCTTCGCTAGGGCCCTTCTTTCGAGGGTCAAGGCAGTATCCATGTGATCCAGGAGTTCTTCAGAGAGCCTGCCCTCCAGCTGACAGAACCAGTCTCAGTCTAGATCACAATGAGAGTTTACCTGAGTGGAACCTCTGTTTCACAAAGGTTTTTCTAGGAGCCTAAGTGAAGAGAACTAAAAATTCTACCCATTCTCCCATACCCCCCAAATCTTGATTTTCTGAGTGGCAGCTAGCAAACAATGCATCTGTGTTCCTTACCGTTAACCTCGCAACCTTGCAGCTCCAATCGAAGGGCAGGTTTGTTATAGGATTTAGTTGGAGAGATTCTAATATATCTAGCCACAACAGGTGGGTCAAACTGATTCTCTTTTATTGTAGAGGCATCCGAATTGCCATTAAAATACTAGAGGAAGAGAGGAAAATTTAGTTATATTATAACAATTCTCTATAAGGTGATTTTATAATAAAATTTTCATCCAATTTAATATTGTAATATTAAGTTTTCATGTAGCCTGAATCAAATTAATTTGGTCTTAAAAGATACCTGGGAATATTTCCACTTCAGGAAGATGGTATAAGCACAACTGAAAACATAAAAAGACTCTGAAAGGTGGAGAAAAGGCAGACTGGCTAGGGTTCTCAGGACCCAAGGAACAACACAGTGGTGAGTCCCCTGGGTTTTCTTTTTACCACATATACAGACTTATAAGTAAAGAAGCCAGGGACCAGGAAACACGAATAGGTGCAGACCAAAAACAAAATAAAAGCCAGCAAAAGCCTTCTTTCTCTAGCCTCAGGACCAGAAAAGAGCAGTCTAACAAGACAGAAAACTTTTAGATAACAATTATTCTACTTCAAGCCAAACATCATAGAATAGAAAACACTGTGGCCCCTTCCCTACCCACAGCAGCAAAGGCCAGCTGGGGAGCCTAGACTTCCATGCTCATGAGACTGTAAGGAGGCACCCCAACACCCTGACTGGGGTTGTGTCAGAGAAAGCCAAATAGAGACCCAGGATCTTCATCTCTTCCAGCTTCTAATAAGGCTCCCACTCCTGCAGTGTCAGTGGATACCATCCCATCCCCGCCCCCAGCAGCAAAGAGGAGGGGTCCCAGCTCCGGTGTCAACAGAGGATGCCAAGTAGGGAATGGACTTTGACCTCTATCTGGCTGTAAAGAGGCTGTGCCCCATCCCATTTCCCTGCCAGAACAGTGTCAAGAAGAGCCAACTAAAACAAAAGAGTGGATATCAGGAATATTGAAAACAGAAAAGCAATAGATAACAGCAGTGAAACAAAGGGCCAGTTATTCGAAAAGATCTTTAAAAATTGGCAAATCTCTAGCAAGACTGACAAAGCAAAAAGAGAAGAGATGCAAATTACCAATATCATAAATGAAATAGGCAATATCACTACAGACCCTGCAGACATCAAAAGGATAATAAGAGAATACTACAAACAACTCTTACACATAAATTTAACAACTTAGAGGAAATGGACCAATTGACTGAAAAAACACAAACTATCCAAATTCACCCCATATGAAATAGGTAATTTGAAGAGCCTGTAACTTAAAGAAATTGAATTTGTAATTTTAAAATTCCCAGAAAACAAATCTCCAGGTCCACCTGGTTTTGCTGGTGAATTATACCAAATGTTTAAAGAATTAACACCAATACTAGATTATCTCTTCCAGAAAACAGAATAGAAGAGCACACTACCTAATTTATTTTATGAAGCTAGTATTACTCTGATTTTAAAACAAAAAATGTATAAACAAATAAAACTACCAACAAATATCCCTCATGAACATAGATGCAAAAATCTTTAAGCTATGGACTTTAACTGTAATTTGTGTACTGTCTCCAATACAGATTGCTAAGAACCATAATTTAAGATTTTCATGATCTATTCTAAGGTATAGTGCAAATAATTATTAGAAATAGCTAAATGATAACATAGAAGATAGTAACATAGTAAATGATTTACAGAAAAAATGAAACTGATTCAAGGTTATCAGTGTAATAATGGTAGACTGACTCCTTGCATTCAGATAGCTTTCTTTGAAGAGGGGGGTGAGGGAGAATGGGAAGAATTAGGGCTGGTATAATTGGGTCATTGGGAATAAACAGGCTGAGCCCCTGGACAGTCCAACAGGGGAAAGTCACTCCTCAGGCATGGCAGCAAAAAGAAAATGTGAGAATCACACTGCCTCAGACCATTACTGGTATTAACACTATAATTTCCTTCAGTTACACTGAAATAGAGAACAAAATAAAATGTAAGAGTTAGTAAAATCAAAACTCTTGGTGGCCAGTTTTTAGCATGAGCTCTTTAAGGCACAAGACCAGATATTCTACCCTACTGCCTATCATCTGCCAATCTGAGAAGTCTGGGTATTTAGTTTGATTATAAAGAGATTTTTTTTTTCAAGTTTTATGGAGTTTTGGAATTTCAGAAGTCAAGCTTATCCTTTTAATTTGTAATACATATATACACGTCATTTTACCTCTTTCCTCCATAAGACACTAAGAAAGCCGTTTGTATTTATAACACCCAGAAAGGTATTTTTAAAAAAGATATAGTAACCCTAGGCTCGGGAAGAAACAACAGTGCACACAGACCATCACGTTCCTAGTGCTGTTTCCTTTGAAGATCCGCCAGTTGGTCCGGTCAGAGCTGTAAGCCACAAAGAACTCGGTGGTGTAGTAAGACTTCAGGTAGTGTTTGGCACCTTGGGTCTGGATCCCTGTGAACAGGACTTCCCTTTGCATGTCTACCTGCAATACAGAAAAGCCATTAAGCAGAACCATCCTCGTCAACAAGTCACACACTGCCTTAATTCATTGTAAAACTAACCTTCTTTAGAAAAAAAGAACCAACACCTAGCAAACTAATAAAATGGCTAGGGGCAATCTGTATTTGAGCACAGGGTACCTGACTTGAATCCAAACTCAACCACTCACTAGTGTATGTGACATTGGGAAGCTAGTTAATCCCTCTGTGCATTAGTTTTTTTTTATCTGTAAAGTGGGATATTACTAAAAATAACCTCATAGGGTTAATTTTGAGCATGTAAAGTACTTAGAATGGTGCCTAGCACCTAGTAATTTTCATTTCCCCTAACAACATTGCAAGAACAACAAGAAGAAATTATTAAATCACTGTCATTTTTATTATTACAGGGAATCCCCTGGCAGGCCAGTGGTTAAGACTCTGCACTTGCACTACTGAGGGCCTGGGTTCAATCCCTGGTCAGGGAACTAATATCCCACAAGCCGTGTAGTGCTGCCAAAAAACAAAAACAAAAACCCCCACATTTTTACTATTACAGTAGCAGTAAATATTATCAGGTTAATATATCAGGTTAATAAGATATACCTGGATCCAAGGTTTAGGGTTAAATTCTACTGAAAGTTTTTTTGCGATCCAAGCATTATATGATCCACCATTGTTTAGTCTTGCTAATTTGGGTTCCCAATAACCTAAATCCAAAGGAAGAAAATAATTTATTCTGAATTAAAAAAAAAAAAAAAAACATACAGCTAGCAATTTCTCAAGTGAGTTTAGTCCCAGTGGGAAACCAGATTCCTCAAGGAACTTCTGTTGCAATTAGGAGACCAGGTCGTTGGCACGGGCCTCAGCTACTAAGTCAGTCCCTGATTATGAAATCTTGGTTTCGGGCCTGTGCTTGGACAGCTGTCAACTACCACCCACCCCCTTTACTGCATATAGGTCACATTTATTTTTTCTCAGTTATGTTGATATGGTTTCTGCCTAGTGTGTCTGCCTAACAGAAAGACATGGGAGGAATTTATGGGAGCCTCATGATCCCTTACAATTGACCTTCTGATGTTGGGAAGAGTTTGAGGCAGAGAGAGGAAACTTAGGAGGAGTTCCTGACGCACAGTGGGTGAACAAAAAGTTTCTTGAACAGATGCATGGTTGATGCAGCAAAGGGCTCTGATAATGGGGATTGTAATACCTGGCCTATAAGACCCTGTGAATCTGGCTAGAATATTTCACGGGTTAGTTCCCTTGACATCTTACATTCTACAAAACAGAATAATGAGTAATTTCTGCTTACAAAATACGTATAACAAAGTAAAATTTCCAGTTAGAGATTATACCTCTAGTGGGTCAGTAATTAGATATTTTACTGCTGTTTTACTATGTTGTGGTAGAGAAAAGCCTAGAGAGGAGCAATGGCCCATGGATTCAATAGGCAGCATTGTCATGTACAGTTTTGTGGGCCGTATACAGCACAATTGTAGGAGGTGCCTTTTACAGGCTATGATGCTACTACTTACCCCAAAACTCAGAAGCCTTGATCTGTGAATCAGCTATGAGACCAGTGCTTAGTCCCATTGGCATTTTACAGTCTACAAAAAAATAGAACAATGAATAATTTTTGCTTAGAGAGTATATATAATAAAGTAAAATCTCTATGGCTATAGATTATACCTCTAGTGGGTCAGTAATTAGATGTTTTCACCTACCTGTGTGGCGCTGACTTAAATATGTCTGACCATAAAATCGTAAATGTACTAGCAAGAACTGGTCCTTTAATAGAAATTAAAATTAGTGATGCCCTAGTGGAAAACAACTTATCCTGAAGTGCAGATACTTTTTAAATTGATTTCCATCTGTTTGTATCTTAAAATAAGCCATTTTACAATATTAAGTACTATCCCTCATAAGACTATGTTCTCAAAAGTTGACCTGAAAGTTACAATGTTATTTATATACCGATCAAAGAAGGGAATACTAGCCACTGAACTATCTGGATGTTGCCACAGTGCTTGGTACTCAACAGGTGCTTAGTAAATTCTGGCTTGCTGGCTGGCTGGCTGGCTGGTTGGATGGACAGACGGATGGACAGATGGAAACTGTGTTTCTCAAATACTGAAATGCCAAGTTCAGTGACTATCTCGGTCACAGTTGAATTCCTGGTTTCTCTCCCCTCCTCTACTCTGGGACTCTGGAGAATTTCTTATATTCACTGCCCCATGGATCACAAATCATGAAGGAGGATGCTTTATATTGGTTCCTCAAATGAGAGGAATGCCTTTGGTTTGAACCATTTGGCTTAAAACTGATGTTTGCAGTATAGTCAGACTATAGGTCAGAATAAAAGAAATTACGGCTACAGATTATGCCTCTGTTATGTCAGAGTTCTCAGAGTTGAATATTTCCAATCTAAAAATTGGTAATATTCTAGGAACAGGCACTCTCCTGCTAAAAAAATAATGTGGCTCTTGGATGATACCTCTGTCTGTGATGAGAAATGGCGTTTGCATCCCTGCTCTCTGGTTTTCTCCAACTTCTGTGTCTAGGAGCCACCAGCCAGGTTTTGATGCCTTCATTTCAAGAGTTTTAAATGAACCTAAAATAGAGAGTAAAGGACAACATTGCATACACAAAGATTAACAGGTTAACATTGGTTGACCACTACCAAAGAATCCTAAAATCCCTGAATTGCAAATGGTTTAGAATATAACTTAAGGGTTACCCATTTCTCTTTAGGCAGGACTACAGGTGTAACAAAGAGATCAAAACAAAACAACAATGACAACACACACACACAAACTTACTAAAAATAAATTGCCCTGGGACTTTAAAAAATCTCCAACACCCCTTACTAGAAAGAAACTTTCATTTATCTAAATATAATGTTACAAGTTAACCCATATATAATACAGCTTATCAAAGCAACCTTGAATGATGTCATTGGGCCTCAAAAATACTGTACATGTTTCCTTTCTCTCTCTTCATTTCTCTAGTTTTTCTTTTTTATCTGAGAAAATAAAACATCCTTCCCCCACGTTTCAATTTTTCTATAAAGTTTACATTTTAGAGAGAGATGTACAAAAATTGTTTCAGAAAATCACTGAAAGAGTGAGATTTCTGAAATCTCTGATTATCCATTCTGGTATTTAACATTACCTACTGCCAGTTAATACTTAAATTCTGCTGACTATAATATGTGACCATTTCCTAGATTGTGAGTAAAAAGTAATAGCCGATGGTCATCCTCCTCAAACACGCTAAAAAATGACCTCCAGCCTTCTACTCTGTAATGCTGATATTAGGTATGAAGATTTAGGTGGGTCAGCGAACCCCAGCTTCTCGCGCGCAGGCTCATGGAAAGGATGACTGATCTGGTAACACTTGGTGAAAAGTTAGGAGTGAGTTTGACCTAATCCTTTCTGCCCCTGATTTTAACAGAGTGGGTCTTTATAGCTTTGTTAATGAGAAACTGGCATGTTTCAAACAAACAAGGACCCTGTTTACCCCCATCCTTAACTAAATCGGGCCCGTTTTGGACTTGGGTGCCTACATCTGAGGCTGATTCACACAGCAACCTCCCCACCCAAAGTCCTGTCAAAGGACTGCCCTGACTAGCTTCTCAGATAGCATTTATGGAAGGTAGGCTGCTTGTTAAAAATGCAAAAAAAATGTTAAAAATCCTGGGCCCCTGCCCAAGTTCTATCAGATCGAAGTCTCTGAGAGCAAAATCTCTCCTTAGCATCTGTGTTTTAACCAGCTTTGTAAATTTGTATTATGCCCCCTGCAGTTTGAAGATCAATGGCATCTAGCACTTACACCTCCACTCACACACCTGTGATACACACCTACAAACAACTCACTGGCACGTAAAAATCCTTTTTGATGATTGTAGTTTGTTTAAACCTTATCATTATTTTGCATATGAAAAGCTTTAAATACCTTTATTATTCTTTAGCTTTTAGAATCATTTAAAAATATATTTTTCCCCTCATGAATCAGTTTAAGATTCAGATTCCTACAGTCACTTGCCCAAAGATATCAGGGTGATAGAGTGAGGAGTAGAATTCAAGAACCCCGAAATCCTGGTAAGTTTCTGATCTCCGCCCAACAGAAAGCTTTAGCTGCCTGAACCTTGTGGGATTCATTTTGTAATCTGCTTTAGACCTGGCCTGCGTGACACATCATGGCTTGGAAGAATCTGCAGTAGACAGAGCATCTCTGTAGAAGAAGGCTGGGCTGCACATTTAGTCTGTGTGGTGCTACAAACAGTGCAGACACTTAGCTGACTCTTCTGTATTCTGCATGCAGGTTTAGAATATGGCTTTGCCCAGGATCCATGCCAGAGCCCATGCTTTAACCCCTTTGGAAGGAGATGCACAAGGAGGGAATGAGGAAGTTACAGACGCTAAGATTGTCTGCTCTCGCCATTTTGTCACAGGGACCTCTTTTCATTGTCGAGATCTTTACCAGGCAGAAGAGGCCAGACCCCTAACTGGTGCTGTTGAGTGCCATTTTCCAGCAAGGTCTGGCCATGAAAGTGAACCACATGAATGTCCTGGGAGCCGCCTACGTTCAGCAGGTGCAACCTCACCCACTCTTGCTCATACATTCTCAGGCCAGGCAAGTTGTAGATCATCCCATTGATGGCTGAAAGGACAGAGAGTTGCAATCAGTCAAAAATCTGTGAACATCAGGAAAGAGGAAATATGAGGCCTTCCGCTCACCACCCATCTTCTTTATTACTCTGCATGCCCAATCCCACCCAGACATAGTAAGGGGCCCCCTATATGTCATAATATCTGTAAGAGGCTGAAACAGAGCCACCTTTTCCTTCTTACACCAGCCTACTGCAGAAGTGTGGGTGAGTACCCTTTCCAATCAGTTTATCACTCTCTTCCCCAGATTTACACTTTTCCTGTTCTGTGCTTTATCCGTTTATTCTTTATATTTGTAGTATGAATTTTCCTAGGCTACGAAAAGGGTAAGGACTAATGTGGACAGATAAGTGAACTCTAGTCATTAGAGGAAAGAGGGTAAGTGAGGGGATATGCAGTGTATCACTCTAAGACCTCCTAAATTCAGAGATAGTTCCAGGCAAAATTAGGAAGTCGGTTTTTAAAAAAAAAAAAAAAAAAGTTTATTTATTTATTTATTTTTGACTGCATTGGGTCTTCATTGTTGGGTCTTCGTTGCTGCACGCGGGCTTTCTCTAGTTGTGGCGAGCAGGGGATACTCTTCGCTGTGGTGCATGGGCTTCTCATTGCAGTGGCTTCTCTTGTTGCAGAGCTCGGGCTCTAGGCGCGCAAGCTTCAGTAGTTGTGGCAAGCAGGCTCAGTAGTTGTGGCACATGGGCTTAGTTGCTCCGCGGCATGAGGAATCTTCCCGGACCAGGGCTCAAATCCGTGTCCCCTGCATTGGCAGGCGGATTCTTAACCACTGCACCACCAGGGAAGCCCAGGAAGTTGGTCTTTATCTTTGTTATACCCACCAGCCTTAGACATTCATGTTTATTCTCTCGTTTGTCTGATTGCTCCTCTGCCCCCTTCCCAGCTTGGATGTCTAGGGTTCTCAGACTTTATCAACTCTCTCCTTACTGAAATATGTGTTTTTTAAGCATCTGATAAACTTGATCACCTTAACAAATGAATGCATACAAAATTTTAATGATAAAGCTTAATGCTACCACGTACTTAATTGGGACTGAAGTGAGGGAAGTTTTCGTGGTGGTGGTGGCTGTTGTTTATTCTTCTAAAGTTAAAGGGACTACTGTGGAATTTCAGGAACCAGGCAAGTGAATTTTTGGAGGGAGAAGAGTTGAGATCATTTTGGCTCTCTTAAAATTATATCAGATATGAAAGCACCTGTCTACATACTCATAACACCAGCCTCACCTCCTCATCTTAGTTTCTGTGTAAGAAATAGATCTCCTAAAAGTAAAAGGTATCTCCAGTGGTTATTAGGTCAGCATTGCTAAACCATTACATCAGGATACAAAAGTGAAGACACTCAACAGAGTAGGCACTCAGTAAACATTAGATAAATTGAGCTGAGTGAATAAAGTTCATTTGTTTACTAATCCAACACATATTTACTCGGTGCATACTGCAGAGGCCAGGCATAGGTGGTCTGCTTATCAAATACCCTGATAAGTTCTACAGTGGAAGATTACCAAATTACAGAGATTTAGACGACAATACATTTAAAACTAAAACTATACTGGATGTATTTTACGCTTTCTTTGAAGAATCAGGAAGCAGGGCCTCGAGGGTACTCAGCAAGTGAACAGCATAGCTAAGAAATGGGCCTGTCTGATTCTGCAGTCTGCACTTTCCACTAGGTTGAGAGATTTTCAGAGGATGTGCTTCCTACCCATGAGACCAAGCACCCTGGGCTGAAAGGCCTAGAGATTATAGGAGAAGAGAAAAGAAAGCTCTGCTTGGAGTCTGTGGGGCAGCTCTCAACTGACTCTATTCTAGACTGCTTAATAGAATTTCTTAACCTTGCGTGATAAGCAGAGTCCAGAGGGTGGGGTTTTGGAGCAGACTGTAAATCATATTGTTTCCTTTCCTCTACGCCAAAGTGTTTTTACAGGTGAGATCAGATTGTATTCCACACTTACAGAAGTTTAATAAGGAAAATAAGCTTAAAAAGGGTAGCCTGAGTATATAAATGGGGTGGGAGAGGGAGCATAGACCGACTTAGCCTTGATGACTGGCTGGGGAGAGGAGGTGGCAGTGAACTGGATATTGCTTATAATGTCTTTTTTTTTTTTTTATTCCTGAAGCCTCTTCTTTCCTATTACACTGAATGACTGACCCATCACCCAAAGCACAGGACCTTCCTGATCAGAAATCTCATAGAAATCACCTCCATTTATCAAACTCTGAAAACAGGGTCTTCATTTGTCTTCTGATCCCTAAGTCATTATATCTGTTGTTCACCAAATCCTAAATTCTGCCTTTCTCTAAAACTGTAGTTCCGTTGCCAATTTAAAGACAAAGTTCCTGAATGGACTTCAGAGTAGATATGCTTTCCCCTCTTTTCCCACCCAAATGCTCTCTTGGTACTCTTCTTCCATTAGCTGGCTACACAGTTTCCTATATCATTTTCTCCACATATGCTTTGGGTGCCACCTGGGAACTGCTGAGAGCTACAAATATTACAGTCATTCTTATTTTGAAAGTGCGTGTGATCACTTCTACATAAATAATTGATCCTTTAGAGATCAAGACACAGTTTTATTAACTGTTTAAATTGCAGAATGATGTTAATTCCTTTCCAATTTATGTTACCCACCGAAGCACACTGGCTTTTTTGTTGGTTTGCTTGGGTTGGTTTTGCAGCAGCCTCGTGAGCTATCTTTTAGATTTCAGATTTTGTATACTCTCTTTCACCTGCAGTGTCACCTGCCAGGTTACATCAGCCCTCGTAGACATTTAAGGACCTGGTGTCAGTTAGAGCTCCTGGTTCCACAGAAGCATCTCATGTCTAATTTTGGGAAGACCTATGGGCAGGAATCACTATCACCCAGTGATTAGGTTCAGAGACTAGATCAAAGTCAGAGGAAAATACCATGAAACTCATGGGAGTTTTTTACTTCTGAGGATGTGCGTCTCCAAGACCTCATGGGCTTCTTTTCATAGTACCAGCTCTTCTTTTCATCAAATACCATAAAAAGTAGGACAAATTCTCTCATGTCCACAGGCATGTTGGTCTCCTTATGAAGTGTTCCTTTTCGGCAGATCAGAAGGGGTCCTATCAAGCCTGAATGGATATCTTTTTCCTGGAAGACAGTAAGAGCAAATTGCACGTATTATCTCTTTCTCAAGATTTTCTTTGCCCTTCTGACAATCACTGATCATACTGAAGAGGAGACCTTCTCAGAGGCTCTGAATTTGAAGATTATAAATGAATAGCTTAATAAGCCTGGATATTGATCATCTAATTCTGTGATACTCATAGTCACTTCCTCTGATTAATCCTTTGTTTCAACATGGTAGTAATGATAATAATAGTGATACTATTATAAATACTATTTATTGAGCCTCTACTATGTTAAATATTTTGCCTATAGTATCTTATTTAATTCTGACAATAATCCTATATGGTAAAAAATAAATTCATTTATTGAACAAATATTACCAAGTGCCTACTATATATGCTATATACTGTTATCTCATTTTTAACTTTGGAAACTGAGGCTGAGGGAGCTCAAGTAACTTTCCTAGGGCTACACAGTCAGTGACAGGATAGGAATTGAAATCTAAGTCTATGCTCTCTACCATGCTCGAAATGAGGGAGTCTTGATTTTGTAGTTCTTTTATTAAAAAAGAAAAAAAAAGGCAGAAGAAAGCTAATACTTGTTCAAGGAAATTGCAGATAAACATCTTCTTCTGTAAAGGTAGTCACTCTAACTAGGGCCAACCTTTTAAGTATTCCTCATTCCTTTCCACTGAACAAATGCTTCTCACTGTCATCTGAAGGTCTGCATGGAGAGTCCCTGATTACGGTAGCTGTCGACTGTTGACCATGATCCTTACACATTCCTCATGGAAAGACAGATATTTACTAAGAAATAATTGTGACACTTCCATTTGATGGACTCAGGTTATAAGTTTGGGGAAATGACAAAAACTTTCGATGGCTATGCTTACCGGGTTCACTGCCGAGTAGTAGGCCCAAGCCCGACAGGCAGAGCCAGGATTTTCTGGCCCTGATCGCTCAGTGGCATGCCATACATATGTATAAGTGCTGTTGGGCTGAACAGCATTGTCTTCCTTAAACCATTCAGGAGAGTCATCTTCATAAGTCTTTCCCTCTGATGATTTTTCATAGGAAAGCCCATGGGCATGAAGAGAATATGGTCTGGATGCTAAGTTTTTAAAACGAACCTAAAAAAAAGAATGATTCACAAATGTATTTACGTTTAATAAAGCCCCCAAAATGTCAGCATTATGGGTCAAAGTGGATGGCTATTAAATTGAACCTAAGATATATTGAATGTTTAGAATTGCAAAGTAACTTTCGTATATTACTTCATCTAATTTTACAACCATCCTATGAGATAGGGCCTAAGTAGTTTACTCCAGAAACACCAAAACAGGTTTGTTTTTAGGCTCAAAGCAAAAGTATTGACATTATCTACAAATGAAATGATAAAGATAGGTGCTACAGATTTGAAAATGAATGAGGCTTGGGTTTTACTCACAATAAGGTTTCAACCTACTGGCGTAGAGAGACTGCACATGTGAATGCAAGTTAAAAATCTGGAGACAAAAGGTGCTGTAAACAAAATATGAATGGGATTAGGTGGGAATGCCTGGGAGAAGCAATTCAGTTGAATGTTTAGGAGAGGTTGGGGGAATTAAAGAAAGTTTCTTAGGAGAAATGGAATTGGCCCTTATAGAATGAACAGGAGCTTAGCAGAGGGAGAGATAAAATTATGAGATCTTTTTTTTTTTTCCTTGAAGAGTGGCAAGTTACTTGGTAAGCAGTCTTTGAAAAGAAATGTAGTTATTTGTTGATTTTGAAAAATAAATAAGTCACCATAGCTCTCTTGCCACTTTCATCTCTACAACCCTCTGGTGGTTGTGGAAATTCCTCTGATGATCTTAGCAATGCTTAAAAGATGACTTACTTGGATAACATCATCCACTTCAGCTCTAATGATAGGACCAAGTATGCCAAGATGCTCTTCATACTCTCCCCGAGGATCAAGCTTGTTAAAAGTGCTATCAAGGTACTTTCGAAAAACTACTTTCTTGTATATGGTGTCCTTTGAAACATCATCAATGTCTTCACTGAAATGATAATAATAGCATTTGTTTAAAAGAACAAGTTAAAGACCATTCAAGAATTTAGGAAATTATCTGTTTCTGAATATAGTATATAGAGAAGATATTTGATAAACATTTGATGAACAAATGAATTAAAATATAAATAACTAAAACCACAAGCCAGTAAATATCCTTCAATTCCCAGCTCATATATCATTTCTTGGTATCTCCTCCTATGATCCTTTAGACTGGGTCAAATCTCTAGCATTCCTCACATTTCTATACTACTACTATAGTATATATAGTAAATCCCTGTAGTATTCTGATAATATTTCTATAGTATATATAGTAAATTATATATCATCTATTCATGAGATTATCTATTAATACCTGACTCTACCACTAGGGTGAAAGCCCCATGAGGTTAGGGATTGTGCCTCGTTCGCTTATAATTTTTACTTCTAGTGCCTAGCAAGTTGTCTGGCACACAGTAAGCAGACATTTATTTAATGTATTAATGAGTGACAAATATAATCATATATTAACACAGCAGATTTTAATATCAAAAGCAGACAAAGCCATGTGATGGGACAGTGCCAGGACAGGCAGGTGATAAGAGTCAGTTGATTTAGAGCGCCACCCCTGTAGAGGTCACTGGATGGATGAGTGTTTTATACCTGGAGAGTAGCCACTCTTCCCACATTTGCTTTTGCTAAATCATAGTATTCCTCATGTAGTTCACCAGCTCAGTCTGGAGCTAGAGCGCATCGTATTTTCCTACTGACTCTTAAATTCCCCAGGAGTCTGGGAAACAGGCCAAAAGCTCACCCCTCACTCTCACAGTATTTGTTACACAACACGAGCCATCCACAGAGAATCCCATTCTGCCTTCCTTCTAGCCTTTCTACCGGATTAACCCCGTTCTTCCAGACTCTAAGCATAACATACAGTCTCACAGAACGCATGGGGAGGAGCAAAGCAACGTTGCCATAAAAATGGGTTGCATATCTGGAATGGGACATAGGATTTTGAAGGAACTAGTTCCATCCCTTTACACTCTGGAAAACCTTATTCCCTCAGTAACTTGCTTAGAAATCCCTAGATAAAGTATTTATTCTCATATAGTAATGGGTGCTACATCTAAATAGGAAGTCAAGGGAGAAAGTCTCTTAAACTAACAGAATTCTAACATGGAAATGTCAGGCATCAGATTAATGAAATAATTTCTGTAAGTCACGCCATGCATTGTGTTTGCTTACTCTAGTTGCACTTTGGTTTTAACTTTAGTAGTGTAACAGTTAGCTTTTGTAAAAGCTGTGGGCTATATTTGGACACTTTACACATGGTCCCCATGATATCCCTGAGGATCTGTAGTTGCTTCTTGTCCCCCTTTCTCTCCTTTCTCTATATTGTCATCCCAGAATATAGAACCCAGACCAATATGGCTTTCCACACTTGAGCAAAATTAAATTAAAAATTATCTTTTAAAAATGCATGTGGCTCCCTTAAAAACTCTCTGTTATAAGTCAGGCCACTTACAAAATTGCATCAACTCCTTCAACTCTATGGTTGAAGAGTGGCTGGAACCCTAAAATGTTAGAGCTGCAGCAGATCTTGGGGGCCACTTGGTGTAACTCCTCCATTAAAAAGACTGCAAGTAACAAGGTTCGGGAAAGGAACTGACACATTCCAGTAAACTAGGAATGGCTTAAAGCTTTTGAAGGGTTTCTCATTGCTCTTTGAAAAACATCAAAATTCTTCCCAGGGCTCACAAAGCCTAGTGGCATCTGATCTCTGCAGAGCTAGCCAAACACTTTCCTAGCACCCACCCTCTTCTTGAGTTCCAGCTACACAGGTCTTCAGCTTCAGGGCTTCCTCCTTCCTCAGGGCCTTCATCATGCTGTTCTCTCTGTCTAGAATGCTCTGCCCTCTCTACCTCCTGTTCATCTTCAGATGTCAGCTCAAACGCCGCTTCTCCAGAGTCAGACTCCCCAGTTCTCATGTCTCCATATATCATCTTTCCTTATTGGTCTTTATCATGGTTAATTTTTACACTTATTTATGTGAGCACTTGGTTCATATCTTCCTGCCCAACTAGACATAAGTTCCATCAGGGCAGGAGTCCTGTGTTTATATTCTCTTTTATAGTCTCAGCACTTAGCACAATGCCTAGGAGAGAATAAGTACTCATTAAAGAGTTATTGACTGAGTGAGTCTATAAACCAAGTTAAAACAAAAGTTTAAATCAAGATAAATCATTATGTAATGAATGGCTCAGTTGAGGGTATAAACTTGCTTTTTGTTTCTAAGCTACTTTATACCCTTGGCCTCTGCTACTGGAATCTTATGGAATTTGAATTAATCTTCACCAAGATGCTATATACTTTATATCGATCAGTAAACAATTTAAAATGTTTTTGTTAAATAAGTAATTGCGAAAGGAGATTTCTACATCACAAATTTGGATTTGAAGCCAACTTCAGTGAAATCATATTGATTAGCCTATAGCTATGGATAGGTTGGGCTCGGCATTGGAGCAAGAAGGGGAGGTAGGAACATGTGTGATGAGAAAAGAAGAGAGAGGAGGGGGCTAATTTAACTACAAAATATCATAGACTTCTTAGAGTGATAGCTCTTATATTGTCCAGATGTCACCCAAAGTAGAGAAGCTAATCTTGGAATTGACAAAGGAAACAGTATAGGCCAAGTTGCAATAGGGAAACTAAATGATACTTAGTATAAGTTACACTTAGTATAATTTGCCCAGAATCATCTCCTTAGACTGCTGTAATTACTTTTTTTAGCAGTAGTGGAAAAGTGAGAATATAAAAGGAGAGAACTGGCCAAACCTTTGTGCAAATTTTGAATAATCCCAGGATAGTTCTTCAGCAGCAATGAAATAATTTTTTCTGTTTCCATCGTTGCTGCGAAGGTACCATGCTGCAATGTTGTCAGGATTTCTGGAGGAGTTGATGTCTGTCCTAAGATCGGTTTGGTAAGGGTCATCATAGGCCACAAAATCAAATTCACCATAGTCTTCTTCACTGCTCTCTTCCTTCTGCCTTGGAATAATTTCAATGTAATCTCCATCATCTCTACTGAGCCCTACTACGACCAGTGGATTAAATTCTCTTGGTATAAAAGTGTTATTTAGTGGAGAATGTGGTGGAGGAGTTGGCATCTGACCAAGATCTGCATAAGGGAAAGTCTGACCAAGTTCTGGGAGAGGCAATGACTGAATAGATTCAGAAGTGTGGGATGTCTGATCGAGATCTAGAGGAGGTGATGTCTGCCTGAGATCAAGAGGAAGGGATGTCTGACTGATGTCTGGAGAGAGAGTTGCCTGGTTGAGGTCTGGGGAAAGTGGCATCTGACTGAGGTTTGGGGGAAGAGTCGTCTGGCCAAGATCTGGGGAAAGTGTTGTCTGGCCAAGGTCTGGAGAAAGGGTTGTCTGGCTGAGGTCTGGAGAGAGAGTCTCCTGGCTAAGGTCTGGGGAAAGTGTTGTCTGGCTGAGGTCTGGAGAGAGAGTCTCCTGGCCAAGGTCTGGGGAAAGGGCCATCTGGCTGAGGTCTGGAGAGAGAGTCTCCCGGCTAAGATCTGGGGAAAGTGTTGTCTGGCCGAGGTCTGGAGAAAGGGTTGTCTGGCCGAGGTCTGG